>NC_071542.1:1300000-1625000 GCF_026979565.1 Vidua chalybeata | reverse complement strand
GGCCTGGGGGTGGGGGGGGGGGGCAAATCACAGCTGGATTACACAGCTGGAGTCTGTTCAGCTCCATCTCCTGCTCCAGAGTTTCGCAAGGGCCTCCTTTGTAGCCCAGAAGTTTGCTGCTCCTCAGCCTTTCCTCACGGGAGCACATGCCTCAGGAAGGAATGAAGACTTTCCTCAGGAAAGCCAGGAATGACTGTTTCTACGGAGGCACTTGGAGCATTTATTATTGAGCAAGCCAGCTTTAAGAAAGCTGGGAAGCCTCTTCAATCCATGTTCAGAGCAGGGTCTGGCAAGACCAGCGAGGGCTTGGGACTTTCCAACTTGCTCTGATGACTGTCCTGGCTTTCACAAGCAGAAGGCAAAGTCAGCCCTCACAGCCAAGTTAGTGCCCATAACTTAAACCTACACCTATTTTAATGCCTAACTTGGGATGGGAGAGCATAAGAAACACTGTCACATCAACGTGGCTTCTGGCTTTGTGGGACAGAAATCTCTGTGGAGGCTATTCCTGACATGGGGCTGAAACTGGGCACTCCCAGGAACAGCTGCAACCACTGGAGGAGCTTTGGCTCACAGATGTTGTCACTGTCACTGGTTTGGAATGCCACTGCCTCCTCCATCGCCTTCCCTTGCAGTGACAAGTCAGCCAGGGCAGGCAAAGGCAGCCAGAGCTGATTCCACAAGGGCCTGCGACTCACTGCTCACAACCACACGGAACTGAGCTGGGTGGCACATGGCTTTGCCCGCCCTGCCCTTCCCCAAAGGTCAGAACAGCACAACGGCTGTGCCAGGGGATGTTTAGAGTGGATGTTAGGAAATATCTTCCCCCAGGGGATGGTCAGGCACTGGAATAGGCTCCCCAGAGCAGCACTCATTAGCCCCAAGCTTGCCAGAGCTCAGGGAGCCTTTGGACAACACTCTCAGGCCCAGGGTGGGATTCTTGGAGCTGTCCTGTGCAGGGCCAGAGTTGGAGTTGGATGCTACTAGCAGGTCCCTTTCCACTCAGTGCTGTATGATTCTACTTTTAAAGCTGATGAAGCAAACGCAGGTGTCCTGCTCAGTGATTTCTGTCACAGCCAACTGCCCCCAGCTCCAGTACACCTCAGGCATTCATCATGAACACCCAAACCCCGTAGGAACTACTGGGATCTTATCACCACCCTTCTCCTTCCTCCCCACAAAACAGCCAGCTGCCTTACTGGAAGCACCAACACCAAGGAAATGCACACAAGCCCGCCCAGGGCAGTGGTCAGTACCAGTTTGGGCCCTAAAAAGGTCAGCTGTCCATCACACTGCTATGTGCACCTGAGTTGTGCTGCTTCTGGAGGCAGCCTGAGTGTCCTCTCATCCCAAAAGGCTCTTTCAGACACAGCCAACTGCAGCAAGGGCAGCGCAAACCCAGGGAGTGCCATGGTTCAACTCTTGCTCGTTTGTGTGGTTGAGTGAGGTGTGTGACAAGGCAACAGATCAAACACGGGCATAAAGGCATCCATCCCACCCACAGGAAACAGCAACTTGGCAAGCTTTCTGCAGCCCCAGGAGAGCAGATTCCCCAAGAGAGGGGATGCATCCCTCTCCCAGCACTGGCAGAGCTGTTGCTAAGGCTGGGGTCCAGGCCCCCACCTGAGTGTTCTCACCTCAAAGGGAAAGTCTGTAGCCAGCAGCTCACACAGGCTGTCCGAGGAGCAGGGGAAGTTCTGCAGGCCCACAAATTTGTACTGGAAGAGTGAGAGAGGGTTAGAAGAGGCAACCCCCTGGTCTACAGGAGAACAAGTTGCTGAATCCAGCACTGGTGTGTAGGCAGCTACAAAGGAAGGATTCCTCTGGTGCAGGATTCAGCGTAAGAGGGAAAGGGTGACGAACAGCTCCCACATGTTCCTGATACCTTTTTTCCCAAGCACCTAAGACTGCAGGAAGGACTTTTCAGGAGACCTGACCCAGAGATGCTCTTCTAACCAAAAATAGAAAATGATGACCTCCGGGCAGGATGCAAAGCAGACAGACGTCTGCTCCAGGCTGCTGCCTCAGCCAAGCCAATCTTTCCACCCAGGAAATGAAAGCTAAAACGACCCCCCTTCCATTAGGTAGTTATCTTCTGGATATTCCTGTTGGGAGTCAGGACAGGATGTTCTCTGAACACAGACACCCTCACTGCAGTCAGCCCCATTTATCACCGAGATGCTCAGCTCACAGGAGCTGCTCTGCTTGGCCATGTCTGAGCAGACAAATCTCTCATGTCTGTACCCAAAATTCACATTCCAAGCTGCTGTGGACTCTAGGTCTGACCCCCATGTGTAAGCCTTCAAAGGAAGACTTTTTATTCTGGCTCAGCAGGGACTCTGGGTGGCAAGCCAGCATTCATCCCGACAACTTCAACGCCCAGTTTAAACAGAGGGAAGGCTTAAAGCTTTACAAACCCACAAGACTGCCAGAATAAACCCCATTGTAGTCAGGCTGCCAACCAACACTGCTCCTGAAGAAACCACATTGGCTTTCCATTCCATTACAAGGGAAAGCTAAAAACAGCATGGAAGTTAGCTGATACCCTGCAGTGTGATCTCTCTCAGTACTTTGGATGGGGGGGAAAAAACCCCACTAAAACTCATTTACAATATGCAGTGGTTCTATTTACATCCTGACCACGGCATCCCATTTCATCAGATCTACACTTTGAAGCCTGATCTGTGAGGGGAAAGGAAAAAAAGGAAAAAAAGCTTCCACTTGTGAAAGAAATTGCTGAAGCCTGCTGAACAGGAGAGCTTACTCCCCCCAGCCTCCTCCTCAGTACAAAAGGACTTACCGGATTAATCCTGCTTTTCTCTCCCAGCCCTTCCTCCTCTTGGATTTTTGAGGAGAGCCAGAAGAATCTGAAGTCAGTCTGTGAAAGGAGGCAGAGTTAGTGACCATTCACCACACATCACCTGGCAGCATCTGCCAAGAACCTCTGTTCCTCTGCACTCACCTGGGAGATTTACAAACTCGACTTCACCTGCAGAAACAGCCCCCCAAACCCTGCTGCTCCCCCCCAAAACACGCACACGCTTAACCAGCAGCCCTAAAGCTGTAGAGATGCCGGTGCTTAGGTGAAATATCTGCCTTTTGCAGCGTGAGCTTGACGCAGTGCTGGAGCAAAGCAGCTCAGGGAACACCAGGGAGGGCAGGGCTCAGTACCTGGCAGTCGTACACAGGGTGTCCTCTCCAGCACATCACGTCCAGGATGTAGTAGGTCTGCTTGGCCTCGTTGTAGATGCAGTCCAGGATGCTGTACACTGCACACACAAACACAGGGAGGTCCAGACCTGCTCCTAACACTGCCCAAGCCAGCTGGCAAACACAAGATCCCAGCTCTCCGACATCAATCCTGCCCTGATGTCAGACTGCAGCATGCAGAGGGATCCCCTCCCGCTAACACAAACTGCAGCCACAAAAAGCCTTGAGCTTGAGGAGTCCCACGAGGCTGCAAAGGGACCAGTCAGAGGCACAACAAGCAACGACGTGTTTCAGGAGATGGCATTTGCCAGACAATAAGCCTCTCTTTTTGGGGGCAAAAAAAAAAATTAATTCTAAGATGTATTAAGGAATATGACACCAAACAAAGGTGTCTGTTAGAGGACAGAGAGGATGTTGGGGTTTAAGAGTGTCAGTCTAACAGGAAGCTTATTAAAAGATGTGGCAGGACATGGGGCAATGGTTTTTAACTGGAAAAGGGCAATTTTAGATTAGCTGTTAGGAAGAAATTCTTTCCTGTGAAGCTGCTGAGTCCCTGGCACAGGGTGCCCAGAGCAGCTGTGGCTGCCCCATCCCTGGAAGTGTCCAAGGCCAGGTTGGACAGGGCTTGGAGCAACCTGTTTTAGAGGAAGGTTCCCTGTCCTTGGCAGGGCAGTGGAACAAGATGAGCTTTAAGGTCTCTTCCAAACCAAACTGTTCGGGGATTCTATGTGCTTAAGTAGCATAAAGGTACCTGATTCTGCTCCCATCTAGTCACCTCCAGAGATACACAAACTGGCCTGAAGCTGATCACCCCCAGCACAAAAAAGGGGCACAGCTGTGGGCTTTGGGGCAGCTGGAGGAACAGCACTGGGCCTGTCAGCACACACAAACTCCCAGGCAGTTCCCCCCTCTCTCTCCCAAATACCTCCCCACAGCTGTACCTTTGTCACTGGTTGAGTTGTGCCGGTTTCCCCCTGGCAGCAGGGATGGGAACCTGTTGACACAGAAGCCACTCTTGGTGTAAGCTGCTGTTGTGCCCTGTGAGGAAAGAAGGAGAGAAAAAAACCCAGTCAAGCCAGTTTTATGTTGGCTGTGAACATCCTGTAGCAGCTGGTGGAAGCCCACTTACCCTGGAGGCCACGACAAGGGCCCGTTTCCCGACGGGACACACCACCACAACCCACTCCTGCTCCAGATCTGAGGGGACATCCACCAGCCACTCCGACAGCATCAGCTACAGAGAGCCCAGGGAGAAGAACCAGTCAGTAACAACACTCCTGACGTTGTGGACAACAAACAGCTCAAGGGAGGTTTTGACTTTGCTTTGACACTGGGTGTTTTAAGGGCAGCTGGCACTGCTTGCCACTGCCGAAAGGGCTCCTTCCCTCCCCTCTAATGAAGTCCGACCTGCCTAACACGTTCTTCCCCAAGTCTTTCTCTTGCTTCCCAGCTGCTGACTGAGCTTCAGACCACAGCACAGGGCTCACAGCCCTCGACTGGGCACCCCACACCTTGGTTCCCGCTCCAGCACTTTATTTTTAAAAACACAGCGGGGCTTAGAGATTCCAGAGGGTCAGGAGTAAAGAGCCTGGACAAACTGACCTCTTCAGAGGTTGCCTAAGTGGCTGCGTGTTATCTAGGACTGATACAGCACCCAGGCTGACAAAACCCAGCTGAGTTTGCCCTTCTTTCCTTCCCAAACACAGGGAAACAGAAATCTTTAGCTGAATACTGCCTAACAGGGTACTCATGCTGCTGGCTGAGCTGAAATCTCCTACAGCGGGGAACACGGTGATGCAGAATCAATGGTTGGAATCAGTGACCTTCGAGGTCTTTTCCAACCTAAATGATTCTAAAGCAGTTCCCACCTCCACGTGTTCTCCATTTGAACTCGGCACGTTTTGGAGGTGAACTAAGCACAGTTTCCCTACGAGCACCAAGCCGGGCAGGACACACTCCTCTCAGCCCCCAAGTGGCCATCACCGCGGGCTCAAAGCGCCCCACATCCCTGCCCCACAGCCCCACCTCGCCACGGGGACGCAGATGGCTCCTCACCTGATTGGCGTAGCGCTTGGGCAGCTTTTTGCCAGCATCCACGTCCATCGCCTCTTCCTCCGCATCTTCCCCTTCCCTGTCCTCCTCCTCGCTCTCCACCCCTGCCCAGTCGTCCTCCGCCAGCCTCCTGGCATGGTTCACGTAGTCCAGCCGCCTCCTGGGGTCGGGGAAAGAGCCCGCCGGGGCCGCAGGTCACCCACGGCACGGCCGGGCGGGGCCGGCCCCCACAGGCGGCTCCGCGCCCCCGTCCCGGCGGCTCCCATCCCGCCCGCCGCCGCGCTCACTCTCTCTGGATGCGGAGGAGGCGCTGCCGGCGCTCGGCCTGCCCGGGGCCGCCGCGGGGCTTGTAGGCGGCCAGCCGGGGGTGCGGCGCGGCCGGGCTGCAGGGCCCCGCCAGCCGCACGCCCGCCGCCAGCGCCGCGCTCAGCTCCTCCATGGCAACCCCGCGCTCCGCCGCGCTTCCGCCCGCGCCGCCCGCAGCGCCCCCGCGCGGCGCGGAGGCCCCGCGCCCCCCCCGCCCCAGCCCGCGCCTCCCGTGCCTCAGTTTCCCCCGCGCCCGGGCACCGGGACGGGGCGCTGCTTGCCGGCAGCGGGCACGGGCGAGGGGGACGTCTCGGCAGGGGCGCGGGAGCGGCCGCAAGCCCCCGCGGGCGGGGATTCGTGCCCCCGGGGCCGGCTGCCTGCAGAGGGCAGCGTGCGGCTGGCCCGGCCGGGCCGGGCCGCTCCCCGCCGCGAACCGGGCGGCGGAGAGGGGAGCGCTGCCCTACGTCACGGGAGGCTGGCGGCCGGCTCCGCCACCCCTCCGGCAGCGGGAGCGGCACCGGCAGCGGCACCGGCCGCGGCGCTGCCCCGTCACAGCCGGTGGCAACAGGACCGGCCCCGACACCGACACGGGCACCACCGCCGGCGCCGCCTCCGTCCTGCGTGAGATTGACGGATTTCAGGGGAAAACCGGACCCCGCCAACCCATCGGGAAAGTCGGCCCGGAAAGGAATTGCAAAATCCTGGGATCACCGGGAGGTTGGGCAGGGTTTGGGGTCGTTCCCGGCGCTCTCCCAGCCGCCCACCGACGGGAAATTTAGGGTGTTTTACCCACAGGAGCCCCGAGAAAAATCGCTTTGGATTTATTTCCTCGTTGGCAGCCAGGAGTTTTCCTCCCGCAGAGTGAAACCTCGGGATCAGCCTCCCGGAGAGACAAACCCTGCGTGGACATGGCAGAGCCCGGCTCTCGGGCCGGCCGGGATTCACATCCCGGAGGAGCCAGGGGAACGCCGCTCGCGTGACTGGGAATCTTGTTTTTATCCAAGGAATGTCGTTTTTCAAACGGGGAATGTTCTTTTTAACCGGGGCGCCGGGATCGGGGGCGGCCACTTGGACATAGGGACATTGGCGTCACCTCGCAAGGGATTTCTTCTCCACCTTTTTTTTTTTTTTTTTTTTTTTTTTTTTTTATTATTATTATTGTTTTTCTGGGAAAGCGGCCAAGCCGTTTCCCACAGCGCGTGGTGGTGATCCCGGAGCCGCTCGAGCCCGCGGTATTACCGGGACTGGGGGGGGGGGGGGGGGTGTGTGTTTTGGCCGGGGGGGGGTTGCGTTCCGCTGGCTCCCCCCCTCTTCCCGACCCGGCACCGGCCATGGCGTTGAAAGCCAGAGCGCTTTACAACTTCCAGAGCGAAAACAAAGAGGAGATCAGCATCCAGGAGAACGAGGAGCTCGTCATCTTCAGCGAGAACTCCCTGGACGGGTGGCTGCAGGGCCAAAACAGCCGCGGGGAGACCGGCCTCTTCCCCGCTTCCTATGTCGAGATCCTCCGCTCCCGCTCGGGCTCCAACTACACGGACTATTCCAGCAGCCCGGTCGGCTCCCCCGGGCACGATTCCTCCTTGTACTCGGCGTCCCCCAACCCCGGCATCTCCTACCAGGGCAGTTTTGAGGATGATGATGATGACGACTGGGATGACTGGGACGACGCGTGCACGGTGGTGGAGGAGCCGCGGAGCGCGCCGGGCACCAACGGGCACCCCTCGCCCAGCCTGCCCTACCCGGCGGCCTGCGGCCACCACCAGCACGCCGGCTACCGGCCCAAGCCGGCGCTGGAGAGGCAGGACAGCATGAGCTCCTCCAAGAGGGGCAGCGTGGTGGGCAGAAACCTCAACCGCTTCTCCTGCTTCGTCCGCTCCGGGGTGGAAGCCTTCATCCTGGGCGACGTGCCCCTGATGTCCAAGATCGCCGAGACCTACTGCATCGAGATGGGCTCCAGAGGCCCGCAGTGGAGGGCCAACCCCCACCCGTTCATCTGCTCCGTGGAGGACCCCACCAAGCAAACCAAGTTCAAGGGCATCAAGAGCTACATCTCCTACAAGCTGACCCCCAGCAACTTCAACTCGCCCGTGTACCGGCGCTACAAGCACTTCGACTGGCTCTACAACCGCCTGCTGCACAAGTTCACGGTGATCTCGGTGCCGCACCTGCCCGAGAAGCAGGCCACCGGCCGCTTCGAGGAGGACTTCATCGAGAAGCGCAAGCGGCGGCTGATCCTCTGGATGGAGCACATGACCAGCCACCCCGTCCTCTCCCAGTACGAGGGCTTCCAGCACTTCCTCTGCTGCCGCGACGAGAAGCAGTGGAAGCTGGGCAAGCGCCGGGCGGAGAAGGACGAGATGGTGGGCGCCAGCTTCCTCCTCACCATTCAGATTCCCACGGAGCACCAGGACCTGCAGGACGTGGAGGACCGCGTGGATGCCTTCAAGGCCTTCAGCAAGAAGATGGATGACAGCGTCCTGCAGCTGACCAACGTGGCGTCGGAGCTGGTGCGCAAGCACGTGGGGGGCTTCCGGAAGGAGTTCCAGAAGCTGGGCAATGCCTTCCAAGCCATCAGCCACTCCTTCCACATGGACCCTCCCTACAGCTTGGATGCCCTCAACAACGCCATCTCCCACACGGGCAAGACGTACGAGACTGTGGGGGAGATGTTCGCCGAGCAGCCCAAGAACGACCTGTTCCTCATGCTGGACACTCTCTCCTTGTACCAAGGGCTCCTCTCCAACTTCCCAGACATCATCCACCTGCAGAAAGGTAAGGAGGCGTTCTTCTCCCCAGGAATGGCCCCGTGTGAGTGGGAATGGTGCTGCGAGTGGGATGGGGGCGCAAGGGGGAAATCCTCCGTTGGGCCTTGAAGGGAATGGGGAATGGGGACGGGAATAGGGATGGGAACCACTGCCTATGCCTCTTAGGGGTGCAGCGTGGTCCCCGCTGGCACAGCCCCTCCAGTCAGCCCACCCTGGGAGAGCCTGCTGGGGCTGTTGGGTCCAGAGTCCGCCCCAGTGATGCCGTGGACTCTGTAACTGCTGCTGGTGCTACCCAAAGCACTGCCAGGGGCGGTCAGCACGGATGTCGCCTCCCCCAGACCATGAGCAGGAGCCAGCACTGCTGCTTGTTAGGTCTGGGGTGACCTGCCCTGCACCTCTTGTGCATCCCCACCCACTGCCACTGGTCCCTCCTCATCCTCCCTTCCTGCCAAGGCAGTGGATGGGTGGCCAGCAGGAATACCAGAGTTTGCTCCCCCAGGGCTGGGGGACGTGGCTGGACACGGCCTTGGGTCGGTCACAGGGGCCGAGGGGGCTGTGCAGGGCAGCGGGATAGGGGACACACTAAACCTCTGGGGACGACCAGGGTCGCACTTTTCAAGAGTACGTCCCTGCACCTCCAAGCCCAGCAGGAGGGTGTTAGCACCCCCAGGGCATCCGAGCTCCCCATCTCCCATTCGTCCCGGTTCCCTGGATTTGGTGGGATCAGGGGCAGGGAGAAGTGTCTGCTGTTCTCTCCCTGGGGCAGGCAAGCAGGCAGGCAGGGCTCGGTGTTCCCTTTGCACCCAGGCAGCCACGGTGTGGGTGTGGGGCCAAAGTCCACACACACTCCTCCTCGCCCAGCTGCCCGCAGCAGGGAGGGGACACCCCACCAGTGTCCCCAGAGTTTGGAGGACAGGTTTTCCCCAGGGTGTGAAGCCAGGACCGTTTGTGTCCAAGCATGCAGGGCTGTCTGTGCATCACTCCGCATCCCTGGGGGAGGCTGGGAAGGCAAAGGGCGCAGGGAGGATTCAGTCCTGCCCGGGCAGCTTCCCTGCCTTTCCTCTGGGTGTTGTTTACCCACGGAGAGGGGCTGGATCCCGTCCGGAAGCGGGGCCGCGTGGGCAGAGCGGAAGGCAGGATTTGGCCTCCAAACTTTGCTTCTTCCTTCTCCTCCTCCTCCTCCCCTCTGGGAGCAGGGCTGGCGCAGCGGGAGCACTGTAACCCCGGGTCTGGTGCTCCCGGCAAGGGGCAGGGAGAAGGGAAGAAAGCCCAGTGCGGGCCAGATCCTGTTTTTAGTTTTTTAGCCTCTGTGCTAATGAGGGGGAGGAATGCAGGGCTGGAGCCAGGCAGGATTCTTTCGAAACCGAGCTGTAAAAAAACATGGAAGGAGAGGGGAAAACTGGTGTCAGAGCATCAGCTGCCTCTGGGAGTGGGAGATGCTTTCCCAGCTGAGCTCCAGACAGCACCACGTGCCCTTGCCACATCCTGGTTCACTGCTTCCTGGGCTGGGGTCTCCCAGGGCTGCTCCTGACCCCCCGTTCATGGAATGGCATGGAATGTTTGGAGGGCAGGCTTGGCTGGGGTGCTTGACTGTGCTCGACACTTGACACTTTGCTCGACAAAGCTTGACACTGCCCCATGTCAGCTTTGCACCCCAAGCCTTGAGTCACAGCGCTCCAGGAGCCCAGACCCCCAAGACCAGCTATACACGAAGCTGACTGCCCAGGATGGAAAAAGAGCTGGGGATGCCAGAGTCCAGGGGGAAAATGCTCCTGCTCTTGGCCTGCCTGGAGGAGAGGGGTGGGTTTGATGGGCGGGGGGAGGCGCAGGCACATCCCTCCCTTACACGGGGCAGGTCTGTGCCTCTGCTTTGGGGCCGGCGCGGTGCCCCGGCGCGGGGGGCCAAGCGGGGCCGCGCAGGGAAGGGGGCCCGAGGGCCGCACGCATCCCCTGACGCTGCTCCCTGCCCCGCCAGGCGCCTTCGCCAAGGTGAAGGAGAGCCAGCGGATGAGCGACGAGGGCAGGATGGACCAGGAGGAGGCGGACGGGATCCGCAAGCGCTGCCGCGTGGTGGGCTTCGCCCTGCAGGCCGAGATGAACCACTTCCACGAGCGGCGCGTGGCCGACTTCAAGAGGATGATGCAGTCCTACCTGAGGCAGCAGATCGTCTTCTACCAGCGCGTCAGCCAGCAGCTGGAGAAGACGCTGCGCATGTACGACAACCTCTAACCCTCGTGCCGCCCTGCCCGCAGCCCCCGGGGCTCCTCGGCTGGCAGCGGACGGCAACTCATCGCGCTAGTGACCAAATGACTTCGGGCTTTCTTCCCCCTTCCCGGGCTGGCAGGGAAGGGCTCGCCCGCGGGCTGGCCGTGTCGCCTCTTCCTTCCTTTCCCTGGGGACCTCCCACCCTGCCACGGGTCTGGCGGGAGCGTGGCGGGGGTCGCGAGAAGGACAGGTGGGGAGGTAACGGCGCTGGGGTCTCTGCCCAGTGATTTTTAGCTTTCTCAAAACCCCACTCTCCTGGAGCAGGGGTGGGTGCATCCCAGCCCACTGGGAGAAGAAATCCAAGCGGTCGACATTTTGCACACTAAAAGCTTTTCTGATGGGGGAAAAAAAAAAAAAAAAAAAAAAAAAAAAGAGAAGAGAAGAAAAGAGATCTTTATTTGGAAGAGATTTTTTTTGTTTGTTTGTCACAAGATATTTTCAATATTTTCCGTTTTTCTGCAGCATTTTTACCGATCAGTTTTTAAATAGATGCACAGAGGCAAAGAGAAATCTCTTTCTCAAGTATGGCTGCTGACTGGGAAAAGGGAAAAAAAAAAAAAAAAGGGAAAAAAAGGGGGAAAAAAAAATAGCCCCACAGCCTTTTCAATAAAATCATTGGTAGAAAAAACACCCACCTCCTTCCCAGAGATGTCTGTGGAAAACAGAGCTGCTGCAGGATCCCGGGGAAGGCTCTGCCTGAGCATCCCCTGGCTTCCAGCCAGCTTTGCTGTGGGGGGAGTACCCCCAGGAGGGGGTGCCACAGCAACCACCCTCCTGCTCTCTAAACGGCCCCCCGAGGGCAAATCCTGCCCCGCTCTGCCCTGGCCGGGACAGCAGGGCTGGCACGGGGGCCTTGTTTTTGAAGGGAAATGGCTGGGATAAATCACAGCGAGGAAAGTTAGGGCCGTCTTGGCCTGGCTCCAAGGATAAAATTAGCCCCGGCATGCAGGCCAGCGGGGTATTGTTAAACTAACAGCGACGACGCTGGGAATGCTGCGGGCTGCGCTCCATCCTCCCCGAGCCCTCCCCTGGCCCAGGCTGCAGGGACGAGCACTCTGAGCTACAGCCCTGCACGCAGCCTCCATCCAGGCAGGATGTGCTTCCTCCTGCATCCCACAGCCAGGGCAGGCCCCTTCACCGTGGCCCCATCCCAGCCTGGGTCCATCCCACACCAGTCCCATCCTAGCCCAGCCTCATCCCACCCTCGCCACATCCTGCCTTGGCTCCATCCTGCCCCGTTCCCAGCACGCTCTGGTACCATCCCACCCCAATCCCATCTCACCCCGACTCCATGCCATCCCAACCCTGTTCTAGCCTGGCCACATCCTAGCCTGGCCCTGTTCCACTCTAGTCCCCTCCTAGCCAGGCTGCAGCCTTACATGGCACCATCCCGCTCCATTTCCACCCCAGTCCCATCCCGCTCTGGCCCCATCCTATCCCAACCCCATCCTACTGAAATTCCATCCTACCCTGGCCATGTCCTACCTTGGCCTTGTCCCAGCCTGGTCCCATCCTGCCCCAGCCCCATCCCACCCCATCCTCATCCTAACCTGACCATATCCTTCCTTGGCACCATCTCACCCCATTCCCTCCTCGTCCCTCTGGCCCCATCCCAGCTCAGCAGCCGTGGGAATGCTGTCTAAGCCTGTGCTAATCCTGCAGGAGTGACAGGCCCCCAGCCCTGCTGGCCCTGCTCTGGATGCCCATGGTGGCCTTGGCCCCACGTTGAGGCCAGAACGTGTCCCTTCCCCCAGCCCTGCTCCCTCGGGAGCACAATGGGCACTGGGATTGAGCCTGCCACCGCCATCCCCGGGCAGGCAGCCAGCCTCTGGCACTGCAGCCAGAGCTCCAGAGCTGAGCCAACATCCCAGCTCCCCTGGACCTGCCTGGACAAGGGCATCCCCCGCCTGGGGTGCCCCGTGGACGCTCGGTCCCTGGGATGTCCTGAAGATGGGGTGTGCAGCTGGAGCAGGGAGATGTCCCAGGAGTTCATCCTCTGCTCTGCTGTCCTGGCATGGGGACAGGGATGGGCTAAGGTCCCTGTGGGCTGCATGCACCCCTTCGGGAGGCTGGGCCTCAGTTTCCCCAGAGGTGGACCTGTGCTCTCTATGGTCTTTCAGCATCCACAAAGGTCTCCCTGCTCCACCATCCACCCCCTCTGTACCCTCATGTCTGGACCACACTCCCGGGCCACAGCAAATCCATTGGCTAGAACCTGTATTCCATTAGCGTTCCTGCCTTTTCCCTCTGCCACCTGGCAATAGGCAGCTGGGCCTTCACAGCCCGTGGGTGGGCATTTCAGAGTCTGCCTTGGCCAGATGGGGGGGGTTCAGCACCCTGCTGCTGCCCCCCACGCCTCTGAGAGCATCCTGCAGACGTGCCAAGGGTTGGGGGGCAGAACCCGCCCCGAGCGTTTCGGTGGCTGTCCCACGGTGCAGGATGATGGTGGGGAGGAGTCTGGGGGTGTGCACAGTGCTTCACATGCCCCAGCAGCGTCTGTCACTGCCTTTGTTATCTGTGACACAGGCTGTTCCCTGCTCCCGCAGGAGAAAAAAATCCAGGGCACAGAGGGCTGAGAGGAAGCACCGGGAACATGGAGCAGATCCGGTTCCTCCTCCCACTTCCCAAGGCTGCTCCTGCGTGGGAAAGCCAAGGCCGAGGCCCTGTGTGAGTCCCATCAGTACTGACAGCAGGGCTGGGAGGTGGCAGCAGCGGTGGTGGCTGGAGCATCCTCCCTGCAGAGCACTGCAGCCAGCACCAGAGAGCCCGTGGCTGCCTCCGCTCCTGCGTGTGGCTTCCCGGAGCTCTTGTCTTGCTTCTTCTCCTTGGATCTCCTTCCACCATGGGAAGAAAAGCTGGCATCCTTGTTCTGAGCTCCGGGAGACCAGGGTTTGTGCGTGGGCCAGGCTGTCAGGCTGTAGGGACCACCTGTACACGTATCCTGAGCCCAGCAAGATGCTCCGGGCTGGGCAGAATCAGCTGGGGTCCCGCAGGGACCGGCCAAACAGCTGGAGGGTGAAGGATGGCAATGCTGGGACAAGCAGAGCTGCTGATCAGAGCCTTGCCAGCCACACGGATACACTCACCGGTGCTCAGCAACTCGGGATCAGCCACCAAAGGAGCGCAGTGACCCAACCCAGCTCCTCCCATGCGAGGGGGAGCGCAGGGTGCAGCTGCTGGCGGGGCGGCCGGGCGGGACGGGGCTTGCTGTGCACGCCACGCTGCCGGCACACGCTGGCACGGGGGGTGGAGAGGCACAGCTGCCAGCGGGGAGAAGTCCTGCCTGCCCATTAGGGTCGGCAGCAACTCGGGGGAAGGAGCCAAGTGGAGTTTCACTGCCACCCCCACCGTGTCGGGAGGTGGATGAGCGTGCGCCCGCCTAGAGGAGTGATTCCGGGCGGATGCAGGTGGGTGGACACAGGCATGGATCAGGGCAGAGGGAGACAGCTCAGCCTGCCAGCTCCAATCTTTTAATTGCTGTGCTTCTCAAATGTTTCCGAAGCATGACCCCGAGTTGGCTCCTCCAGGCAAAAACACGAGCACCAGCTGGTTCCCTTGAGCACCCCTGTATTCCCTTGGCTGTGGATATAAACAAAGCTCCCTCCTGCTCCCAGCCCAGGGAAATGATGGTGGATCAGTGGTGTCTGTTTTAGGGAATAAGCTGGAAATCAGCTCCAGTGGGGGTCTGTCAGCCCTCCAGGTTCCTCCTGCTAGGCACAGCCGAGGTGATGCTCAGGTCAGACCCTGTCCCAGCCGTCTGTGCCAGCCTGGATTCCCTCTCTCCGGTCCCTGGGAAGGTGCTGAGCGTGGGGAGGTCGGTCCTGCACTGCCAGGGAGCTGTGTCTCTGGGTGTGTTGTTTGTGCAGGAGGGGTGGGGAGCCCATGCTCTGGGATGTGGTTATCCCTCCGTCATTGTCTGTCTGTCTGCCTTGCAGTTGCTGGGTGTGGAAACAGAGGTCAGGCTCAATTTGTCTGCAATTTAAATCGCAGCTGGGCTGGGGAGCCGTGGCAGGCACAGGGATGCTTTCTGGAGTCCGGGTCCTCACCACTCCACACTTTCCCTAGGAGCTGGGAATCTCCTCTGGCCCTGCAGCGTAAATCCGTGCGCTTTGTCTCACGTGGGCAGGTGGTGGGACAGGTGCCAGGTTCCCGGGGCCGGCACCGTCCCTGTGTGGGTTTGTTTGAGGTGCTCCCAGGGTGACGTTCCAGCTCTGCCCCCGGGCTCCATCCCGTCCTGCCGGGCTTGCTGCCAGCTGAGCCTGTTCTGCAGGCTGTGGGCATGACTGGCCCGAATCAGACAGGCACGTAGCAGGGAGGGATCCCGGGGCACTGGGCTTGGCTTGGAGCCCAGGGGAGGTACTGAGCCTCGTCACACTAGGCAGCTGTCAGCCTCGGCTCCGAGCTTTCCACACAGGACAGCTCCTAGGAGGACCTGACCCCCCCTTCACCTGCCTTGGTGTCCTCCTGCCCTCCCAGGAGACTGCTCCTCACCACCTGCCATCAGGCAGCGTGGCCTGTGTCCCCTGAGGGGGCCCTGGGATGCCGCTCCTGGCTCCCGGTGAAGTCCAGAGCATCTCCTGGGGCTGGTGAGAGCTGCCAGGGAGGTTTTGGGATCGGGACAGAGCGGCTGGAGCCCTGGGACCATGCCTTGGTCCCAAAACAGAGTGGGGAGCCTGAGCTCAGGGGGCTCCTGTGCTCACTCCCAGGAGAAGTGTGGACAATGCTGTCCCAAGGTCCTGCAGCTGCTGTGGTCCAGAGCAGTGGGGATTTTGGAAGCATGTGATGCTTAGGTGGGTCCCAGTCTCCTGAAGCCAGGCTGGGAATGAAGTCCCACCTTCGCTGAAGCTCTGCATTTGCATGGCTAAAGCTCCCCGGAGGGGTTTCAAAGCCAAATGATCCAAGCTGCCCCCGTGGATTCTTTGTTTGCATTTGAATAGGTGCCTGGAAACCGGTTCAGTCACCTGAGCTGTGACAGCCTCCCCTCCTGCTCTGTGTCCATGCCCACCTGTGAGCCCCAGTGCCTCCAGCTCCTGCTGAAACCTGACCTGAGACAGCTGCTGGTGTTACTCACCCAGGAGAGGTGTTGGATCCAGCCTGTCACAGGTGGGATGGCCGTGGGGTTATGGTTCCCTTCCTTCCCAAGATACTCTCCGAGGACTCTGGGGACAGGCTGGGAGAACGGAGGGTGCTCACCTGGAGAGGAGAAGGCTCTGGGGAGATCTTAGAGCCCTTCCAAAGGTCAAAACGGGCTCCAAGAGACCTGGAGAGGGACTTTGGACAAGGGCCTGGAGTGATAGGACAGGTGGTGAATGGCTTCCCATTGCCAGAGGGCAGGGATAGATGGAATATTGGGAAGAAATTGTTCCCTGTGAGGGTGCTGAGGCCCCGGTACAGCTTGCCCAGAGCAGCTGTGGCTGCCCCATCCCTGGAAGTGTTCAGGCCAGGTTAAATGAGGCTTGGAGCAACCTGGGCTAGTGGAAGGTGTCCCTGCCCATGGAAGGAGGGTGGAACAAGATGACCTTTAAGGCCCCTTCCAACCCGAACCATGCCATGATCTCCCTTGAACCTTTGCTAGCTTTATAGCCAGCTTGGCAGGGAAGGCTGCCAGGGAAGGGCCTGGCCAGGAAACTTCTGAGATTGACTGGGCTGTGGTTTGTGTCTCATGCCCAGGCAGGAGCCCTCCTGGGCCCTCAGCCCTTCCTCAGGTGGGTGGGTGGCAGTGGCAGCACTGAAGCTGCATCTGATCCTGCAAACCTGGAACAACCCAATCCTTCAGTTCTGAGGATTTAAACCCTGCCAGCAGAGCTTGGCCCCGGAGAGCCGCCGTCCTCGCTGCTGTTTTCCAGGTTACTGCCTGTCCTCCCCTGACCTCAGGAAGGGGATGTTTCCCAGCAGCAGGAATACAACCACAAGCCTTTAAAATAACCTGGTTCACTTTCAGTGTTCCTTACAAAATAGGCCACGTTCCTTCTGTTTAATCCCCGGGCACGAGGCGGGAATCGTTGGGAAGGAAAACACAGCCCTCGGTGGACGGAGATGGATGCAGCCCCCATCCCCCACTGGGGGTATGTAAATGGTGAAGAGAATAAAAATGTGTGTTTGAATGAGCTGGGGAGGTGCAGAGCTGTGATCTGGAGTCAGTGGCAGAAGCTGTCCCAACCTTTGGGAGCAGCACGGCCCTGGCAATCTCCCAGCTATGGCGTGGTCACCCTGACCCCATTTCACAGAGGGGAGAGGGTGTAATTTGCCTCTGAGCAGAAGGAAACCTCATTTTCCCCTCTAGATGAGGCAGGAGCAGGGTTTTGGAGGTGGGGAGCAGACATCCATCAGCCCCCCTTGGGCCAAGCAGGCCCAGAGGTGCCCGTGTCCTGTCCTGTGGGGCGTGGGGACACGGGGTGCCTGCCTGCACCCCGATGCCTTTTTGGGTGCCCATGAGATGTGCCAGCACCAGCTGAAGCAGGGCACGTGTGATTTACTGCTCAGCAAAGGTTTGGCACCATAAACCCAGCCAGGAAAACTGCTGGCATGGTCCAGGCAAACACCCCAGCTCTGCCACAGCCTGGGAGTGGGACCACACAGGGTCATTGTTCAGGGAGGGATCATGTGCTGGATTTTATCTTGGGTGAGAGGGGTGCAAGTGGTCCCCCGTGGTCCCTGGGGGCTCATGTTAGCTTCCCACCAGATGTGTGCGAGCAGGATGTGCCCTGTGATGAGATTCCCAGCTGGAGCAGCACAGGGTATTATTGTTGGGTCCCATCCTGAGCTCAGCGCTCAGTTTTTCCTCTGCCCTCCCTCAGACAGTTTCTATTTAAGTTTTTAGGACTGCAGGCTGGGGAAAATTTGAGCAAGAGCCCAGAATATGGTCCATTACCTCCAAATGTCGCTCAGCAGCTTCAAACAGGCCTGGCAAGGGAGACAGCTCAGGAAAACAGCGATGCACCTCGGAAAAGGCACTTTATTCTGTTTACTTCTGCCATACTGGAGTATACAGTGGAATACCGTGCTGGCTCCGCTTCTCTGCTCTCCTCTCGGGTTTCACACTGCCCAGGTGAGCTCCAGCCATCCCTCCCTGCCAAGTCCTACCTGTTGTGCAACCCCCCCCCAGGGCTCGGTGCAACTGGCTTCATGCAGCACACAGCAAGTAGAGAAAGAGCGAGGCGGTATTTTTCCAAGTGGGTAGGGACTCCTAAATTCCCCTGGCATTGGCCACAGAATATTTTCTGAGCCTCTGCTCCAGTGTCTCACTGTCTCAGTGTCTCGCCTAGCCCTGGGGAATTTGGGCGGCTTCATCCCCAGCCTGACTCAGCGCAAGCTGCTCCTCATCCTTCCTCTCTTACCAAGAGCTGTGAAAAGCACCCCTGTGGCGACTGTGCTGCCTTCAGAGGAGCCACCACTGGACCAGCCTGGGTGGCTCTGTGGGGACCAGTGTCATCAGGTGCCCCCCAGCACTGTGCCCTCCATCAGGTTGCCCAAATGAGCGCCCAAAGTCAGCAATTCCCAGCGATGCTCAGGAATTTTGCCTGTCCCCAGTTGCTTATGCCGTGCCCCTCTCCCCTGCCCAAAGGAGATGTGGGGCTACAAGGTGGGCTGGAGCAGCAGCCCCTGTATCCCCAGGGCCCTCCTGCATCTGTGGGATGCCAGCTCCCAGGGAGGAGGAGGAGGAGAGCCGGGAGGAGGTGGCTGGTGGTGCTGCAGGAGGGGCTGGACGCCCCGGTGGTCTCGTGCCACCACACCTGAGCCCTTCACACCCAGTACTGGTTGTTTTTCAGCGGGGGGTTGGAAGTCCGGCAGTACTGGAGGAGCTCGGGGTCTGGAGGTGCCCCAGAGCCCGTGCCTGGGGGCAGGGGGCCCGTGCCCTTGCCCTCCAGGGTGGTGACAGTCGTTAGGGGGATGCTTTGGCTGGGGTCTGTCCTCCGGAAGGTCTCGTGGTCTGGCACGGCCCCGTTCTTGGCCTTGGAGGTGGGAGTGCCCTGGACGTGGTGCTTCCCCGTCTTGTTGCGCTTGTGCAGGTAGAAGAGGAGGGGCAAGATGAGAGCCAGCAGGAGGAAGATGAGGCAAATGGGGATGATGATGCTGAACATGTTGGCCTCGATGAAGCTGAGGAAGGTGCCCCCCGCCCCAGGGCTGGGGCTGGTGGTGGCACTGGGGGCCAGCCCGGGAGTGGGGGACATGCCCAGCTCGCTGGCACTGGGGCTGCTCCGCGCCGTGCCACGGGGCACTGGGGGTGAGGGTGCCAGCGGGACCGTCAGCAGGGTGACACCGTAGGACTTTGAGGCATTGTAGGGCTCGATGCCGTACTCCAGGGATGCCAGCGCCGGTGGCACGCCGGCAGCCGCCAGCTCGAAGACAAAGCTGTCCCTCTGCAGGGGTTGCTGGGTGTCCCCAGCATCCAGCACCTCCAGCCCCACCAGCCCTTGCTCCAGCTCGCTCTGGCTGAAGGTGTCGATCGGGGAGGTGGGCTGGCCTGGATCCCTGGATACCCTGACAAGACGGCTGGCACGGGGCGCCCTGCGGACCTTGAAGACCGGGACGCTCTTGGTGCGGTTGGCCAGCTCACTGGCATCGAGGACACCGGTGTCCAGGAGGGCTGTGCTGCCTCGGGGCCACAGGCTGCCCGCTCGGGTCTTCACCGCAGCACGGACGGTCACGTTCACCACCCCGCTCCTGTTTCCTGCCCGCGAAATGGCAACGAACTGGAAGTCATCCTCGGGCGACCTGAGGTCACTGAAGGTGAACGTCACCTCCCCGCGATCCAGCTGCTTCTGTGAGAAGCCCCGTGATGGCTTTTGGTTGACTTGCACCTGTCCAAACCTGGGGTCCCTGGTGATCCTGTACAGGACGTTACCTGCCCCTCGTGGTGCGGCACCCAGCAGGTGATGCTGGGACACAGGGGCCCTGTTCAGGTCTTGGGGCACCTCCAGCAGCGCTGGGCTGGCAGTGGTGCTCAGGGCAGGCAGCACCTCGACCTCCAGTGAGGTCTGGATGGCTGGGTGGTGGCCACTGGAGAGCCTCAGGGCTAAGGAGCCTGGAGCACGGCTCCCAGTGGCAACAAACACCACGCGGCCAGCATTGACATCCGCTTGGGTGAAGCGGCTGACGGGCTCCTGTGGGTTGTGTGCGCTGGCCACGTGGCCAGCGAGGGGTCTCTGGAGGACGCTGTACACCATCTCCTGCGGGGCCACCAGTGGGTCTGCCACATCCAGGTACTCCTGTGACAAGGTGACCACGGAGCCCTGTGGGACCCGCAGCACTTCTTGCCGCTTCACCACCCGCGGTGACGCGGTGCTGCTGGTCACTGTTACGTTGAATGCTTCGGAGATCACCACCCCATCCTGCGGAGGACGCACAGACCGCTGTTCCTGGGGCTGGAGCCAAGCCTTGAAACTGAAGTGGTCTTTGGAGGCGCTGTCCCCACCGTGGGCGTACACCAAACGCCTCGCTGCCAGGTCTGACTGCAGGAAAAATGGCCGTGACTGCTGCAGAGGCACACCGGCCACCAAGAGCTGTCCACGAGCTGGCGGCTCCGTCACCAGGAAGACAACATCATATCCAGCCCTCTCAGGGACAAGGATTTGGCTCAGGAGGTTGGAGGCATCCAACACCGAGGTGTCAATCTCAGCCTGCTGAGCCCTTGTGAGCTGCAGACCTGGCGAGAAAAGGGATAAGAATCAACTAGTGAGAGCTGGTGAGAGTTTGATGCAATGATGGAAGAAGGAATTGGAGGCAGTTTTAGATGTCTGGTGTAATGTATCAGCCATGGAAAACAACATATTTCTCTTCTTCAGACAAACAAGCGCTCCTGAAGAGCTGGTTTGTCCCATGCTTCTCCATCCTACCCTTACCTTCATTTTTCCAAAGCTGAGTCAAGCGCTGGGGACAATTTTCCTCGAAGGAGATCAGGATGAGGAGGATGAAAGAATCTGAGATGGTTGTGGGAGTGACCACACGGAAGCGGATGGCATCTTGGGCCAGCCAGAAGGGCTTGCCTGGCATCTCGTGCTGGTAGAAAACGAGCTTGCTGTCCACCTGAAAATTAAAAAAAACCCCTTGATCAGCTCCTGTCTTGACTCTGGGATGGAGCAACCAAACTCTAATTAGGTAAGAAATGGGGATTTTCACTAGCCGTGGCATGGTAGTGACCATGGAGAGCTCATGGTGTTTCTTTACCAGGATGTAAAATTGTGGCTGCCCCATCCCTGGAAGTGTTTAAGGCCAGGTTGGACAGGGCTTGGAGCCCTGGCCTAGTAGAAGGTGTCCCTGTCCACTGGGGGGGACCTTTAATCTCCCTTCCAACCCAAATCACTCTATGATGTTTCTCGCAGCAGTTAGGGGAACTGAGGCTCAGAGGAAGGGTTGAGCTTGCTCAGCATCCTCCGAGGGTGAGCATAGCACAGAGGACCTTCCAGGGAGGGTAAACCTATGTGTCTCTGAATGATGAAATAAAATAAGACCCTTGCTGGGCCCTGCAAAATTTGGCCCCACAGGAGAAGGGTTTTTTTCAGAGCAGGGGTGAAAAAATCGTGCTTGGCTCTTCCCTTCAGCAGCAGCCAGGCTGGCTGGGGCTGCAGCAGGGAGATGGCCTAGGAAAAGGGATTATAGCTCCCTCAGCCTCCCCCAGTGCTAAATCCAAGGCTGGGGCAGCAGCTCTTAATCCCTCTTAGCAGCTGTTGGCAGAGCTGGGAAAGTCACAGCACGGCTGGAGCCTTGTGCTGCCTCCTGCCTGGGATCAGGTGCCTGTGGTGGCACTGGGCTCAGACTGGGACCCCCATGCTGTGGTGGGGGTGATGAAGGGCTGTGTTTGGGGCTCTGAGGGGCTGGAGGAATTGAAATCTCACCTGGGCTTGGGTGAAGTTCCTGATTTCCTCCCCCTGTGAGGTGGTCAGCCTGCCCAGGCGAGGGGCTTGCTCGATGCTGTAGTACAGAGCGGTGGAGCTGGTGGGGCTATTGCTCACTGCCTGCAGGTTCTGGCTGGTGATGGGCTCCAGGGCACCTGCAAAAAACACATCCAGTATGGATTTCAACCAGTCACCTTGCCACCTGCAGTCACCACCCACCTGCAACCTCTGCCAGGGGCATCTCAGCAGTGCTTGGGCAAGGACAGGAGTCCCAAGGGGGCCCCATTTGAACTGGGAGGATGGGAACGTGCTGGTACCCACCTGGGCACACAGTGAGGCTCTGCTTCCTGGCCAGGCTGATGACGGGCTCTCTCTGGGCCCTGATGAGGAAGAAGTGCCCAGGAGATAGGTTCTCACCATCCCACAGGTCGAAGGCGAAGCCGCCGTCCAGGGGTCCTGTGGAAAGCACAGACCTGGGCATTTGCGGGGGCCAGAGGAGATGCAGCTCCCCCTTAACCCGTCAGGGTTTTGCACCAGGGATGGGGTTGGCATCCCCTGCGGTGGCAGAGTGTCCCCATCACCCTTGCAGGGGGTCTGGGGCACCTCAGTCCTGCCCTACCTTGGTGCACGAAGAGGATGAGGCCGTTGTCTATCTGGGCCTGAGTGAACCTCTGGAGCTCAGCGCCGGGCGCTGACCTCAGCACGACCTTCCCGTTGGCCGGGGGCTGGATGGAATAGGTCACCTCTTCTGCTGGGGAGTCCTCATCCTCGGCACTCAGGACGTGGGGGCTGAGGACAGCCGTGGCACCTTCCCGCAGCTGGGGGATTGGGAGAGGCTGAAATTCCCTGCGATACCCCTGGCACCTCTCCCCTTTTTCCCGTCCCAGCTCAGACCACTCTGCTGGGTGCCAGAGCACATCCCAGCCCAACAAGGGCGCCTTGTCTGTGTCCTGGGGATGCCTCCATCTTCTGGCCTCTTCCCAGCCCTGCGTCACCGCTGCCGTGTTTGCCAGCACGTGCCACACAGCTGGGTCCGCGCCTCTGCACGGCACGTGCTGGGAGGGCAAGTGTGCCTCGGTTTCCCCAGTTCCTGGAAGTGGAAAAGGGCACGGTGCCCTGGGGCAGGGGCTGTGCCTTTGGGACCTTGCTTTGCAGGGAAGGGGTTTTCGTGGGGTGCACAAGCTGCTGCTGGGTACACAATGACACAAGCAGCCCTGTCCCTCCCTGGCTGGGTGTTTCTCCTCGCTCCTGCTCCCGTCCCAGCTCCCGTCCCACCACCCCCTCACAAGGCTGCAGCAAGGCCTGCTGTCCCAGCAAACCCTCCAGGAATGACAAATATGTGGCTGAGTTCAGAGCCACTGAGGAACTTCCCAGAACCGCTTCCTCCCATCCAGTGGTACTGACCCTCCCGTGGGAACACTGCCACCCCAAAGTCTTGGCATCTCCCATCTCCAGCTGGAGGCGACGATTTTCCCCGCTCGTGACCCTGTGCCACATCTCCATCCTGGCAGACCACAGGGATGAATGTTGTGCTGCCAAACAGGTTCTGCCCCCGCAGCCCAGAGCTGCCCCTTTGCCCTCAGGATGCCTGGAAATCATGGGGTGCATGGATGGAGCCGTGCCACGGCTCACGTGGGGTGGAGGGGTGGGATGTGCAACATCCCACAGCATCATGAGGCTGGGATCTTGGAGATTTGCATCTCGGGAATCTGCAAGACAACACCCAGGCAGGCGCTGGAGGAGGTGCCTCTGCTGGATGAGCTCTTTTCTGCTGTTTTCAGCTGGCCTAACCCAAAACATTGCTCGAGTGGGTGTGGGTGCCGACAGAGACATTAAATCCCTCAGCAGTCCCCACGGGATGGCAGAGGCAGGCTAGAAAACACAGCTTTGGAGAGGCAGGGTGGGGGAAGTGCTGCTGGACACACAGCCGGGACAGGAGCTTCACTGAGTTTTTTGGGCTGCTTCCTCTCCCCAGCACCCACAGCAGTTGGAATTGCAGTCACACTGGGGGCCTGGAGCCAAAGAAAACTCCCTGTGGGCAAAGCAGGGGGGACTGGCAGCCCCAGGGCACCGCTGTCCAGCGGGAAGGGGCAGTCAGAGTGGCTGGAGTAGCTTTGCTCCCGGCCCAGAGCCCGCGCTGCGGGAGCTGACCCATTTCTCTCTGCTCCTCGTCCTCCCTGAATTATTAAAGCCTTCCGCCCGGCTCCTGCGCTCGCTCGCTCGGCGCTTTGTGTTTGCTCAGCCTCCGTGTCGCCTCTGCTCCCGGGGAGAGCACGCGGGGAGGTGGCGGAGCAGCGCCGGGAGCGTGGCCGTGTGCTCCAGGGTGGCGGTGGGAGCCTCTGTCTCAGTGGCATCCAGCCATCCTTCCTTCAGATCCAGCCCAAAAACTGCTGCTCCTTCCCAAGGGGCTCCACTCTGGGGTCTAGACCCAGCCTGTTGTCCCTCGGCATCCCTGGAAACCTTTGTGCAATCCCTCTCCCGGGCCCGGCCTGACCTTTAAACACTGAAGTCATTCCTCACCAGAGCACAAACAGCAGGGCCGGGCCTCTCCCCTCATTCCCGTTGGGGGAAGGAAGCCTTTCCCAGCTCCAGAGCTCCTCTGGGCAGCTGTGATCACTCTTCCCAGGGTGCTAAGGGATTCCCATGGAAAGGCAGACAAATTGCTGCCTCAAACTTTATTTTTAGCAGGTTTTTCCGTCTTTTCACCCTTATTCTTATCATGATGGCTGGGGGAAAGGGAAGGCCATGCTTACACTGGATGTCTGGAGTGGGGAAAAAGGGCTGGCACGGGCCCAGCGGCTGAGGGGTCAACTTCTGCCTGAATTTTGGCCCAGGTGAGGCAGGTCTACAAAATGGATTTAGTCGGAAGCTTCCTGGGCTGGAGGGGGAAAACTGGGGCAGGCACAGAGCTGGGGCTGGGGGTACCTCCCAAACTTTGCTGGTATCGCTCAAAATGGCTGTGTCTGGGGCAAGGCAGGGCAGCCCCCTCCCCGTGGGCATCTTCTCCAGAGTCCAGGCTCCCAGAACCCTTCCCGAGGCAACGGTGTGCCGATCCTCATGGACTAGATTGCTTTCCAGCTGCCAGTCTGAGAAATCCCGGCGTAATGAAAATAGGTGCAGGGGGGCGTGGGGGGAGAAGATTGTGCTTCCGTGTTTTCCACTAAATTCTCTGCTGAAATTTTGCATTAGTGACCCCGAATGGGACAGGGAGGTGTTGGAAGCAGAAGGTGGGAGTTCAGCAGCAGGTGAGACCTTTTCCCTTCTGCCGTTTTCTGGGATGGACGTAAAGAGAGGTGCGAAAGCTGCCCAGATGATTGAGTAATTCCAGCCTGTGTTGGCGAAACGCGGGCAAGCTGCTCTTGGAGCTGCCAGGGCAGCAGGGGCTGCGGAGGCGCTGCCGCCGTGGCAGCGCTCGCCGCGCTGGGCCCGCGGGGCGATGCTCCCACCTCGCGGCCGATCCCCGCAGCAGCGGCGGGGCGGGACGGGCTGGGGGCGAGCACAGCTCGCTCTCCGCCTCCTCCAGAGCCTCGCCCCGGCGGGAACACGCTCCTCCCTTTCCCCGTTCCCCACGGCCCGCCTCTGGGCGGCAGCCCGGCTCCGCCGAACGCCAGCTCCCCGAGGCGGGTGACCGCCAGCGCAGGGGCGCTTCCCACGCTGGGCTGGCCACCCCTCCCCGCGGCGTCCCGCCCTTACCTGCAAACCGGCGTTGACCTTCAGCCGCGGCGCCTTGGTGCTGCGGGGCAGGATGGTGATGAAGAGAGTCCGGGGATGGCTCTGTCGGGATACCTCGGAGGCGTTGGCCAGGATGGTGAAGCTGTCTGTGAGGGATCGGCGACCATCCTGCCTGTACTGGATCTGCTGGTTCTCCACCTGCGGGGCAAGGGCCAGGTGATCCTCCACGGAGGACACAGGCCCCTCTGAGGAGGTGACCCTGAACCATCCTGGGAGGATGACGGCAACCCACCACTAGCTCAGGGGCAGCCCTGCGGGTTCTCTGTGGGAAGCAGACCTGGAGCCCACCGTGGGTGCTCTGCCCGCATCCCCATCCCTTATCCCTTATCTGGGGCTGCAGAGCAAACCCATCACCCCAAACGCCTCTATCCCTTCTGATGGGGAGAAGACTCCTGCAGCCCTCCCCAACCTCCCAGTGTGGCTGGGGGCTGGAGACCACCCCGGGCTCTCCCCAAACCCTCGGGAAAGCAGCCTGGTGGGCAGCTGGGTGCCGTGGGTGCTATACCTCACTCCAGGTGAAGCTGTGCAGCCCGCCCTGCTCGGGCCGCTGGCTGCTCAGGAGGGTGCCAAACCGGGGGGGCTCGAGCACCCTGAACTCCACGCCGAGAGCTGGGTAGTAGGCGTTGGGAATGCGGAGGATGCTCGAGGAGATAGCGGCAGAGCCACCTCCTGGCACCGTGATGTTGTGGACATCCAAGGGGACGGTGATGGGCAGCACAACCAGGCTGACCACCACCCCCTCCAGAGGGTCTGCACTGCGGGCGGTGATGTCCAGGACAAACTGGTCACGCTCCTCGTTGGGCTTGGAGTGGAGGTAGAGGACTCTGCCACTGTTGATGTCCTCCTGGGTGAAGGACTGGATGGGGTCCAGGCTGGGCTGCTCGTTCACGTCCTGGCTCTGGTGAAGCATTGCCAGGAAGCCGGAGGCTGGGGGGCTGCTCACCAGGTAGACTATGTCTTGGGAAGGTATCTCTTCGTGGGTCACCTGGGAGTGTGGGGGAGATGAGGCATGAGTGGTAACTGAGGCCGGGCTGCCCCACAGCCCACCTGCTGTGCAATCAATCCCTCAAAGCTTTGCTGGGGGATGGACTCGGAGAACCACCTTACTGAGACCATGTCTGAAGCCCTCTCTCTTTGCCCCCTGGGCAAAGCCTGACAAAGGCCTTGGCTCTGAGCGGGTGGGAATAAAACGGAGTCCCATGGGTGACCATCCTGGTTTGGTGGCCAGGGAATTCATGCGGGCCTGGGGAATGACTAGAGAAGGGGATACTCACCATTAAGTCCTCCTCCTTGATGCCAGCCGCTTCCCCCTGGAAAACATAGATCTCCTTGTGGTTGACTATGCTCAGGGGGCTGGGATGGGTGTCCAAGAACACGCTGATGGCCAGTGTGTCCTCTACTGCCACCTCGTTTGCTTCTACAGTGAACTGGAGCTCATCCCGGGTGTTCCTGCTCCCGTTGTGGTGGTAGGAGATCTCTCCTGCCAGCAGGTCCCTCAGGGAGAAGGCCATGACCGGCTGCTCCCCTCTCAGCACGGTCCCCCACCTTGGCGGGGTGGTTACTAGGAACCGTATCTCTTCATCTGACCTGATGTCCATGTTGGTCTCCAGGCTGAGGACAGAGGAGTCAATGCTCCCTTGGGTGCCCTGGTGGATGACCAGACCAGTGTTGTTGACTATTTTGATGTAGGGCTCTGATGCCTGCACTTCCAGGAGGGCTGTGGTTTGGTGGAGGCCATCCGAGACCTGCAGCTGGATCCAGCCCCGGTCGGCCCCGGAATGGACGAAGAGGATCTTCTTCTTCCTCAAGTCATCCTGCGTGAATCGATAGACCTGGTGGCTTCTGTCATCGACAGACACGATGCTGCCAAATAAGATGTCCTTCCTGGTCAGCACCAGCTGCGCGTCGGAGAAGCCGGAGTCCTTGTCAGTGAAGGCAATGTGGTCAGTGGTCAGCAGGTGCTGCCCGTTGCGCACCACGTTGAAGACTCGGTTCACTGCCCGCACAGGGCTGTGGTCATTGACGGGTTGGATGGAGACCCTGAAAACGCCCCTCACCTCCTCGGCCTCAGACTCGGCGCTGCCCTCACCCTGCCTGATGGCTACGAAGGGGATGTCATCCTCCAGCGTCTCGGAGTCATCGTGCTGGTACAGCAACCGGCGCTGGAGGATGTCGTCGTTGGTGAACTCCGTGATCTCCTCTCTGGAGGCCCAGCCGTGGGACGCAGCCCAGGCCAGCCTGCCGTGCGCTGGCCCCTCAATCACCTCATAGATGTAGTCCATGCTGTTCACGCTCTGCACAAACAAGTGATCCTTGGAGATGACGGCCTGCCCGCCTTCCAGCACGGTCAGGAGCACGTTGGTCAAATTTGGTGCATCGGGGTCCCCACCGATGCTGATTCTGTAGGTATAGACGGGCGAGTGCTGCTCACCAGCGTGGACGCGGAACTGGAAGAAGTCCTCAGCTTGCTGGGAGTTCCTGATGGTCACGCTGTAGCTCAGGTGGTTGCCCTGCAGGTCCTCTTCAGTAAATCCAAAGCCTTCAGTCAGCCTGTTGCCAAGCAGCTCCAGGTTTCCCTTTTTGGGCGCCTGGATGATCATGTAGTGGAAGGGAACTGGGGCGGAGTTTGGATCTTCCAGCATTGCCTCCAGCTCCTTGCTGGTGATATTTCTGTGCCGCTTATTCTTCATCTGGAGGGGAGCCATGGTCCTCATCTTAATGGTGGCTCTTTTAATCCTTATGAGGAAGGTGTTGTTTGGCAAGAGCTTCTGCCCCACCTGGACTTTGAATCTCACCTCCTCCACGCTGTCTTCCAGACGGTGCTCCGGGTCTGTGCTAAAATACTGGATGCGCCCTTGCTCCAGGTCTTGTTGGTGGAAGGACTCAACTTTTTTCCATTCCCCTCCCATGCTCCCTTGCTTCTGGACCTCACCATACTTCAGAGGCTCCGTGAGGACGTAGAGGATGGAGACCCGTTGTTCCACGGCGTTCGTCTCCACGGACAGGTTGGCTGTGGTGATGCGCGCGGCCCCGCCTTGGGAGAGGGAGAGGCCGGTGTTATTGAGCAGGCGGATGTCAGGATCAATGGCCAGGATCCTCAGGGTGGCAATGGGGCTCGGGATGGTGCCATCACTCACCTGCAAGGTGAGCTGTAAGTTTGTCCCACCCTGGTGCACATAGACCACGTTGCCAGCTTCCAGGTCCCTGCAGGAGAACTCTTCAATGGGCACTCCAGGGTGGAAGTCTAGCTCCACATAACCCTCCTCCATCTGCTGACCGTGCAGCTGGAATTCGAGGTCATCGCAGGACGAGTCATCATCCAGGACCTGCAGGATGTCGGTGGTCAGGTGTTTCCGTGTGTGCTTCAGGATTGTCATGTGGCTCCCACGGGGAAAGATCACCTGTGGGGCATCGTTGACAGGGTTGATCATGACGGGCAGCAGGTACACCTGCCCCTGCCGCAGGCACTCTGGGACCCCTTGCTGGGTGGTCACTGTCACCTCCAGCATCAGCTGGTCCATGGGCCCTTCGGAGCCGTCGTGGATATACCTGACTTTCCGATTCACAATGTCTAACAAGGTGAACTTCCTTCTGCTCCTGGACCCGGGAATGTCCAGCTCCAGTTGGCCATGCCTGGGGTCACTGGTGATGCTGAAGAGGATTTGGGACTGACGGATGTTGGCCAGGCTCAAGTCTACCGTAGGCTGGGCGTGTTTCCACTCCAGGTAGGCCATGCCCCCTTCAGAGACGATGAGGGGGCTGACGTGCAGCAGCCGGCTGATGTTGGCAAAGGCGGGTGGGAAGCTGCTGTCGGGCCGGCACGGTTCCACCACCAGGCCCGGTGCTCCGGAAAAGCCATTCGGAGGTGGGGAAGTAGACGCCTCATCCTGCTCGTACACCTCCTCATAGTCCCAGTAGTGGTCCTGCTTCCCACAGCCTGCTGTAATGTCCTTTGTGATCACAGCATCCTGCAGGCTCCTCCTCTGCAGGTTTATCCGGAGGTCCTCCAAGCAGCCAACAAACGAGTGGTTGGTCATGGTCCACAACGAGATGAAAGAAAGATGGTGCTCCCTCAGCCTTTGCAGAGCTTTTTCATCCATACCTCCAATGAAGAGGTTTCCCTGGAGGTCCAGGTAGTTGTTGATGCCCCGGTTGGATGTGGATGAAGCATAGTAATCAATCAGTATCTCAAACTTGTGGATGTCCGTGTGGACTTTGACGTAGTGCTGCTGCTCGTCGCTGATGAAGACGTTGTTGTGCAGGACGATGACGCCGTTCCCCTTCTCCACAAACCCCCGCAGGCGCCCGTTGGAGATCTCCAGGTAGAAGAAGTCATTCTCCAGCCCTGCGTGGTAGATGAGGGGTGCCTGGGTGATGCTCGTCGTTATCACAAACTCGATGGTCGCTTCCTGCCTTGCGTCCCATGTGGGAAAAGCTACGTAGGAGTGTGGCCCCGGGAACCCGAATGGGTCCTCAGGCTCTGCAGAGAACTGTGTGCTGCACCCTTCCTGGACATGGTGGAAGGTCTTGGAGCTGCCATCAGCAGACAGATGGGAGAGGACATCCAGGCCATTGAATGTCACCAGGTGAAGGCAACCCCTGAAGGGAGGGCTGGCCTCAGCAAGGTAGGGCAGGTCCAGCCTGCCTGTCCCGCCGGCATAGAGGCCATGCTGGATGTCCAGCTCCCTTGCTGGCCCTGCGATGTCTGTGGAGCTGTTGAAGAGGCCATCGATGGTCAGCATCATCCTGCCATCTTCCACCAGCAGCTCCACGTCGTGCACTGCCAGGTTATCGAGCTGCAGCCCTGCTGGGGACTGCAACGTCACCTCCTCCAAGCCCAGCTGCAGCCTGGCCTGCCGAGAAAGACACAAAATCCTCAGCTCAGGTGGGACCTCTCCACCTTCCAGTAACACCTGCTGAAGCACGGCCCCACACCCGGGTGCTCGCAAGGGTTTTGGTCCCTTGGTTCACTCCTCCACCTCTGGATGTACTCCTCCTTCATCCTCCCCATGGGCCTGCCCTCTTCGTCCTGCTCCCTGAACTTCTCTCCTTTTTCACTCATTCTCAGGGCTGGGGTCCTCCATCTCCCTGTCCCACAGCTGGGCTCTTCCTCTCCCCTCACAGAGCAGCCCCGCCAGATGCTGGCTCCTCCTTCCCTGCTCTGTCTTGCCCGCTGCCCTCCATCCTTGCAACCTGGGCTGCTTCCAGCCCTTCCCCTGGGAGCTGGCAGGGGAAATAGCAGGCTTTCCTCCTCGTGGGCAGCAGCCTGGAGCCTGCCTAAGTAGAGGGTTAGCTGGTGAAACACAGGGTCTGCAATAAGGACACCTCTGGCCAGTGGCTGGCTTGTTCTTCTGCTTTGGTTTAATGTGGTTGGTAGCCCGGCCCAGGCTGCAGGAGAGGCAGGACGTGTGCCTCGGATGCTCCCTGCTCTTTTCCTTCATGACGGATGCCAACACCATTAAACCACAACAGGGAATTTTATTGCTCTGTCTTGATTGCTTCCCATGTTCCAGCTGGGACAAGGGAGATCTCTTCTCTCCCTGGGTCCTCTCGTCTCACCTCCTCAAGCTGAGGGCGCTGTGCACCGTGTCTGACCGCACAATGCACACCGGGTGCCAGTGTCAGGGTGTTCCCTGGGACCACCCCCGGCATCACCCGGGCGGTGGGTGAGTAGCTTCCCCAGCAGGAGCCTGTTTCTCTGTATTTAACCGAATCTTCCAAGACTGTGTCCACTCTCCTCTTGGTGTTCCCCGTCAGGGGTCCTGGCAGCTGGGCTGCCCCTTCATCCTCTCACTGGATGAAGCCACGACACAGAGACCCCAGCCTGGGGAGAGGATGGGGGTGCCGGGGTGCTGACCTGCAGGCGGCCAGCTTGCAGCTGGAGCAGGAGGTGGTCGGGCTGGCCGGCAGCCAGGAAGAGCAGCCCATTCCCCTGGCTAGTGAACAGCTGCAGGTGGAGCCGCACCGTGCGCGAGGCATCCGCCAGAGGCATCTCCACGAAGCTGTCCCCAAAGAAAGAGGCTGGGGAGAGAAGGGAGAAAGGTCAGGCGGGGAAGGACAACTCCTGCAAGCCCTGTCCAGGTGGGTGCTGTGGTTATGGAGCCTCCCGAGCCCATCCATCAGCCCTTCCCTTGTTTGCCGTCTGACAGGTTGCTGGAGTCCTGGAGCCTAAAAAGACACTCGGGGGAGTCTTGTTTTTCTGGTTTTCCTAAAGAAATCCTGGAAGGGCTTGGGTTGGAAGGAAACTTAAAGCTCATCTAGTCCAAGTCCCCTGCTACAGTCAGGGACATTTTCCGCTAGCCCAGGTTCCTCCAAGCCCTGTCCAACCTGGCCTTGAACACTTCCAGGGATGGGGCAGCCAGAGCTGCTCTGGACAACCTGTGCCAGGGCCTCAGCACCTTCTGATTAAAGGAATTGTGTTTCTCCTCAGTGCTGGAGAAATAAATATGAGTGCCAGTGATCCAAAGGTGGATGTGAGAGTGGACGGAAACCGCGGCTCAAAGTAGACGCCTGGAGATGCAGTCGGAACGTGTTCAACACCCAGTATGCATCAGCCCTGGAGGACTCAGCTGAATGGCATGTGGTCATGAAATGACAGACTGTGTCACAGGGCAGAGGCAGGAGAGTGCAGGATTAAGAGTACAGGGAGCGGCCAGGCTTAATTTTAGAGCGCTTTTAGTTTTTAGCTGACTAAACGCGTGCATGCGCATCTCACACACGTTAAATGTGTGTGGCTGGGGCGTGCAGCCACCCGTCCTGCTTGGCTCCAGCTCGGCCGGTGGCAAAGCTCTGTACTTAAGCATAAACACTCCGGCCCTGTAAGCTGGAAATGTTTGGGGAGGATATGTCAGTGACAGGGGCAAATGCACATTTTCAGTCCATATGTAGTCACAGGCTCTGCTGGAGTTTATATGTGTGAAGCTCTCCTGCTGTGCTTTACCAGAGCACTTATCAGATCCACCCAGCTGCCGACCTACAGTTAGGTTTGGGGTCCCAGATCTGTCTTGCTGAACAAGAATAGGAATTTGGTTTTCAGGGTCCCAGGCCCTGATCTCTTTTGGAGGAGGCAGGGGTGGATGTTGGATGCTGGGGTGACACCAATCTTCTGCACAGCGAGGTCTGGGTACGCATCTGCCCTTACATCTGCTTCCCTGGATGCATTTTCCTCTTGCCCAAATTTCTGTGGGATGACCAGGGTGGGAATGGGCAATGCAGGCTTTGCTCACAGGGTGGTGCAGTAAGTGAAAACCCAACCCAACGAGTGAAAACTCAACCCGGCAGGACAGCCGCAGTCACTGAGGCATTTGGAAGGAGACCGTCTGTAGAGGTGATGGCAAAAGTTGGTGTGGCAGGGACAGAGTTGGAGCACTCTGTTTTAGCTTTTCCCATTTTCTTCAGAGCTGAGCCCTGCAGTGCCCTGCATGAGGGAAGCTCTTCTGAACCCTTTGGGAATGGGGAGACCTCCTTGTCCAGGACACCACAAAAAAATCATTTCCTGCCACTGGCAGCAGAAGAAAGTGCCTCAGTTTTCCCCTGCGGTCTGGGAGGATGACGTGGGTGTTGCAAGGACCATCACCCCACCCGTTCTGGACAGGGAGGAAATGGCACCATGGAAATATCTGGCCTTTGCTGTAACACCGAGCCCTTTGCCCAGCCCAGGGCAAGGCTGTCGGGGCGCCTGCTCATTCCCTGGCCCTCGTGCCTGCTGCTGGCATGGGGCGCTTTGGCTTCCTTGTCCTCTTCAGCCCAGCCAGTGACTCACAGGAGCTGTGCTGTTCTCCGCAGGGCTCTGTCCTTCCCTGACCTGCTCCCTCCTTCCCATGGTCCCAGCCGAACCAGCCTTGCCCGCTGGCCAAGGCTGGTGGGTGCTGGGGCTCTCAGCACTGCCTTGTCCTGGGGCTTGGTGAGCAGGAGTGACGTGGCACGGTGGAAAAGGGAATTTTCCTGTCCCTCCTTGCACAACCACAGGCACACGTGCGTGCACATGTGGTCCCCAGAGACATCCATGTACCTTGTGTGCTGGCTCCTGACGAGCTTCCCTGTGCACGCTCCATGCTCCTGCTCCCACTGGGATTTTGCTACATTTTAGTGGCTTCCCCTAATTCAAAATTGTTTTTCAGATGGGTACTGAGTGGCTGCTCTCAGGGGGAGGGAAAGCTTGGCTGGGCTGGACCCACCAGCAGCTCCCATGCCCGCCCAGGGGCTGGGCAGTGTCTCGCTGTGGGCGCTGGGGATGAGGGTTTGGTGCTGCTCCAGCAAGACCAGCTTGTTTTCCAGTGTGCCAGGGGGCACCAGCTCCTGCAGCCAGCACATTTTGTCCTTCCTTCACTCTACCAAAGCTGCCAGAAATGTTTTCCTTCTTCTCTCATAAAATACTAATAATAAAAAGCTCCCAGAGGTGCGGATGCCTAGGGGAGTGGTGCTGTTTGTTGGGGAGGAGGAAGGACCCTTGCCCGGATCCAGGAGGCACTGGAATTTTTCTCCAGCAGCAGAGGCAGTTACTGCTGTTTCTCTTCCCAAATTCCTGCTTTCTTTCAGGGCCACTCTCCTCCTCCCTCATCAGCCCAGCCAGGATGTGAAGCCACTTGGCCTGTGACATTTCACTTTCACAAGGGACCTGCAGCTTCTCACCTCTATCTCCCCTCTTCCTTGCACTCCACTTTGGAAAAGACACAGAAAACATGGATTTTTTTTTTTTTTTTCAAAGGCATTTTGCTCTGGAGGAGCCTCCATAGGACAGGGTGCCCCATCCCGGTCCGTTACTTGGAGCAAGGAGGGACTTCCAGGCACCCATCCCCATCTCTGGGCAGGCTCAGGTGAGATCCTGGGATCATCCCATGAGGATGCGTTCCCATGCCCCAAAAGCACCTATCTCAAGTGATCTAAGGATGCCATGATCATACCACAGGAGTGTTGCGCTCCTCATCCCTGGATGCACATTCCCAAGGGGGGCTCCTCCTCTCCTGCCAAGGGGACCAAGAGGTCCCCATGTCCTGGCCACGGGTTGGAGTGGACACCCCGGATATCCCACTCACCCCGGATAAAAACAATTGACATTCCCAGCTTGCTGCGTCCCACAGGAAATCACCATCCGTGCCTTGCCAAGCCGATTGAAAGGCGTTGACGAGGCGAGAGGAGCCTCTGTCACAGTTTCCGAGCAGCCAGCCAGCAGCCAGCAGATTACAGACTGCACTGTCACTTGGGTTTTGGGATTGTTTTTTTTTTTTTTTTCCTTCTGCATTGAAAAAAACAAGGAGATGAGCCAAAAGCTCTAAGGAGGGCTCTGGGAGCGAGGCCCCGGGAGCGCTGGGCTGCTCCTGGAGCCGGCGAGCAGCGAGGGCTCTGTGCGGGCCGGCCCTGCCCCGGCCGCCGGCCACGCGCCGGCCCCGGACGCTTTGGCTCTCTTCCCCTGCTCCTCCGGCTGAAAGCACGGCTGGTTCGGCCTCTCCAGTGGCTCGGTTTTTTTTTTTGGTGTTCAGGGATTTTCCGACTGGGGGAGCAGGGCAGAGACTGGGGGGGAGCGGATCCCCATCCGCTCAGGGGGCTCTGGGCTGGGGGCTCTCCGAGAGTTTGGGGCTCAGCGAGGCTGCTTCGGGCTCTCCTTTGTGTTTTTAACACTCAGCACAAAAACTTCTCCCACCTCCTTCCCAGCACGTAGGAGGTTCCAGGAGCCAACTCCAGGCCCAGGCGAAGGGGAGCTCTCGCAAAGCTGAGCTCAGAGAGGACCGGCACTGGGCACGCAGGGTTTTTGCAGCGGGGACACGGCTCCTGGCGTGTGGGAGGGCGTGGGAGCTGGTGGCTGCGTGCTGCCCTGCCCCAGGGCTCCCACCCCAGCGTGGGGCATCCCCAGCCCTGCCGCAGGACAGCCAGCTGCATTTTGGGGGTGCAAGAGGAGCAGCACCGGGGTACAGCCGAGCCCCTGGGGGGCTGCAGGGTCCCCCACCGCTCTAGCCACTGGAGGACGCTGAGGGTGAGGAGGAAGGAGCGGAGCAATCCCTGCCCGGGGACAGGGGTGTGGAGCCGGGGAGGGGCTGGATGCTCAACAAGGCTCCATTCAAGCTGCGGTGGGGCAGGTGGGGGCCAGGGCCGGTGGCCGGCTGTGTTTGCAGGGAGGGGACTGGAATTCATTAAAGCAGCTCTTTAATGACCGCAGCGGTGCCAGGAGAGCCCCGTGCAGACACACGCGCCCCCCTGAAAGACTCCCTGTGTTCGCAGCCGCTTCCCCATCCCGGCCACACCGCTTTTCCAACGGTGGAAAAACAGCCGGGGAGTGAAAGCTCCTTGTTGCCCGAACAGCCCCGGGCTTGTGCAGCCACTGGTGCAGCCCAGCCCGCCGGCTGCCCTCCTTCCTGCCCGCCTCCCCGTGCCAACAAGCGGCCCCTGTGCCGACGCTGTGCCTGGTGCTGGGGTGCTGCCGGGCCGCCCCAAGGGCAGCCTGCTGCATTCCTTCTCCGCAGCCCCAGGAGCTGGTTTTGAGGCCCTCCGAGTTGTTCGGGGTTGGTTTTGTTTATGTAACTTTTAAGGTAGTGAGGTCACCCGCTGCCAGCCTCACTGTGCTGCACCCCCATCCGCTGCGCAAACGCGGGAGGGGCTGGGGGTTGTGAACACCGGAGAGATTCGGGGGGATGTGAACATGGGAGGGGTTCAGGGGAATGCCAACACCAGAGGGGCTGCGCCTTGCGAACACTGGAGGGGCTCCGAGGTGGCTGCCCAGCCCTGGGGATGCTGCTCAGCAGCTCGATCCCCTCCTGTTCCCCCCGAAGTGTGTGCTCAAGGCTCCCGTCCCACTCCCAGCGCAGGCAGGGTGGGCAGCACCGGCGCCGTGGGTGGTCCTGGGGGCTCAGGCTCCCTTGTCCCCAGCTCTGATGCCCAATGGAACCTGTAGCCCCCCGGAGCTGGAGCTGGGCTGTGCCCCTGTCCCCACACAGGGTGGAGGGGCCACGGGAAGAAGGGATCCTATGGGCTTTTGGAGAAAGGCTTCATTATGTTCCACATTCCCTTCGTTTTACGGTGTGGTTTTATTTATGGCCGGGGAAGGAAATGAGCAGCCTGTGAGGAGTTTAAGGCAAACGCGGTAGCCCTCGGCTTTGGCTGGGGCTTTGCTGGGGGGACAAACGGGGGGCTGCTGCCTTCAGACGTGCCCCGAGACCTAAACTGAGCACCCATCTGGGTCTCCACAGCAAAGAAACCCCAGTGCAATGGAGATGAGCTGGGTTTAGTCTGCAGCAAGGGCATTCAAACCCAGCGGGGATCACACCACAGTCCCCTTGAGCCTGCCCCAGGAAAGCCTGGGGTTCTGCCTCAATATTTATGGGATGGAGGGTCATGGGCACAGATCCATCCTTGCTGTGATAGCTCCTGGCACGCAGGAGGACTTTTTCTTTTATCCCCAGTCCCAGTGATTCCAGCGACTGCTGCTCCCACATCCTGAGCCAGGGCTGTGCGTGCTTTTCCAACCCCGGCAATGGGAATGAGTGCTCTGCTTCTCGCCTCCCATCCTCCATCTGGCCCTCCCTCACGGCGGGGCTCCCAGGGGCTGGCGCTTTCCAGGAGTGCTGGCCAGCAGAGATTGCTGGAAAGCAGCACCCACAAAACCACCAGAAAAGCCATGGCCGGTCACCTTCCCAGGTCTGCCGACCACCAGAAGTGCCATCACCCTTGTTTTGGGTGTGGGAGGAGAATCCTGGCCAGGGGTGCTTTGCTTCGCCCCCATCCCACCCGGGTGGCCTCTGGCTGCAGCACGCTGCTTTGAACCCCTCCTCCTGTGTTTATTCCTTCAGTTCCTCTCCCCCGTTCCCCGGCCAGCTGCTCTCCGCTCGCCTTCCCCAGCCTGACAGCTTTGGGGAAAAACAGCCTTTTTACAGCCCACGGACTCTGGGGTCAGGGGAAAACATGAAAACGTGCCCTCTGCTAGCTCTCTGCTCTCTGGGAGGGGGCTGGTTGTACCTTCCCATGTCCTGCCAGTCCCCAGCCCCTGCCCAGCGCCTGTGCCTGCTCCTGCCTGCCTTCCCTGTCCTGGGGAGCTGTGATAGCTGGAGGACATAAAGCAGGGTCCAGGAGGCTTGGCTAGGGCTCCAGAGCTCCATCGCTTATCCAGCGTGGTTTCACGATGATTCAAGCACAGCCCTAAAGCTGATGGTATTTCCTGAGCTCTCCTGCTCGGCCAGATGCAGAGCCATGGAGGGGAGGGCAAGGAGCTGGGAGCCAGCCTGAAGCCCCCCACAAAGGTCACAGTGCTTTTGGGAAGAGCTGGGGAGATTGCCCCTGGAGCGAGCACCCCCAAAGCCTGGCAGGAGCAGGAGCAGGGCTGAAGAGCTTTTAACGATGTGTGGCTCAATGGCTCCGGAGGGACTGAAGGAATAAGCCCAAGCTGGAAGCAGTGTTTGAGTCTTTGCCCTGGGAAGTGAAGCGGGGGGGAGAAAGTGGGAGGATTTGGGGAAGCAGGAGGCTCAATGGGGCTTTTGTGCCGTCCCCTGCAGCGTGACTCAGGCTCACTCAGGCTCCCGCTGCCAGGAGAAGTTGGCCTGGAAATACTGTATCAGCCCCAGAGGACGTGGTTTCCAAACCATTCGAAGTCGGGTTTTGTTCTATTTTTTTCTGTCTTCTTCTCTCTCCCAAGCCTGTGGTAAGCACCTCTTCCCCTGTCTCGCAGGCTGGCAGGTTTTCCAGCTCCACCCTGCACCTCCTGGCACCCGCTGCCACTGCGTTCCCTACCCCAGCTGCTTCCCACCCAGTGAAGGAAAAGCTTGCAGAGCTGCAGAAGGGCTTGTGGTGGCAGAGGAGGGGACAATCCCAGCCAGCCCCGTGCTGGAGGATCTTGGAGGAGTGGGTGCACATCCCACCTGCAGGTCCCTGAATCCCATCCCTGCCTGTCCAGCAGAGGCAGTGCCTGTTCCCAAGCTCACCTCCAGACCCAGTGAGGGGAAGCAGCTGGCGGGGGGACTGGAGGAGCCAGGCCAGGGGATGCTCACAGACATGCCTGGAACGGCTCGGTGTTACCGGAGAGATCCTGCCTGGTGTCAACAAACAGCCCGCGGCCGCCGCCGGAGAGGGGCCGGCCCCAGCCGCCCGCGCTCTGATGTTTCCCAGCCCCGCTGGTGTCAAGTGGCTCCTGACGTGCCAGGATGGGGGGAGTTATCAGCCAAAATTGTGGGGGAAGAAGGAGCGGGAGTGTGGAAACCTTGCCAGAAGATACCTGCTTGCCTTAATTGCAGCATCCAGCGCTCAGGGATGGGGAAATGTATCAACAGGGACGGTAAAACGTGCAATTGCGGCGTAAAATGTGTAAATTGGGGTGATTCAGCTTTAGCTGTGCTGGTGAGGCAGCACCCACAACACCCTGCACCCCACAGGGCACCAGGGACCGCGGCCAGGATGAGCGTTTGGTGATGCTGAGTGCTGTGGGGGGCAGAGAAAAGTCTCTCCACGGACAGAGATGGGGGTTTGCAGTGTGGATGGGGTCAAGAGAGGGTATTTTTTGCTCCTCTGGGGCTGACATGCTAAACTTTCTGCAGAGATAATTAGTATTTTCTTCCCCCCCCCCCCCTTTCTAGAGCTGAAAGCTCTGCCTTCTCCTGTCCTCTCCTCTCCCCCCGTCCTTCCAGAGGTTCCCCCTCCCCTCCCCACTCCTGCTATCCCCTGACTTTTCCATCCATGAGAAACACCCGCCGGGGTGATGTTTATAGAGAAAATAAATGCCTGCTCTATTTGTAGCACGGGGGGAGGCCCGGCTGGCGGGGGGGCTGTGGGGGTGTGGAAGCTGGTGCTCACATCCCCTCCCAGGGCTGCAGGGCTTTCTCAGCCACATCTACCTCGGGCCAAGAGACTTCCCTCTCTTCTCCCAAGCTCCCAGAGGAAATGACCCTGGTGGGCTCAGAAATTTCTGTGGGATGGGATGCTGAAAACCTTGAAGCCCTTCTGAAGCCCAGGCGGAGGCTGGGAAAGGGAATGGGAAATTCCTGCTGCCTGCCCCTCTCTCTGCCAGCGCTGCAGTGAGATGGTCGAGGATGGGGAGCGCCCATCAACCCGGCTGGGGATGGCACCACGAGCAGCTGGTGACTCCAAGCCCTCCCATCCCTCGCCTGCCTGCAGCAAAGAGGAAAAACAACTTCCAGAAAGCCAAGAACTGGGCAAAAGTAGCAGCAGGGATTCACAGGGCCGTCCCGAGCTGACTCACAGCTCAGGAGGGCTCCTTCCCCAGCCAGTGAGTCACGCTGATGGATCCATGTAGCTTCTCTGCCTCCTTGGCTGGGAGGCACGTGATGGGCCCGGCCACCTCCAAACCATGCTGTTTGCCCCATGACTTCGTCCACTCCCAGCAGTTTTTGGCAGTACCCACCCTTCTCAGGGCTGCTTTCGGGCTGTCAGGCAGCCAAGGCTGCCCCCGGGCACAGGGCAGCTCCCAGAGGCACTGCCCCGAGCCACGCGATGGGCGGCACACCCCGGGGAAGAGGGATGGAAAATGGGAATTTATCACCCTCCTGGATCCACAGCTCAGGGCACAAACATCTCCCACCCCACCCCGATGCCAGCTGAGAGGCCCTGTTTGGTCTGTCCTGAGGGTGAAGGACGGGTAATGGGTGACAAATCAGGCAGCAATCCTGCCTGGTCCCTATCGTGGGGCTGGGAAGAGGCACAGCAGTCCTGCTCCTATGGATTTTAGCCTGGCTTTGCAGATCCCCATGCTGCCCCGACTCCCAGCCCTGCTTTGTAAAGCTGAAGGCTTTCTGAAAGGTTCTCTGACTTCATAGAATGTATTTGGGATATGCTTCATAGAATATATTCATATTCTGTCAATACAACAGACTAAAAAATTATCTTCATATAACAATAGCTAACAATATTCTGCTATATTGGTCAATATATTCTATTGATAATATATATAATAGATATACAATATATATAATATATATAATATATATTACCAGTATATTATATTAGTAAATTCAACCTCCCTTTTTTCTTGGTCTATTTACCTCAGGAAAGGCCTGAGGGGTTTCCCATCCCAGTGCAGCATGGCAATGTCCAACCAAACACAGGGCACGATGGAGGCAGCTCAGGAAGGGCTGGTCTGGGAATGAGGGAGCTCTGATGGACACCTTCCTTTCTCTGTGTCTCCAGGGCTCTGGAGATACAGCGTGGTGAAGGGGCTGCTGGCAAAGGAGCCTTGGGATGCCCAGGTGAGAGCTGGGAAGGGCACAGGAGTTTCTAGGAGTCTCCCAGCTGAAGGCTGGGGCTGATGCTCACACTGAGGCTTCCCAAAAAGGAGACAAACGGAGCCCAGCACCTGGAAAAGGCCACGGGAGTAGCCCCGGGGAGCCGCGGCTGGGCTGGGCCAACGCCTGTTGCGAACAGTCTGTGCTTGGAGCTTTATTTAGGCACGCAGGCTCCCGCCTCCCAGGCCCTGTTCCTGTCCAGCCTTCAACCTGACGTGAGCTCCTCGGGGTGAGCTTAACCCTGTCCTGCAATCCTGCAGGAATGCGCTTATTATATTTTTGCCCACAGCCCTCTGTTGCTAAATATAAGAGTGAGACAAGAATATTCCTCCCCGATTCCCACGATACCAGTTTGCGTTCTCCCCCCTTTTCAGCATTTTTCCTCTTCTTTCCCATCAGCTGGAAACTTTTCCAGCTGCTCTGAGCTATGACCTTCAAACATGTGGCGCGACCATGAAAAAGAAAGTTTGAATAAATCAGTCAGATTTCCAAAAGTGGAGGAAAGGAAGAGCCGAGGTGGCTCCGTGGAGCTGAGGAACCTGGAGAGAGCAGAAGGGATCCTGGATGGACACCCCAGGGCAGACACTGCTCCCTATCCATGGGCAGGTATCCTGCACATGCCAGTATCCCACTTGCCTGCCCAGGACCCCGTCACTGCCTCTGGGGTCTGCCTAAACTTTGGAGGGTATCACATTTTGGCACCCACTTGCTGAAATCTCAGGGTGAAACGCTGCTCACGGGGAGTCTCCACATCCAATTCTCTCCTCTCCCCTCACTCCAAACCTCCAGCAGCAGGGATTTTGGGGAAGGGGGAGCCCAGCCTGTGGGTGACCTCACTGGGAACCAGAGAGGAGACAGGCTGTCGAAAAACAGTTTACTAAAGCTTCACACTCTGATGTCAAGGGGACAAGCTTTATGAGTGTTTTTTTTTTCTTTTTGGTATAATCCTGTATTTGATGAAGTGCATGATGACTCTTCCCATGCTGGGCTGGGCAGGAAGGCCCGGGTTCCTGAACCTGAGCGTGGAGGGAACACGAAACACAGGCTTCACCCCAAAAACCTCAGCCCCGTGCTCAGCACGCTGCTCGTGGCTCTCCCTGATGGGGACACAGGGATGTCCCACGGTGGGCAGCCCATGGGAGCAGCTGGAATGAGTGCTGCTGGGCTCAGCAGGGATGTTCTCAGCTGCAGGGGGCTGGTGGGAAGCTGCTGCCCAGGCCCAGGGTCACAGCTGGCACATCTGTTTAGCCCAGCGCAGAAACAGTCCCCAGTATTTCAAAATGGGGGTAAAGCCCCTTTTCTTCCCCAGCCCCATGTGTTGACCAGGGAGGTGCTCACTGATCCCCAGAGCCGTGTCACAGCCATGGGGGGAGTCACCTGGGGCGAGTCTGGGGGTGTAAGTGAAGGCCATGGGGGTTTTGGGTTTTTTTGGGGGTTTATCCAGCCCCTTTACCATGAAAGAGTGTCCAGTCCCACCCTGGACACTGCGCAAGCAACAGATCCATGTGGGGAAATCCCATCCCGGCATGGAAAGGTCAGGGCTGGGAGGAAGGAGACCACTCTGTTCATTAACAAAAGGGATTTTTTTCCACTCAGCTTGCCAGGCACCCTCCTATTTTGGTGCATGACAAAAAATAGAAAGAACAAGGCCTAAGGTAATGAAAGGAGCATGTCCCAGAGGCCACCTGCTCTCTGGGAGGGAACGGGGATAGCAAGAGACCAACAGCAGCCCTGCAGGTGCTGAGGGCCACAAGGCTGGGCTCTGGGATCATCCTCCTCCTTGCACTGGCACGGGCTGGGATGCAGAAGATGGTTAGGAAGCAAAAGACTGGAGGTTTTCAGTAGTTCCTTTGGGAACTGCCGGGAGCAAGCTCCTGCCTCACTGCTGGTCAGACTCCTGGTCCCTGGGGGGAAGTCTGGGCAAGGGACACTGCTCAGTGAAATGATATATCATTTTTGGGGTGAGTTAGGGACGCGAAAGTGCTTTTTAAATGCCCTTCACGTTCAAAGCTGCAGATGCTGCTGGTGCAGTGCAGTGCCCAGTCAGACCCCAGGCACAGCCTGGAGGGTCAGACCCGTCCCACTGAACGAGATCCCATCCAGAGCCGCAGAGCCTGCTGAGGCTCAGAGCACGGCAGGGGAGGGAGCAGGGCTCTGGGACGGCTCTCGGGATGCTGAGGCTGGACACACATCTGTGACAAGAGCTGGGTGGGCAAACCTGGCTGCTCCATGGGGAAAACTGGGTATAAATCCCGCACCTCTGTCCCGCCGGAGCCGCCACGCCCAGCGCCGACCCTGTGCCACCACGGGAGGGACCCTCAGCCCCAGCTGGTCCCCGCTGCCTTGTCACCCCAGGGGTGGTCCCACAACCCGTCTGGGGCTGTGCTGGTGGGAGCGGTGAGCCGCTCACTCACCGTCGCCCCGGGCCACCAGCCATCCTAGCGCCAGGACAGCCCCGGGAGCTGCGGCTCCCTCCTTCCCGCCGAGCCCCCGCGATGAAGAGGGGCTGCCCTCGCACACGGCTCCCGTGGCAAGGCCAAACATGGGCACGGAGGGCTGGCGAGCTCCCTCCCCGTGGCGCCGGGCTTGGCGGGGCAGCCACGGTGCCTTTCCCCCGCCGGCTGCCCCTGGCGCCGCCCGAAGCTGCTCCGAGCCGCATCCCACACAGAGCACGCATCGTGTGCCCCGCGGAGAGCACCCAGCGAGGCACCCACCGCCCTGCGAGCCGCTCCTCTCCCAGCCTCGGCTTCCCTGCCCCAAAACACAGCGCTCCTGCCAGCTTGGCCACCTCGGCGAGGCACAGCCCGCGCTCGTGGGTCGCCCGTGTCCGCAGCGCTCCCCGCTGCCTCCCCAGCTGTCCCAGGAGCAGGGTTATCCCGACGGACTTCCCACCCGTCACTCCCGGCTGGGCTGGGGCACGGGACTCACCTCCGGCCGGGGGTCCCGCGCTGAGGGGCTGGGGGTGGCCGGCCAGCAGCAGCAGCAGCAGCAGCGCGGTGGCGATGCCACCTCGGGCACCCATCGCGTCCCCCGGGGCTGCAGCGGCGGCGAGAGCTCCGGGACGGCACAAGCTCGGCCGGCGCCTGCTCCCAGCCGAGGGCTCCCGCTACTACTATATTTAATAAAGCGGAGCGAGGGAGGGACCTGCAACTTCTCCCGCCTGTCAGAAAGGAGAAATTCGCTCAGATTACAAACCAAATTTTCCCTCTTAAAGAGCTAGAGGCCCTCGCCACCCACACCCGCTCCTGAAAGCAGCCTTGTTCCCGCCGGGCGAGGGGAGGGAGGAGCGGGGACAGAGCCCGACGTGGGGTGCGAGGGGCGGCTCCGGAGACACCGCCTGCTCCGGGCTGAGCAGGATGTCACAGAATCCCAAAATACTCTGAGCTGGAAGCGACCCACGAGGATCATCGAATCCAACTGCTGAGCGAGCGGCCCGTGCAGGGATCAAAGCTTGGAGTTATTAGCACCGTGCTCTAACCAACTGGGCTAATCTCCACAGATCCTTTGGCACTTCTGAGGGAGCAAAGCCAGTTCCTGGTGTCCACACAGACCCAGATCAGTGACTCGGTCCCAAAGCTGCTGTTACCCACCCCTGGCCCTATTCCTGAGTGGCCCTGCAAACCTCACACCTCTCTCAGCTGGCAATCAGGATGGCCTTTGGCACTCAGGGCTCACAGCACTCCAACTGTGTTAGCACAACACTGGAGAAAGAACTTCCCAGCTTCTCCTCCCGGTGCAAGGCTGATTCAGGACAAAGCCACGACCCTTTGGAGACCCAGCCTGGCTCCCTGCTCCTTGCTCCTCTCCCATCTTTCCAACCCCATCCAAAGGTGCTCCCATCTTCCTCCTTGGCTCTTGTTCAGCACACCCCTCCTTCCTCATGGATGTCTGGATTTCAGGCCCTTTTCCCCCGTGCCATGCTTGGCTGATGGATTACATGTGGCTTGTTTCCTGCTGGGTTAATTCTAACCCCTCTAGGGCCCTTGGTGTGACTTTGCCGTCTCTGGCAGCATTTGCAACACCTTCCAGCGTACAGTCATCTGCAAACATAATTAATTTGTTGTTTACTTTTGCTTTCAGATCATTAATAAAGACATTAAATAAACCTGGGATGCTCTGTTTTTTTCAGTAACTTTTTCTGAGTAATTGCCAGGGGCTCGGTAAGTTCATTAGCTAATTCTGTTTAGTCTGGGGGTTTCATATTAGCCAGGCTGGCTGATTTGTACAGATTCTATTTTGCAAAGTATTCCCTTTCCTGCTCTTTATCTTAGGGTCTGCTGAGGGCTCTGGGAGGACTTTTCTCTCTGTCTGTGCTCAGCAATCCCCTCTCCTTGCCCCTCTTAGGGGCTGCTGGAGGAAGAGGGGGGTGCAGGGCTTTGGCCTTCAGGGTGGAGTTTGAGCTCTACTGTCCCCATCGTGTCATAGGCAACAGGTGGGCTGAGCACATCCATTCCTCTCCCGCCTACCAGGACCATCTCCAGCCCACCAGAACCACCTCCAACTCACCAGGACAATCCCCAGACCACCGGGCCTACCTCCAGCCCACCAACAGGCATCCCTGGCTTTACTTCAGGCCCTCTGTCCTCAGGTTTGCTTTGCTCACTGGGCCACTGGGAACAAACCACCCTTTGCCAGGGGAGCATCTGACTTGGATGAGGGCAGCAAGTACAGCTTGAGCAAGGAAACGCTTCCAAGCAACCTGAGTATCCTCCCCCTCAAGGATGCTCAGGGTCTACTCCCACCCTGGCAGGAGCCCGGTGGGAAAATATCCAAGACAAACCTGTCCACAGCAAGGACAGAGGAAAACTTCCACTGCTTGAAAATTTTTTTAAATATTAAAAATACTTAAAATATTTAAATTTTAAAGTATTTAAAGTAATCAAATTTTTATATTCCCCCCCTCCAACAAGGAAATCACAACTTCTGCTTGAAACTTCCTGTGTTATGCAGAGGAACATCCCCAGCGAGTCCTGCCGCCGGCAGCCTCTGCCGCCCCCCTCGCCGAGCCCTGTGCCCCACATCTGGCCAGCACATTTCCCATCCCTCAGCCAGGCCCCGGCAGCAGCGGGGGATTTGTTTTTCCCTTTCCCAGCCAACATCTGGCTGAGCGGCAGAGGGGCAGAGCCAGTGTGGAGCGGTGTCTTTGCCCTCTGGGCAGGGCTGGCAGCCTGGTTCTGCACGGGGGACCTTCGTCCTTTGCCCACAAAGCAGCTCCAACCCCGGGGAGCCAATGCCAGTGCCAGTGCCAGCTCCATTGCAGCCCTCGTCCTGTGGTGAGTGCCCACCATGACGGGCTGGAGGCTTGGGGGGACTTTGAGGAGGGGAAAAAAAAAAAAAAAAAAAAGAAGAAAAATTAAATTCTTTCCTTCCCCTGCAGTCCTGGGGCTGGTGTTTGAGGCAGCCACTGTTCCCATCCCTCCTGGCTGCTCCCCTCCTCCTCTCCGTGCTGGCTGACCCGCCGGCCTCCGGACGCATTTATTTATCCGAGCCCAGCTTTATTTAGGATGTGTTTCCAGGGCAGCCGGTACGGAGGGAGGTGTGGAGGGCTGCCGAGGGGGTCCACAGCTGCAGCCCTCCGCCCAGAGCCCTGCCATGCCTGCGGGGCACCCCGCCCACATGGGCACCTCTCGGTCACCCCCATCTGTCACGGGAAGCCCACCTCACCCTCTGCATCTAAGCCCTGTGTGGGCTGGCCAGGCTGAGAGCCCTTTCCATGGGAGAGCCCCTTCTCTGGACAGCTCTGTGGCCTGTTTGCTTGGCATGGGCAAAGCCATCCCCGGCAACCATCTCCCTGGAACGCCAACATCCACCTGCAGAGAAGAGGCTCCCTGTGCACCCTTCAATAAGGCAGGGCTCAGCTCCTCTACTTGCCTTTTCCCCCCAAGAGCTACACCCTGCACCCTGGCTGGGCCTTGTGCCAGGGCCAGGCTCCCCTGTGCCACCAGCACAGCAGGAGGTGTGGGTGCCCCGATGCTGCGAGGGGCTGCAGCTGGGGAAGCAGCTCCGTCCGAGGGAGGGGAGCGGCAAGCGTGCTTGGAGCGAGCGCCTGGAATATCCCATTCCTTCCCCTGGAAGGAATATCCCATCCGGCGCTGGCAGGAGAGAGCGCATTCACGAATGCTGCTGGGATTTAGCTTCTCAGCATCTGCCTTCCCATGCGCTGGAGGGATTACAAAAGGAAACGGAACAAAGCCCTCGGATCTGAGCTGGCTGAAGCAATGCCCTGGCCGGAGGCGGCGGGTGGGCCCGGCCCAAGGTGGCAGATCTGCAGCCTTGGCCATGCACCCCTTCCCCCAGGAGCAGGGGGGCTCCCTCGGGGTGCTCGGGGCAAAAGCAACGTGAACCTTGTGTCTGTGGTTGGGAACAGCTGGGCAGATGTGCTGGGCTCACCTCATCTAGGGGACTAGAACGGGATGTCACAGGGGTTCTTTGGTGTTTCTGACGTGCCTGTTGGGTCTTGGGATGAAGTCAAGGAGGAAGAGGATGCTGCAGGGAGCTGGGGATGTTGGGGGCAGCTGGGGGTGTTGCAGGAAGTTGGGGATGCTGCAGGGAAGTTGGGAATACTGCCTGCCTCTGCATTAGATGGGAGAAGCACAGTCCAGAGCCTGTTTCATGTCTGCAACCACCAACAAACCAGACTTTGTCCTTGTTGTGCTGTTAATCTAAGGAGACAGACAGTTGGGCAGGGGGTGCTAATTGTCCTGACAAGCTGCACCTGGGCTCTCACCACGCCCTCCACCCCAGCTGCCCTTAAATTCAGGTGCCTTCAGCTTTTGCTCCTTCTCCCTACAGCTGTGCTGTGGCACAGGGCAGATGCCAGGCCTGGGCAGAGGGTCTGCCCCCCTTACCCAGTTTGGGGGAGTCCCTTCCCCTCAGAGGACTGGGATGGTGAGTAAACCTCTCCTGTCTCTCCACTTGGTGCTACTTTGCACTGCTGCCACCTGAGTGCCTCACATGCAGCCTCTGTACAGGGATGGGGTTTTAAGTCCCTGAAAAGTCACGTGCTGGGGCTTTGGAGCTGTGCTGGACCATGGGGCAGCCCCTCTGGACCAGCCCCACAGCTCTGCTGCTGCTCGCCCAGACCCTGTGAATGTGAGGTGAGGTGAATTTGATGTGAGGTGAGTTTTATTTACAGCTGTGGGGGATTTGGAGGGCTGTGACTGTGCTTCCCTGTGACTAATGCTTTTTGCTCTTCCTTGAGCATGGAGCACATCACTCCCCAGCATTAGTTTTAAAAAGGAAATCAATACAGCCCATTTATTTTGAGCCTGGATTTAGGATGCCTTGGAAGAGGAACTGAGCTGTGATTTGGAGGCAGCAGGCTCACCATCTTCTCCAGGGCATGTCAGGCAGAGGAACCAGCTTTTAACACTAGGGAGATATTGACTGATGTGTTCTCAAGGAACTAATGCCCCACTGTGTGAGCGAGGAATTCTCTGAGGGCATGGGAAGGGCTTGGAGCACGTGGGAGAGCAGTGGTGAGCTGTGCTGGCTGCTCAGGCTGATTGTGTGTGTCCAGTGAGGTCTCAGGGTCTGACTGGGCTGTGGCAGGGCTGGGCTTGGTCTTGGGAATCTTGTGATAGTAGAATTGTAGAGGGTTTGGGCTGGAAGGGATTTTAAAGGTCATCCAGCTCCTGCCATGGGCAGGGACACCTTCCACAATCCCAGGTTGCTCCAAGCCCTCTCCAATCTGATTTTGAACGTTTTTATGAGGCAGACACAACTTCTCTGGACAATCTGTGCCAGGGTGTCACCACCCTCACAGGGAGGATTTTCTCCCTAATAGCCAATCTAACGCTGCTCTGTCAGTTTGAAGCCGTTCCCACTTGTCCTGTCACTCCATGGGGTCACGCACAGTGTCTGCTTGAAGAAACGCTCTTCCTCACCGAGGCACAGCTAAAGTCCATGAAAACCCAGCCCGAGGCCGGGGCAGGCTCCGGCAGCGTCTGTTGGCAGAGAGCGCTGGGAGCTGGGGAAGATGCGGGTGGTGCCTGCAGGAGGAAGGCTGGGGCGGCCCTGCTCGGCTGCGTGTGTTCAGGGTGCCTCGGTGTCCCCGGGAATGTGGATGCGGGACCCTCCCGCAGCGGGCAGGGCTCGGGAGCCGCTGGCAGCGGCCGCAGCCCAGGAGATGGCACCAGCGCTCCGCGCTCGCCCGCCCAGCGACGGGAGGGAGGGATGGATGGATGGATGCTCCTGGAGGGCAGGGTAGGGATGCTCCGGGGCTTTGGGACGGCCAGGGGCCGTGCAGGCCCCACTGCCAGCTCGGGCCGTTGTCTCTCCCAGGTCTAAGCAGGTGGGGACACGCTGGCGACTGATCCCCCTGCTCCTGGTCTGGCACTCGTGCTCATTTGGGAGGGTCTTACCTTGCTGCTATTTGGCCCCTTGTTGTCCATCTCTGTTGTCATTAAACCAGCCCGGGAAGGTGTGCAGGTGCTGCCTTCCCAAATACACATTTGCAGGCACAGCAGAAGCACCAGAGCAGCGGCAGCTCGAAGCCTTGGAAAGCCCTGGCTGCTGCTTCACCTGCTTCTCGGAGGAAGATGAAGGTGTCTTCTTTACCTGGGAAGGTGGTGGTTGCTCCAGGTGTGCTGACCTGGTCAGGGAAGATGCTCGTCCTCCCTCTCTGCATCCCCAGCAAAGCTCGTGGTGCCTGGAGCCCCCAAAGCTCTTATTCCTCCCCATCTAATGTGTGGCTAAATAAGCAGAGAAAGATGCCATGACACCACCCCAGCACTCCCCCCTTTCACATTGCTCCAGCTTCCAGTGCTGTGGTTTCCCTCCCAGTCAGGTTCAGCCGTGGGATTTCTCTCCCGGCAGAGGAACCCATCTGTCTTGGAGCAGATTAGAAAGATGTCACTGCGCCGGCACAGCCATTTATCACGGCGGCTGGGGAAATTAGCAGGGCTCGAGCAGGGAGGAGGGAAATTGGGCTTGTCCTGGAGCTCTAAGTAGAGGTTGTGGGGAATTCTAGCTGGACTATTTCTAGCTTGGCATTAGTTTGTCCTGAGAAGAAAACCAGAGCCTTGGATTTCCACCTCCAGGCCCTGATGCGACAGAGAGCAATAAATTCTATCAAAATTTACAGGGCAGAATAGCTGGGATCTTTCAAGCATTGGGGTTTTATCCAAAGGCTAATATCCTCCTTCCAGTTGTTAACTGCAGGAGCCAGGGTATAAATGAGGCTATAATAACAACAGGGCTGGGACAAACCCCATCACCCTGTTGTGGTTTGCAGGGTTACCTGCACCTCTCTCTAGGTGGGAGCAGCCCGGGGGACAGCAGTGGGGCCTCAGTCACTATTTTCCAGCTGGAAACATGACTAAACTCAGGAAAGGCAATAAAAATTTAAAAAAATGCAATTTTGCAGCCACAGTGCCGCAAACAAATGAAGAGTAAAATGCAAATTAAAACGGATAAAAATTCCTTGGCAGTGTCCCCTTTAAGCATCATATATTTTTATCTTGCCCTGGTTTTATTTGCTGGAAAGAGAAACATAAAGAGAGAAACATTCAATTAAACCTGCTTGTCAGCTGGAGCCCCCAAGCCCTGTCACTGGGGGCTGGAAGAGGGGGCTCTGCCAGGAGTCTCCTCTGCACTGTCCCCATCAGGGAGGGCTCAGGGTGCCTGGGACCATCCCTCGCCTGTCTGCTCGCCCACCACAACCAGCTGGTGGCACAGGGTTGTATTTGCAAGGCAGCACCAATCACCATAGTAACGAGGGCTGATTTCTGCCGGGATTTGTCCCCCCGGCTGCGTGGCAGAGTGGGGCTGTGTCCTCCACGGAGCAAGGAGTGTCCTGGCTCCTCTCTGTGCCCTTTCCTTCTCTCCCCAGCAGCACCTGGACTGGTGCTCCAAGGACCCAAGTCCTGCAGTGAGGAGGTCCCATAGATCCAGGGGTCAAAGCTGGGGCTTTTGGGGCAAAAACTGCCTTTTCAGTTGCACGTGGGGACTCTCTGGTGTCTGCGCTCGCTAACGTGAGAGGGAGGTGCTTACAGGGTGGTTTCTGCTTGGGCCATCGTCTGTTCCTGCTGGAGGGTGAAATGTTGGAGTTGCCATGAGCTGTTTCAGTCCACAAAGGTGAGCAGCAGTTTCTAGATGGCAGGAATGAGGATGAGGGCCAGCTGTGGATCCCAGCATGTGACATTTTCCTGTCAATACAGAATCTATGGAAAGACTCAGAGAGAAGGTCCTGGGGATAAGCTTCTCCCCACAAACCAGGCAGGGCTTCTGTGAACATTCCCTGCCTGACCAGGCAGAGCTGATTCCCAATAAAAACTGGTAATGAGGGGGATCCAGGTCATGTGCTGGTGGGAAGGAACCAGCCACTGGCTTTTTTTTTTTTTTTTTGTGAAGGCACAGGGCAGTGGAGAAGATGCTTCCAGAAATAATCCCCTTGTGGGTACTTAGACTTGTCTTGGTGGGAAGGGAATCTTCTGGCCTGGGTAGAAGGTGATGGTTAGCAGTGGTGTGACAGCAGCAGCTGCAACGTGGATATCTGTCTCCTCATAACTAGAGTGAGACCAATGCCTTATTCCCTTGCATGAATTCATCAGCTGGCAATGACTTTCTGTCTCCATTGACCCTGGGCTGGGGCTGAGCCAGTGACATGGAGGAAAAAGGGTCTATTTACCCATGAAAAATACTCCTGAGGTGTCTGGAGCCTCTTTGAGCTCCAAATACTGGCGGGACCATGGGTGTGCGGTGTGTGGGGAGGTGCTGGGAGGACTGGAGCACGCAGGAAGGGAGCTCGGAGCCTTGCTGAAACCTCTGGTGGTGCCCACGAGACGTGGGAGAGCCGTTCTCTGGGCATACCAAAAATGTCAGGGAGACTGGCAGCTCAGCTGGCCTCTTGCCAGGATCCTGCAGCCCACCAGCAGCTCCACTGAGCCCCTGGAAAGCTGTCATCCACTGACATGGCACAAATAGAGCTGTTTCACTGGAAAAAACCAGACAAAACATCCTCTGTTGTGTTTCCACTTGCTGTGCTCTTGGCGAACCCCTGGCTGTGTGCACTTGAGTGCGCCTGGGTCACACTGCAGATGGAGACAGGGAAGTAGAAATGACAGAAATGGGTCAAGAGCCACCAAAGACGGACTAGTTGGAGAAGGAAATGGGGTAAAAATGCTTAAGGTGAGAGAAGAGCCCCATCCCTGCAGCATGGGTTTGCTTCAGCCTGGGTTTCCATCACCTCCTCAGCCTTCTCCAGTCAATGTCCCTCTTCCCCCCCTTCTCCTACATCCTGTGAACCTTTCCAGCTGACCCCATGCACGTTCCCAGCCTCTCTTACCCCATCAGAACCCCCAGTTAAGGAGATGCACCTGCTTCCACAAAAACATCCATCCCTCTCCTCCTCCTGTCTCCTTAAGTGGATGAAAATTCCCCCTTGTTGCCGACTTTGCTCGTTCCACAGACCCTCAGGGAGACATATCAAGTTCAATTCCTGTACAAGTAATCATTATTTTTATTTTCTAGCTTGTTAGAAGGGCCATGCCAGAAGACTTTCCTGTGAAAGCCAAGGCTGCCAGGATGTGGAGAAAGGATCGAGAAATCTTCATCTGGATGCAGATGATCCCCAGAGAACCCAGACCCTGGGGGAATCAACCACAAGAGGAAGAACTCAAGTCGGAGGAGGAAGAGTAAAGCAGGAGGAAGAAAGGATGAGCCAGCTGTAAAGAAAGGGGGAGAGAGCAGGGAGGCTGTGAGGATGGATTTTTGGAGTAGCTTTGGGTTGTGTTTTTTGGAAACTGCTCCTTTGTCAAACAGAGTGTGTGGGGAAGGTCAGGCTCGATAAATCTCCCCAGTTTGAAAGCAGGCATCCAGAAACACTCAGAAATGTCCATTCCTGTGATTTGTAAGCGTCCAAAACAGTGAAGAGTTGGTTCAAAAGACTTTTTGCCTAGGAAAAGTGAGTTTGCCGTGCAACATCTAAAGAGGAAAAATGGAGCAAAGCCGGATGACTGAATCCAGTCAGGATTTCTCGTGGGGTGGGTTTGGCTCCCATTCTTTCCTTGCAGCCCTTCCTGGCCACCTCTGTCTTTGCAGCGAGGACAACAGCCCTTTTGGGTGACAAAAGCCCTTTCCTATCATTTCTAGCAAGAAATTGTCTGAAATCCAGGACCCTGAAAAGACCATTCAGGAAACTGGAAATTCAGTCCTATTGAAAACTCGGTCTTGCCCAAATTCTGGTTTTGGGAGTGCTGTCACTGATTCCCAACCCTGATTTTCCAGCGTGGCTCCAAGCCTGGGATGTAGGGAGCATCCTCAGCCTGGCACAGACACAAGGTAAGTCCCTGAATTTGGGCAAGCTTTAACTATTCTGCACCGGAGTGACTTGCGAGTGTTGTGTGGTTAATGGGGATTAGTGGAAATGAGAATGGTCGAGAAACCTGGGAGGACTAAACTGCATTGGGAATAGGCTGCAAGGGGGATGCGTTATCTGGAAAGTGCCTGGGGATGGATGGTGAGGGGAGCTGGGGGATGATGTGAGAGAACATCCCTCACCCCTGCAGAAGCTCTGGGGGCAGGGCAGGGATGCAGGAGCAGCCCCACACCCCCCTCCCCCAGTGCCTGTCTTCCCAGAGGGGCTCAGACCTCCAAGTCTGGCTTTGTGGGGTTTTGTGTTTGTGCTTTTTGCATCTGGAAAAGTCTCATGGGGGCAGCTGTGGAGAGGCAAAGAGGCTGAATTGGATTTTTGTGCCCGCATGAAGCAGGCTCTGGTTACACAGTCCGAGAGAATAGGATCCTAAATTGGATTTCGCTGCTCACTTGGAATGGGCTCCAGTCGTGTGGGATTATTGGGGATTTAAAGCTAACATATAGGAAATGATAATGAAACCATCACCCAGCCAAGAAGCTGGGGAGCTGCTACATTCACAAATGAGGAGGAATCTCCCAATTAACACCTGAGCCATGAACAGAGCATTGCTTGGGATGCTGGAGTGTAAATCAAAATTTACAGGATCACAGGTGGTTATTATCTCCTCCTCTGATGTGAAACAAAGGCACATGTGCCAGCATGGCCAGCTCCATCCCACTCATTTCCTTTCCAAGCCTTTGCCAGCCAGGCAGGCCCTCATGGGGGGCTTGAGGGCTTTGCAGATCCATGGATGCATCCTGCTAGCACCTGTCCATGGATCTGCAAAATCCCTGTGTTCTCTAGTAAAATCAATAATAGATTTTTGTTTTGTTTTGTTTTTTAAAGAGTGAAATTTGGGAAGCTTTACTGGCTTTGCCTGGTGCTGAGGGTCAATATCTGATTTGTTTCCACTCCTGTGCTTCACCCTTGTTTTGGCTCCAGAAATGTGAAGCTGGCAGTGTTATTTCTCCTCTTGTTTTAGCACCACCCACCAGAGCACTGGGACTTGGGGTGGAAGGTTCCAGAATTACCTGGTGCTGCTGTGGGCAGCCCTGCCCCACTTTGGGGAGCGCTCCCAAGAGATGCTCAGCCAGAGACCGTGCCTGAGAGCTGGGGCCTTGATCTGATCCAACAGCTCTTTTCCTGGAGAGATAATCCCAGTGTGGAGCTGTGGGAAGGCATTTGGCAAAAGGGGGGGTTGGTCAGCAGGTGGGATTTGGGGGTGTGAGGCTCCCCGGGTGCCTGCAGAGGGATCCTGCTCTGGAGAACCAGAGCCTGGCGGGTGCTGGGGGCTCCTGGCGGGGCCGGGTGCCAGCAGCTGGCACCCAGGATGTGCCACTCGGCCTCCTGCTCTGCAGGGGCTGCTCCCAGGGGGCTTCCCCGAGCCCTGCCCTCCATCCCCCTCACTGCCTGCACATCCTCGCCGTGCCCCACAAATCCTGCTGCTCATCCACGAGCTTTCCAGCCTCTGCTTTGCTCTCCTGGCGTGCTGGGTGTGAGGAAGGAGGCCAGAGACCCCCCTCCTGCCAGAGGGGGCTGCCCAGAGACCCCAGCCCCGGGTTTTGGGGCTCGGGCTGGAAAGGGGAGGAGGGCTGGGAGCAGAATTGTGCAGAGGCAGTTTGTTTTCTGTCCCTTGGGGGGTAGGCTCTCACCTCTGCCTCAAATTACAAGTCATGTCACATCTTGGGAGGCTTGAAATTGTGTTTCTCAGCAATGTTCCCAAAGAGATTAGAAGCACTGAGATGGCTGAAATACCCTCTGAGCCCGGAGCAGAACAAGCCACTAAACAAGGAGTGGGATGAGGAAAGAGCTGCAGCATCCTGAGCAGGGTGGAGGGGAGGGCTGGGGGCGGCTCAGTCCCAGCCCCTCCCCAAATCCCTCCTGGCTGAGCATCGTTTTTTCACTGCTGGTTCATGCTGGTGCTCATGGGATGTGGGAAGAGCCAGGGTAGCCACCTCTACCCTCTGGCACGGGATTGAGAGGCCCAGCCACCATCCCAAGTAGCTCATGGTGTCTTTTAACCCATGGAGCACGAGGTGCTGCTCCCCAAATTTACAGGTGGAAAGGAAGGAGCTGTGATTGATGGGAATGAAGAAGAGCCAAGCAGCCAGGCAGCAGCTGGCCCTGAGTGTGGAAGGGATTGGTTTCCAGCACTGAGAGAAGGCAGAGATTCACGCTGGGGCACCACTAAATGCTGGTTCTCTTTTTTTTTTAATATATATTTTTTTTTCGTTAAGGTTGGGATTGAAGTGTTTGAGAAGATGTTTTGTGTTTAGATTTAGCTGGTTTTTATTTTTTATTTATATCACAGAATTATAAGCTGTGAGTTTTGTAGTATTTCACTAATAAGGTATAAAATGGTTAATTATTTTATAAGGTTTTTTAAGGTTAAACTATTTAATAAATCACTTTAACTTTTAACTCAATAACTAATTTTTTTTGTGTTTTGTAATGTGGACTTTTCTGTTTAATTATAAAACACTACTTAAACTCGTGAAGAAGGACTAGTCAATGCCTTAAAACGTCTTAGTTTTAGATATACTACTATATTCCAAAGCTTTAAACTCTACATTTTCTACCATGTGATATTACGCACTTCTATTTAAACTACACACTCTTAATCTCAGTTTTATAAATTTAATTTTGGAAGCTTTTTCTGTGGCTTCAGGTTAAATGTAGTGTTCTCTTTGGGGTCTGTGCTTTTCAGCACAGAAAGTTTAAAACTCTCAGTATCTAGGTTTGTAACACTTCCTGATATGGGGCAGAACTGGAGCTTGGCTGCTTGTTCCTGTGGTTTGCCCAGCACCAATACCCACGTCCTTTTTTAGCTGCTGGAGCCCCTGCACAGCAGAGCTGTGCTGGCTGTGGGTCTGCATCCTGGTTGTGGGAATTAATAAAGGTAAGAAGATTTTTAGAAAGCTGTAAAAGCAGGCCTCAGAAACAGAAAGAACAGAAAATTGAGAGCTAAGCTGCAGCTGCAAAGTCTGAAAGCAGAAAAAGTTACAATGGTATAACAAACAAGGATGTTAAACAATAGCTTGAGTCTTAGGCTTGGCTAAGATAGACCTTAAGACTGCAGGAAAATATGCTTAGCAAGATAGTAGAAGGTTTTAAGCTTAATAATGGAGTATTGTGTATTTTTAATGGAAAGAAGACAAGCAATTGTGTGAAGCAGGTGTATGTGTGCTTTTAATAATTGGCTAAAACAACTGTCTATAAGCTTTAGCAAGATGCTATTAGCTAAAAAGTTCTTAAGATGCTCTGTAACAGAGAAACCTTTGGCTGCTGCTGGCTGTACGTGAGCTTTGCCATCTTCCTATTGTCTCAACCATGCGATGAGGCTGATGCTGCAAATGAAGCTCGAGGAATGGATCTCAGCAGTCCCAAGAGAAAAAAAAAACGCCACCGCAAAGGTCCCCGCTGTGCTGTGCCCCTCCCTCCCGTCCTCCTGCCCGTTCCCGGGGCTGTGCGGAGCTGTCTGGGATGTCACCGGAGCGAATTGGTCCCAAGGTGGCGCTTGGAGGGCCTGGCTGTGACAGAGTGATTTGTGATCAGCCGGCTGAACCGACACCTCTCACAGCAACTGGAGACCTCCTGGAACGGGAGACGTCCAGCCAGGCGGGGATGGAGCCGGGTACACATATTGGAGGAGCTGTTAGAGATGCAAACTCGTTATCTCCCAGGTAATGCAGAGCCCCTCACAGCGATATCAGTGCCAGAGCAGCACACGGGCATGACGGATGCATCCATAGGAACGGCTCTTGTGTTTTGGAGGGGATGGAAGGATGAGCTCGAGGCCAGACACGTCTGCAAATCGTCCCAGTTATGGCCTGGGAAGAGCTGCAGGGTGTGAGGAATGGGAATGGATGGAAGGGGTGTCAGCAGAGTGGGACAAACCGGGGTTTGCTGCATGGAGAGGCCTCAGGTGTGGAAAAACCAGAGATTCAGTGAAGGAGGAGCTGGGGTTGAAGGAGAAGCTCGAGTGGTTGGGTTTACTGGGGGGAGATCTGCCTCCCACTGGGATTCACTGCTCTGGACTTCACTGGCTAATTGTGCTGCCCTGTTCCTCGTGGCCTGAAGCCTTGCCTGGGAGGTCAGCAAAGCTGATGGAACTGAATGTCCTGCGAGAGCGTTTACGTGGCTCTCTTCAGAGTGGGCTTTTTCCACACCTCTGGAAAAATGCAAGCTGAAAGGGAATTGCCCTCTCCTCTGAGCCTGGTGGGACCTGCTGCTCCAGTCCTGGCTGAGCCGTGCCCAGGCAAAGATGGTCCTTCAGCTCATGAGGAGGAAGTGCAGCCCTGGGGCTCCTAAAATTTTCCTGCCCTGGTGAGAGCACCCCAAACCTATTTTTATCTGGTTGTGCAGCTTTCTGTCTGCAATAACAATGTGCTCAGTGTGCAGAGTGAAATTAATACAGAGCCACATTTACCTTGGGAATATTTGAGCAAGTTTTTAAATGAATATTCATTGGAATTTCCGTGCTCTTACGTCTTGCTTGGCCCATCATGGCTGTAACTGGGCAGCTGGGTCAGCGCTTTCCGGGGCATTGTTTGCTGTGCCAGAAACACTGGAAATGTCCCAAAAGACTGCATCCACCTCTGATTTTCTCTGCAGCCTTTGAAGCTGTGGGTATGATGTGAAACCTGATGTTGACACCTGTAGTGTGAGAAGAGAGGAGCTGTGCCCGGGGTGCAGCTCCTGCCTCCCATCCCAGTGGTGCTGGCTGGCTGGAGGAGAGGGAGTCTGCAGCCCTGAGAGGGAAGGTGTCCAACACCCAGGAGCCAGGTCAGAGCTGCAGGATATGCTTGGACTCTGCAATTGTAATAAAAGTATGTGAGCTGACCTGTGGCCAGCTCCATAGAGAGCTCTCAGTGCTTGCAGCTAAATGAGCTGGTGGCAGGTTTGGGCAAGACTAAAATTAAACCAGGTCAGGTACAGGCAGTATCGTGGAGCCAGGAGCCAGAGTTTCAAAGCATGCTCGCTCTGAGAGAGGGAGAGCAGGAAAAAAACCTTCCTGTGTATGCAGAGGACATTTCCAGAGCTCTAATCCTTTGATTATAACAGATCTTAGGAGAAACTGTGCTACTCCTTGAGGATGGGAAGGGAAAAAACCCGTAACTGTTCTGAACTGATGGAAGTGGAGCTGCTAATCAGAGGAGAATAATGATCTATTTATTGGATGTGAGACATTTAATGATGAAATACCAACTGTCTCCCCTGATTCCTGTGACTAATGGAGAAGGACATGGTAAAAAGTGCTGGAAGACAGACTGAGGTGGGGCAGGGAGTGTTTAGACAAGGACAAAGAGAAAACATGAACCAAGGGCTGCCAGCAGCTTCAGGAGGGAAATGGGGGTTTCCAGGCTGTATTTCAGGAGAAGGGAATAAAAATACACCCATGCACACAGCCAGGGGAGCTGAGGCTGTTGGAGAGGAGCCTCTGCCGGTGCAGAGGCTGCAACAGCTCGGGGTGCTGCTGGTGGAGTGATCCTGCCTTGGGCTCTGGGTGGTGAATGTGACACGTGGGAATGGCTTGGATGGCTTGGGGGGGGCTGTGCTGGACAGATGGGGTGTGACCAGAGCATTCTGCTCCGTTGCTGGAGCTGCACGTGCCTCCCCCAGTGCAGTAGCAGAGCCTGTAGCTAGGTGCCACTCAGCACCAAGGCGTCGTTATTTTTTATGAACTAAGAGAACGTTCCCTAATACGCCTTGGAACATTATCGTAAATAATTAAATCTGAGCTGCAGTTGTCACAGTAAATGAACAAAAGATTGTTCCGCTCCCCATGTGCAAAGTACAAATCACAGACTTTTAGTCTCCCTCAATTTTTACTGCCAATTTAAGGAAAACGACAAAGAACTGATATAAAGTTTCCAGGTTGGGAGAGGATCCAAAATCCCTCCTAAAAAGCCAGCGTTTGGGCAGATCAAATCTGTTTTTCTCTCTGCAAAGGCTGAGGAGACTGGGAAGCTCGTTGTGATGGCTCACATCATAGAATTTCAGAATGGCTTGGGTTGGAAGGGACTTTAAAGATCCAATCCCCCTGCAGGGACATCTTCCACTAGGCCAGGGTGCTCAGGTTTCCTGGGGTTTGCAAGTCCTACCTCAAAAGTAAAGCTCAAATCCTCCTCTAGCTAAGGAAACGCTTCCCTTAAGTTAAAGAGATGTAACAGGGCACAGTTAGGGGGCTATCTATGTGTCAAAGGTTTAGTTTAGCTCTTGGGCCACCCCGCTGGTCTGCTCCTAAACCAGCCAGGCGGAAAAGCGATGTTCCCAAAAGGTGGGATCAACAGCCTGGCACGGCCAGGACCTAGGGAGAACAAAATACAGCCTTGTGTCTGGAAAGATGGCTTCTGGATATCACAGGGACACCTGAGGCCACCCAGGCTGTGCTGGGTAGTGTCTCCTGCCCCTTTCTCTTGCCTTGATTTAAGGCTGTTGGTGTTGAGGACACAAGGATTTGATGGTCTGTGATGTCTGAGGTACATCTCACCTCCCTGAATCTCCCCGTACAGGTCTTAATTCAGTGCAAAATGACCCTGCAGGTGTCACCACGGCTGGGTGCTGGCTCAGATGGGATCCCCAGGCTGTGGCCACCGTTCCCAGCACACAGCCCTGGCCTCCAGCAGGGGAGAGCGAGTGGCAGAGTAATCACCTTCCTCTGCTCCATTCCGGGTTTATGATGCAAAACGTTTTAAAAGGGTGAATAATTAAGTGCTGCTCATAAAAAGGGTTGCTTGGCACTGCTGCCAGACTCCTCTGGCTCCAGGATCCGTGATCCAGATGGGGCTGTGCCGAGCTGAGACCCATCCTCTGCCGGGCACTGGGCTCATCCCATGGGCAGAGGGGGGACTAAACATCCCAGCTTGCTCTGACAAGGAGGACGGAAACTTTCCATCTGAACAGTCCCCCATGGCTGAATCCATCCACAGGCTGTCCGGTGCGGGGGGTGTTTCTCTTGGCACGATCCAGCAGTGGTAAATAACCCAGAATTTGTGCTTGATGGATGTTCATTCCACACCAGCCTGTCTCCTGAGAGTTATATAATTCCCTTTCCTGCAGCTCAGCTGTAAATCCAGAGTGATTCATGGCAGGTTCCCTCCACCAAAAGCATTTACAGCCCTGCCACCCTTGGGCAGGCAAGGACGGGGCTGAGGGCACAGGTGGCTGTGCTGAGCTGGGGGAATGCTGGCACATTGGGTCTCCACGGGCTGAAGCCCTTGAGCTTCAGGGTGGCTCTGAGTGGCATCAGCTGTCCCATGGGGATGGGACAGTCTGGTCCTCTTCCTCTGGCTGCCAGCAGCCTCTCTTTCCTTTTGCTGGCGTTGTGGTGTGGGTGAACCAACCCCCGTGGTTCTGGAAGGGTCCCATCAGCTCTGAAAGTCCCAGAGAGCAGGGGAAGCCAAATTACTGATGGATTTTGGGAGGGAACCATCCCTTATTCTGCTGTGTAAGCTCCTGCCTGGCCATGGTGGTGGAGGCCTGCGGGATTTATGGTCAGGCTGGGCCCTGCCCACTCCAGGACTGTGGAGGGGGCTGTGGCACCCCAGGGACTGGGGAATGAAGAAGCAGCTCTGCAAATATTCCTGTTGCAGTGTGTTCAGCGCTCGGGGTGATATCCCATCTGCAATATCAGCACACGTGTAGCAGAGTACATCCCTGTTCCCCCCTTAAATCAGGTGGACCCCGTGGTGGAGGGAGCTGAAAAATTCCCCAGGCAGTTACAAAGGCAGGGAAATGTAATTAATTCTTATCTCTGACAGAGGCAGCAAGCAGCAGGCAGGAAAAGGGATCTTTCTGGCCTCTCCTCCATGCTGAGGAGCTGCAGAGTAAGGGAGGCTGCTGGACTTTGCCCTGCAGAGGGGCTCCCCATTCCCACCCTGATGCCTGAGCATGGGAATCTGCTGGGAGGAAAGGAAACAGAGACCTGCCAGCCTGCTGCAGGTTTGATCCATCAAAATCCAGGCACCTACCCATGTCAAAACACTGGGACATAGAAATAGTTACTTCCAGGTACTGGAAGTATGTGTAAATAAAACCAGCTTGGCTCAACTGCTCACCCCAGACAATAAACACCTGTAAACTGTGACGTGTCTGTGATGCACTGCTGGAGCACACCCATTCCTACTTGGAAAAACATTTTGGAGTGGTATTTATCTTTGGTGGCTGGGAAATCACAGCAGGGCTGGATGGTGCAGTGAGGGGCAGAGAGGGAGCCAAGAGCAGGGAGCAGGGCGGTTCTGGGGAAAAGGGGGCACATGTCTGATGGGGGGATGGACACCCACCAACAGGGTCACCTTCTGCAGCTGGTCCAGAAGCTTCAAAGGAGCTTGGAGCATGAGGCTTTGAGCAGATTCAGGGTCAGGAGTGGTGTGCTGCAAGAGGAGAGCTGCTCCGAGCACCCCAGCTTTGCCCCAGCTGCTGACCTGCCCCTGGGAAATCCCCCTTACCTCGGGGCAGAGGTGGGGATGGTGGGACCAGGTCTCAAGGACAAAGGCCAGTCATGGTGAGGCTGTGGAGCTCTGCTCTGGGCAGGAGAAAAAGGTCCCTGCCCTGTGCAGGGTGTTCAAGCTCTATCCAACTTCACCAAATGCTGATCAATTCCTCGGTTTTTCATGTTCCTGTCCTCCCAAGAAGCCTCACTTTCTTTTTTTCTCTCCTTTTCCTCCCTGTCACTGGCCATTGCATTTTCATCTTATTCTGCCGATAGTTCATTTTCATTTGACGTATTAATCTATGCTTCTTTCTGTAAAGATAACTCATCCCTGCGTGATGGCAGGAGTGCATAACCAGCACCACGCCAGGAATATTTTACTCCCTCTGAAAAGACGATGGAATAACAAGTAACCAGAGTTGAGCTGGCGTCACCCATCCATTTTAAGAAGCCAGAGGTCCCTGGCAAGAGGCCTGGTGTAAGAGCTTTGCAGGTGGGTGAGATTTGGAACAGGAGCTGGGGGTCATGATGCCAAGGTGGGGCTGGATGCTGGGCCCCCCCTCCCTACACACGCTGGAACATTGGGCTGTTGGCACTGGCTTCATTTATTTGCTGCTGTTAATCAGGCTTGTGGCTGGCTGGCAGCTTTAATGCTGTTTATATAAGGAGCGGTAGCCGTGTACAAGAGCAATTATTCCCACCAATCTGCCTGGGGGTGGGAACCGTGCTGATTCCACCACCCCATCCCTGACAGCGGGGGCATGGGAGGTACCACACAGGGTGGCAGATGTCACCGAGAGGAAGGTTTGACAGCAAAAGCTGCCCAGCTTCCCCTGCACCCATTTGCCAAAACCACACAGCTCCGGGGATGCTCCCGGTGCCGTTCCCTTAAATGCTTAAAAGGACTCCATCTGGTTTTAATTATTCAAATGAGCTGACAGGGTAATCAATATAAATGGTTAAATGTGGCCAGGACTAGTGTCAGCTCTGCTGCAGCACCTAGAAAAGCTCTGGAGGGGGGGTGTGAGCTGTTGGAGGGGTGCTGGGGTTCCCCTGCTCCGTGGGCGCGGGTGGCATGGCAGCCTAGGCTGGGGTCACGGGAAGGGTGCATGTCCACAGCCACCCTGTCAGAGGCAGGATTTACAGCCATAACCTGCGGCACTTCTGGCTCTGGCTGCTTTTTTATTGCTAATATACTGCTAATTGCACTCTGCTGTGCGGTGATACTAATAAAGAGAGATTTAGAAAGCAGGAGGCTGGAGAGAGTAAATCAAGGGCACGGTGCAGCCTGAGCTCTCTGCATCACAATTACCCACAGCTCCCTGGCACCGGGAAAGGGTGAGGGACCCCAGCACCTGCAGCTGGGCCCCCCATAGCACCCCGAGATGCTGGTGGGTGACACATTCTGGCGTGGGAACCTCAACTCCTCCCTGGAGGAGCTGGAACGCTTGTGTCCCTGTGCCCTCCATGGCAACAAAGTTTCTCCTGACCCCTTTCTCCTCCTGGAGCTGTGGCCATGCTGGTTTTTTTTTTGTTGTGTTGCCATGGAAATGCTGCCTGCATCCATCCCTGGTCCTGCCTGTCTCCATCCTGCCGTGGTCCTGACTGTGTCCTGTCTGCATCCCAGCCTGGTCCTGCAGCTGGTGAGTGCCACCAGGCTCCTCCCTCGGGGCTCCAAAGGGGTTCTCCCGTCTCTGCGAGCACTGCACAAAACGTTATTGAGCGATGGAAGGCGAGAGAGAGAGGGAGGAGGTGGCACCCCGGGTCATTGACGCTGGCCCTGCCGGTGCCTTGCTGCCGGTGCCTGTGCCTCGGTGCAGGTGAGATTCATCAAGGCAACCCCACCTCGCAGTGGGGTCATACAAAGGCAGCCCCCGAAAGGAGAGCAGCTGAAATTCTGCGCGTGGCAGGAGGGGAACGATGGCAAAAGCTGGGGAGGGGGACAGTGACATCCCTGTCACCACCTCCAGCCAGCCGTGAGCTCTCCAGGTTTGTCCTGGAGTGAGGGCAGAGCTGAGGTTGGACATGCTCCTTCTGTTCCCAAACCCTCGTTTTTGCCTTGTGTTATGGCATGGAAATGTTTGACTTTACAGCCTTAGTTTATATTGCCAGGAAGTAACTTAACCGTGCTCTCTAAGTGTTGAAGCCGCATTTCTTTTTGATGATTTCAAAGATTTATTAAGTTCTCCCAGGGAGAAAGAAGGAAAGAGAAAAAAAAAAAAAACACAAAAAACAAACCAACCCGAACCATGCCAGCAAATAAGATTCAGTGGTAAGCCCAGCAAATAAACCTAAAATATATGTGCAGTGTTTAGAGATTTCGCTGGAGCATTCACTTTCTGCCAGCTCCTGTCTACAATAGGATGTAGATGTTCAGTATTACCCTTGGCTGTAGAAGCTTTGGGGATGCTGTTTTCAGGGTTCCCCCGTTATTTTGGGGGGTGGGATGCAGGAGTTGAGCAGGGGGTAATTTAAGGTTTGCTGTTTGCTAACAGCTGGAACACCGGGAAGTGATCATCCAAACCACTCAGCTGAAATGAAAACACAGTGAGTGCTTCCTGAGCTGGAATCTGGAGCGGTTCCTGGGCAGCCTGGGAACATGAGAGATGGGTCCAGTTCACCGCACAAGTTAGTTGCAATTAATTAATGAACTGGTTCTATTAATTTACTCCAAAATCCAATCACTGGGGGATGAGGTCACAGCTGGCAGAGACGTTACCAGCAGGTTGCAGAGTTTTCTGCAAAATAAATTAGCAGCATTTAATTTCAAGAATCCAGGGGAAAAAAAAAATGTGTTGGGAAGTGATGGAGGCCTGGAAATCAGCTGGGGCTGCAGCCAGGAGAGGCATGGCCAGCTGTGAGGTGGGTGAGACACAGGGCCAGGCTTCTATCCAGGGGTGTTTATGTGCCTGCTCCATCAACCTGCTGCTCCCAGGACTGAGCCATGTGCCTGCAGAGGAGAAATTCCTGGGGGAAGCCAGTCTAAATTACTGTCTCCCCCAAATAGATGTGATTTGAAGCAATTTTCTGAAGTGTGGGATTATTACAGGTAAGTTATGTATTGATTTTGAAGGCTTTCAGGTGAGCAGAAACATTCTTGCCTCATCACAGAAAAGCTGAAGGGTTGGGGTGAGTTTTTTTTGAGGGAAGAAGAGGGAAATGCACCATAATAAGGCAGAAGTGAGACACAGGAAGGCAGAGATGGGTTTGAGATCCCCAAAAGAGCTCTAGCCACTGAATTAACCTCAGTGAGAGGCGAAAAGCAGTGAATTGTGGTTCTCAAGGTCCCACAGGTGTTTGCCTTCCTCCCTTTTCCCCTGCATCCAGCCCGGAGAGGGGGCTGCTTATCAGGGGAAGTGCTGAGATAAATCCCCATTAATCTCTGCTTGCTGTATGTGAAGGGCAGTGGCTCTGCATGTTATTTTCTCACCTCTTTGGTGAGCTGATGGAAAACCAAGTCATATTCCTCTTCCAATCCCTGCTCTGACAGAGGCCAAGCTGCTGCGTTTGGGTGTGGGATGCTGTGGGAAGATGTACTGGTGTAATTACCCACAACATACCAGCAATCCACCTGCCTGGGGAACTGCAAAAATTGCAGCTTTCCTCAATAAGAACTACCCTTTGATGGGACCTGGGCTGCCCAGATCCTCCCTAGTGCTGCTGGAAAGAGGATTGCTAACATCTAACCTGTCCCTTCCTCTCCTTCTCACGTTGGATGCAGGGAACAGCTTTCTCTCCCACTTTGCAGCCATCACCAGCTGCATTTGCAGACTCAGTTTTGCCCTTGACACTCTCTTCTCTGGGTTAAGCAACTCAAATTCATTCAACCTTTTGTGTTCCCCAGATTTTCTGGACTGACTTCATTGAATTCATTAGTGGGTTCTTAGGCCAGGAGGAGGGAAGGTCCTGCCTGAGCCCCAGGCTCATCGCTGGAGGTGAGTATTCTTCACCTGCCATGATGCTTTGGGGCCCTTTGGGAAGGTACAGGGGATATCTTAAGTGGTTTTGGAGGCTTTTTTGCCTTCACCTCTTTTGCAGAAGGCTGGCAGCACCACTTGCAGCTGAGGAATCTGCTCTCAGCGTCGTTATCTAAGCACATCAGTTTGGCTTTTCCTGAACTCAGTCCTGCAGGAGCACCTCACTGCTTCCCCCTCCATGTATATATTTAAGTATTTTCCCATATCCAATTAATCCAGCCCCTGCCTCGATCCATCCTGCCTTTCATTCTGCTGCAATAAAGCCTCTTTTGTTAGCGGCGCGCTGCCGGCCGCGTTCCTCCGTCAGGCAGGTGTGAAACATCCCCACAGCCTGCCAGGCAGGGACGTTCATTACCCTCTTCTGCAAACCTTGGTGCTGGGAAGGGCAAGGGAAAGAGGTTCATTATATTCTGAGCCTGAGCCACCTGGATGAGAGGCAGCCAGAGGGAAGGAGAGCTCAAGCATTGCTGTGCTTAGTCAGAAAAAGTTGGGGCTGTAACCCCAGGAAATGGGATAGATCTTGCTCTGGAGCATCATGCCAGGGTTTTTTGCAGCACTGTATTACTGTGGCTGCATCTCAGTTTGGCTACCCAAACTGGGCCTGAAAGAGCCAAACTGAACCTTTTTATCCCCATCAGAAACCCTTTAAGGTAATGGATGTTTTTTCCATGGATGACATGTTTTAGTTCCATTCTCTCTCCTCTTTTCCCCTCCCAGCCCAGGGATAATGAATCCAGCCTGGCTGGAGTGCTCAGGTGCATTCAGGGAAGGAGATGATTCTGTAGAGTTCTTCCTGTACCTGGTGAGGCTGAGGGTGTCCTGCCAGTGGGATGTCATTCCCAGAGGCTTAGGGAGATGATACTTGGAAATGCAGTTCTTTCCTGGCTCCTCCTGCCAGCAGCACAGAGGTGTTTTCTCGGAAAGATGCAACTGGGATTGCAATCACCGGGCTGGGCACCACCTTAACTCTGCCCCATTTGAGATGTGTTGTGCAGAGTGGGGACATCACAGGGCATTTGGAGATGGGATAGCTTCTCCAAAGCCTTGAGGGATACAACTCTTCTCCCTTTCCCAGCAGAGGCTGGTGAGCAGGTCATTGCCATCCCTCTCCTTTCCCTCCTGATGGATGCTGTGCTGCTCCACGTTTAGCGTCAGTGGGTCTGTCAGAAAAATTAATTTTTTAATTAAAAACATTTTTTTTGGTGGTGCTTTAATGTCTGGATCTGGAGTAATTATTAGTAGCTCCAGGGAGACTGTGCTTTAGAAAAATTGTTGGTGCTACTGCAAAGGAATTTATCTGATTAACGTCAGCCTTCACACGTGGCTGTCGGGGGGGATGGATGAGGGTGGGAGTCCTGCTGCTCTCAAGCAAACTGATTAATCATGGAAAATGAGGCAGGGCTCTGCAGGTGCTGATTTTCCACCTCAGAGGTGGGCTGGGAGCTCCCTTGCCACCCCCTACCCTGCACACAGGTCCTGGGATGTGGCTGGAACGATCGGAGAGGTGAGTGATGGGTTTGTCCCTAGCTGGAATAAAGAGGCAAGAAAACACCAAGAGAGAGTGTGAGCAAAACCTTGGATATTCTTGCTCCCATCCTGGGTGGGAATGGAGGAGCTGCTGCCACCCCAGGGCTGGGGATGCTTGGCGATGTCCCCATCCAGCCCCTGCCCTGCTGTGGCTGCTTGCACCATTTTCCATGGCCAAAATCCTTCTCCCAGCCTAAGATTCCCTGAGGGAAACAGCTCTTCTCCCAGCTTTTCCTTCCCAACTCCTTATTTCCTTCCCAAGTCCTCCCCAACTCCACCGGTTTATTCCTGTGCTGAAGTGTAAGCATTTATATTCTTCCCAGAACTCCTGGCTCTGGAGGTTTTTGCTGGTTTCATCCCTGTAGCCCTGGCCGTGCTGGTTGGTCTGGCTTTGGATTCTCTTGGCTGGGCATCACAACAGGTGTGAAGGCACCTGTTTGCTCATCCATCCTCCTTCTGCAGGCACCTCCTGGTGACAGGGATGGATGGATGGATGGATGGATGGATGGATGGATGGATGGATGGATGGATGGATGGATGGATGGATGGATGGAAGAACAGAAGGGAAGGATGCAACAGGAGGTCCTGGGCTGTCCAGAAGCAGGAGAGACCAACCCCTGCACTGCTCACGACCCTCTTCCCCTCGCAGAACCGGTTTACCCAATTCCATCATAACATTACCAGCTGCTCCCCTAATGGGTTCTGCAGGCTCCAGGCAGATCCTACCCTTTGTGCCCAATTAACAGGCTGTACCCTGGAGAGTGGGAGGCAATACAAATATTTTCCATGTAGTAATAGGACATTTAAAACGGATTCCTTTTAAATTTTTTTTTTTTTTTTTTGCTGTGGTGCTGTCATTATAATATTGATTTGACATCCAGGTGTCAGAAACAGCTGGGTGACAGAAAAAATGGCAACTTTAATTCATTTTGCAGGCAGGGGAGTGGGGGGAAGAGTTTCCTCGGGGCTTTTCCTCCCCGCACCACCTTCCCTCTGCGATGCTCCATGTTCCACCCTGACAGGAACATTTATAAACTGCCACTGTGGGGAGTATTATTAACAGCTCGATTCCTTAAAGATGCAATTAATTATTCACCTGCTTCCAAATCAGTTTAAGCAGCTTCTAAGCTGCAGTGTAAATAAAACCTTCCCAACTCTCCTCTCCTCTTTCACACACGTATTCCTGGTATTCATAAAGCGGAGCTATTTAAATTGAGCCAAACTAGCAGTTATTGTAAATTACTGCAGCTCCATTGGCTTCCCGGGCTCTCTGCTGAGTTACACCAGCCAGGATTTTAACTCATCCTTGTGGGGATGGCAACTGTCGCTATTTCCTCATTTGCCGTATTTTCAGGCTATTTTTACCTTGTTGCTAAATCCCTCCTGTTTTGTTGTGCCTGTCCCCCTTTAGCCCAATCTCCCTTTTACCTGTTTGCTATTCAATAAATCATGCCCTAAATGATCCCCTGACTTGAGCATCAGCTACAACGCCTTGGTGCAGGGTTTATTTATATTTTTTTTCTTCCCTCTTTGGAAAGACGTTGATTAGGTCTCAGCTGACTGCTGCCTTCAAAGGAGGAAATGCCGACTGTGCTCCGGGGGGGTCTGCAAGCAAAAGGCTCATTTATTGTGGCTCAGTTTCTGGGCTGAAATTTAGGTTTGGCAAATAGTAGATATTTGAGAAGAAAACATTTTAAAAAGAGGTGTTTGGACTTTTTTTCTCTCAGGGAAAGCTGAGACCTGCGGTGGATTTTAATGGGAGTGGATGGGGCAGAGCTCCTGAAATACCTTGTCATCACCACCCAGAAATGTTGAGCCCCCAGGGCCGAAGGGACAAGGAAGCGAGCAGGAATGCCTGGGGGATGCTCACCTCCATAAATAGACTCTGAAAATAAAATTTAAAAAAATTAAAAAAGAAAAGAAAATTAAATGGATAAAAATCCCCTTTCCTCGTGCAGGGTCCATCTCCAGCAGCCGCCTCCTGTGTTTCAAAGAGGCCAGGCCAAATCTTTGCACAGATTAGTCGTTAACAATGGAGTTAATAATGATAATGGCACAAACGTCCTGTGCCTGCATGAGCTACACTTAGGAAAATCTGCCAGCACCAGGTAATCACCATGTTTCACACTGTCAATGAGATCAATCATGTCGAGAGCCCATTCATCAATCAGCTGCGCCTGGGGCTTAGCAGGCAAGGGGGGAGTACAGGCAGCTCTCAGCGCCTCAAAACCCAGCTCCTGCGGGAAAAGGGGTGGTGCCCGGGGTTAGAGCGGGGTGGGGAGGTGTCAAAATCCTGGTGGGCTCCAAAGCGAGCTGGTGCCAGGCAAAGCCCCTGCTCGCCTCTCCTCAAGGGTGCTCCCCTCTCTGTGGCGGCTGGGGCTGTGGGGGCCCCTCTGCCAGATTGTTTGTTGCTGTTTCTCCATCTGGCTGGAATCACGTCTGTCTTCCGCTGTGTTATTTGTTGCCCGATTGCCACCTGTAAGCCATCCTTTCTGCTTGGCTTCCTGACAAGGAGATGTCCTCAGCTGCACGGCCTCAGCACCGCCCTCAGGTCCCTCTTCCCCACGTGGGAACCCAGTCCACCAGTGCTGGAAATCCTGCCCCAAGGAGCTTTCTGCTCTGAAAAACAGGACCTTGCCTCAAAAATCCTCCCTAAACGTGTAGTCCTGGCAGAAAGGAGCCAGCAGGCAGGGAATGGGCAGCTGTCCCGTGGCAGCTTCGCTCCAGCAAGCAGCGGGAGGTGATGGAGAGCCTGTCCCCATCTGCGGCGAGGCCAGGGCTGCACCCCGCCCCCGGGCAGTCAGCCAAGCACAGCCTTGCCAGAAGGGACAAGAACATGCTGTAAAGAGCATCTTATGGGCAGTTTGGGTTCTGCAAACCCTGCTGGACAAACCTTTATGGCTGCTGTGTTGTTATGGAAGAGACACCCTAAGGGTAATCTCAACACCTCCCAGCTCCTCTCAGCACCAGACCTTGTGGGACAAGGACACCCTGCTGCTTCTGGGTGGCTCTGGGGGGCAGTCCTGCCCTGCCTGTGCCTGTCCTCCCTGCTGACTGATGGGTGAGCACACTGGGAGCTGGGAGAGGGTTCCAGGTGCTGCCAGCTCAGAGCTGCCGTGCCTGGCAAGGCTGTCACTCCTGGCCTGCGTGAATCAGACAGCTGAAGGCATGGGGACATGGAGGGGACACAGCCCTGCCCACCACTCCTCTGGCCTCTCCATCCAGCCCCAAACCACCCTGCTGCTGCCAGCTCTGCCTGCATGGATCTGCTGGTCTCCAGCCTCTGTGCTATATGGAGATGGGGCTTGGCTGGGGACCCCCTTGGCCAAGGAGGCTTCAGGCTCACTGCCAGAGTAGGATTTTGGGCAGAGGATCATACCCCTTATTCTGCATCTCAGTGAGAAGGGAGCAAACTGTCCTACTTATCTCACCATTGTACCAGGTAAACAGAAGTGGTAAACACACCACAGGCGTTGGTGATGGCACCTCCAGGCAGCCAAGAGGGTGTCCTGAAGGACCTGGCACTCACTTTGAACTCTCTGACCTGCACGGAGCCCTTGCTTGTACAGCACTTCTGTAATTCCTGGGGCAGATATTATTGCAGAGCAGCGCCCGGGAGCCCGGGCTCAGCACTGTGTGCGCTCCAGAGGTTGAGCTGAACTTTCTCAGAAGCTGTAAACTTTCCTTGCAGTGCTGTGGCCGGCATCCTCATCTTCCTCAGTGTGGTACCCAGCTACCTCAGCACCTCTGCCGAGGATGCTGCAGATGTTGCCCAACAGGTAACAGCATCTCTTTCCTCACAGCTGCACCAGGAAGGGATGCAGGGCTGGTAGTGGGGCAGAGTGAACCCCATTTGGTTCTCCCCTCCCTTCTCCCGGCCCTTCCTGGCCCATTCCCCCTTTTCCCGGCAGCAGCCCTTTCTTTCTTCCTCCTTCTTTCCCCCACTTCTAGGGAGGCTGCTTGATTGCCTGGTTCCCTTCATTAGCATGATACCTCCCGGAAAATTGGTAAACAGAGGCGTATGAATGAGGTGTTGATTGCAATCAGCAGGGAAGAAGGGGGACTGAGAGCGCTGGAGAGGCCAACGACGCTTCTCAATCACCCGGTGGTCCGGGTCGGCTGCTGGAGAGGATCCGCGCCCCGGCACGACCCACGCGGGGCGGCCACCACCGCACCGCGGGCTGGGGAGCGGATCCGCTGATGCTCCACCCCAGCACCCCTCTGCAGGAGGGCGCTGCGTGCCCCCCGCTCTCTGCGCCGCGATCCCACTCTGGCGAGTCTGGGATGTGGTCTGGAAGAGCCCCTCCTCGCTGCCGGGAGGGGCTGGGTGCCGGGACACGCTGTCCCGTGCAGGGCGCAGCAGGGAAGGACTTCCAGGGACAAACCCATCACCCACCCCGGCGCTGTCTGATTCACCGCGGCCCTGGGCCGCTGCCAACAGCTCACCCACAAGTGTCTGTCATTAAGCATCTATTTAGGCGTGCAGAAGTTGCCTAATTTTTCAAGGGTGCTGCAAACCCCCAATGTCCTTGAAGTCAGTTGTTGCTGAAAGTACCTGACACCTCCAAAAATGCGTCATGGGGCACGTGCATCTGATGCCCAGCAGAAATAGGTGGGTAAAGGGCCAGGCTGCGTGTGGAATGGATGTTTTCCCATTAGCAAAGGGGGTGTCAGAACCCTCCTGGGTGTTGGGGAGCGATCCCTTGACCGATGCCAAGGCAGACTGCAGCCCTGCATTGCTGGAGAAACCCCAAGAGTGATGGGAATCCCCGTGGGAAAGTGTCTTTCCCTGTGGAGCATCCTATTGTCACCCAGGCCATCTTTGCTGCCCGTCCCCAGCCCTGCTGCTCCCCAGAGGTAGCCTTGGCTCATGGGAGCCAAACTACTTGTAAAGCCCTGCCTAGAAAAGGCAGCCAGAACAGGATGCCAGAGGATTATTCCCCAGCCATCCTCAGCAGGAAACACAACCACCGAGAATAAACGCAGGAATTAGAGGAGGACACCTGAAGACAGGGGCTCAGGCTGGGAGAAGGATCCCTACAGAAGGAGATAAAACACTGGCAGTGGTTTTTACTCCACTGCATCTATTATTTGACCTTATAAAACTCTATTTGTGGAGGTGGTTGTTATTTTTTGTTAAAACTTTTAATCTAAAATCCCATTAGGCTCAGCGGTGTGTTCATTTGTGAGCAGAAGCAAAACAGTTCAGTGTTTGCTCATTCCTGTATCTTCCTCACTTCAAACAGATGTAATAAAGTATTTTCTCTTTCCTTCTTGTTTTCCTTTGTGGTTTGGCTTTCTTTAGGAGCCTTCCAGGCAGTTCAGCCTGCTTTTCCCCATTCCCTGCACCGCACGTCTCTTCTAGCTCTTCTGCTTTCAGGTCTGTTGAAATCAAATAAATTCACAGGATGTCCTCTGAAGCAGGGACTTTTCTTTGCCTGGCTCTCCTGCCAGTGGGGTTAAACCAGCCCGTCCAGCCTAAATTGTCTGACTTTAGGAAAAAAGAGCATTAAAAGATACATCCAGGGTGTATTTTCGTGTATGAGCCCATCTCTACCAGGCAGCAGCACCCTGTGGAGGGGACGGCCTGGTCCCCACACCTAGGGAGGCATCACAGTGGCCCTTTACAGTGTTTTTTTTCTTCACCCCCATTTCTCTGTCATCTTTATTTCAGGAATTGCTTTAAAACTAAGCTTTGAATAATTCACTGGGACCATACGGCAGTCCACCCTGATTGCTTCGTCACAGCTTCCCTCAGCTTCAATAATTCACTTTCCCACCAGGAGCTGGTGTGCTTTCCTTGTACGTGGGTTTGCTGCTGAGCACACCCGGCTCCCAGAGCAAAGCTGGTCACGAGGAGGAGTAAAAGGGGATTTAAGGCCAAATGCCTTTGTTTTAAGAAGTGCTACACTTCAGGCAAGGCAGAGAGCTGGCCAGGCAGCTTTTCCAGCCGTGGAAAAGGAAACAGCAGGTTCCCCTGGGAGCAGAGGCTGTTGGTCATGCAGCCCCTTCCTTGATGGGAGGCTTTGGGTGCTGCACCTCCAGTGGGTCAGGATCCACTCCCCAAGAGCATCCCAGAGCCCCCCAACCAGGGATGTCGCCCAGCCCCACTGCTCCAACTGTCTGAAAGCTGCATCACACTTCAGTCTTCTTAGGAGGTGTCTAGGCTTGTATTTGCCCCCAGAAAATCAAGCCAAGGGGGCCAGGTAGTTGGCAATGGCCAGGAACAGCAAATAAGAGTGGGAATGGGAACAAGCCACAGGATTCAACAGCCTCTGCATCCAAGTCCTACTTATATGGGTAAATTAGGGTTTAAGTTAAATGAAGCACAAAGGCTCCCATTGCTGCGTATTGATGGGAGAAGGCACGATACACATGGGGTGTAAATATAAAATATATCATGTACAAATGTCTTGGTTTGAAAGGCAGGCGGGAACCTCGCTTGGAATGGAGAATATGACCCCCCCTTCCCTCTGAATTATTGTAACTTTGCAATGAAGGGGCTTTCGGGCAGAGATGGCTTTGAGAAGGGGACAGCTGTGGCCGCACAGCCCGGGAGGAGCCGCGCCCGAGGCCCCGGCGGCGCTGCAGTTCCCGGCACGGCCGCAGGGGGCGCCGCTGGCTCCCGGCCGGGCAGGGCGGGCGCGGCTCCCCGCCGGCAGGGGGCGCTGTGCCGCGGGCTCGGCCGCGGCTCCCTCACGCCGCGATGGCGGCGGCCGCGCGGCCGGGACGGGGCGGCGGGAGCGGCGGGCAGCGAGCGGGAGGCAGCAGGGACCGGGCGGCTGTGCCAGGAGCCGCGGGGCGTCCCCCAGGCAGGGGCCGTGCGGCCGCAGCGTAGCAAAAACGCGGAGCAGCGACAGAGGAGCGGCGCGGCCCGGCTCCGGAACGCGGCCGGGAGAGCTCCCCTGGAGGGGGAAAGGGCCCGGGGTTCCGGGGTTTCCCCTGAGGCACCCGAGCAGATGGCCAAGGGTCCTTCTTCGCTGAGGGTGTTGGTAGGACTCCAGTGCAACAGCCGCTTCCACAAGCACGGCTTCGCTGCCGGTGGGAGAAGGCGGCAGGAGACGGAGCCTCGCAGCGCTGCCGAGCTGTCCCCACAGTGAGCACAGCGGCTTCTCCTCGGACGGAGGAGAGCACGAGAGCGAGGAGCTGCACCCAATCCACCTCCCCCGGGCAAATCTCGCAGCTTCTCTGCCCCTCCAAGAGAAACTCCTCAGATAAGAGAGTAGCCAGCCGCACCCTCCCCGTGGCAACTTCTTTTGTCTCTCTTAAGTACTGGTCGTTACGGTTTCTTAGCGACAGCTGGGACGAAATTCCATGAGAGACAGAAGCACAAGGAAAAATCCTAAACCCCAACAACAAGCGCTATGCAGTAGTGTTTCTGCTGTGGGTCTCTTTTCCTGCCACGTCGGGAGCAAGGCTGGCGAGTGGTGTGCAGCCAGGAGTCAGGGGTGTGAATAACCAGCAGATTCCTGGGAGGAGAGCTGTGTACCTGATCCTGCAGATGCTGTGGGACGTCTGTTTGCAGTGATGCAGGCTGAGGTCGGTGATGGTAAAGATACTCCGGTGCCTGTGTAAGAGTGTGGCATGGCGGAAAGAGATTACACTGGTGCTAAGTGCCGTGGATTTAATTTCCTCGCAATAGCACTTTGATATTACAAGGCGCTCCAGAAAAATCAGAGAGGGCCTGGAGCGAAATGCAGCCGAGTCAATTGAAGTTAACTTCCCTGGGCACGGGGCCAGGCCCCTCTTTAAAGGCTATTTTTCCAGAAAGGCTGCAAAAATGTATTTTGAGTTGCTTTTGATTCAGCTGGCTTGAGCCTGCTTGAGATGAACTGTGTGCAGGAAGAACCCTGAAAGCCTGGGCTTGAAGGAGGGGGTGCAAACTGAGAGAAGCTGGCCTTATATCCCCCCTGGATCCCTTGAAGGAGCCCCATGAGCACTATAGGGGCCCTGTAAGGGCTCCCAGCCCTGCTCTCTTCCAGCATCACTGAGGAAGGCTGGAGGGAGGTGGGGGATGCCTTGCAGCCCACAGGGCATGGAGAAGGGTTTGCCTGTCAGGCAAGGCAAAGCTCCCTCTGTGCCCAGTGCTGTCCGAGGGCAAGATGGATGGAACACCTCTGTGTTCCTGCTCTGTCAAGAGACACCCCTGGCTGGAAGGGAGGCACCAGGAGAGCTGAGATTTAGGGACAGAGAGTCCGGACAGATGTGCTGCAGGTCGGGGCTGAGCTGAATTCGTCCTCAGGTTGCTTGGGGGCTTTGATGCTCCATGTCCTTGGGGGCCTGAGGAGACAAACCATACTCTAGCTTGACGTGCAGTTTCTCTTTCTTAAGGCTGTGCTTCCCACGCCATGGCGTGGAGCAGGAGGGGTTTCCACAGCTTTTCTTCTCCCCCTCCTCGCTTCCCCACATCTGCTGCTGCCGCTCCCAATGGCTGCTGCCTCTCTAATTGCATTCTAGCCAATGGGGGGAAAGAAAAGACTGCTTTGGCTTCAAATAACGACGCCCTAACCCAGCTCATTAGCCACCTGACTGGCTCCCCAACCTCCTGTGACACTCCGGTATTTGTCACGCTGTTTTAGCACCGCTAACGAGCACAACAGCCGAGGCTGTGGCCGGCGGCTGCCCCAGCACTGGACCTGGGCTCTGGCAATAAGCTTGTGTCCCGAACCCCAGGGGGATGCTCTGCCTCTGCCGTGTTCATCCTTCTCTTTGCCGTCATCCTTTTTATCCACAGGCGCTTCTTCTGGCCTACTTGCATTCAGTTCATTTTCTTTTTGTTAAATAAAACCTGACTCTAGGCCTTATTTGGCAAATAGAGCTGGGAGAAGCTGGGCTTGCTCTTTCTTCTCCTGACAAGCCTTTCAGGATGGAGGAGATGAGATGGAAAGAAAGGCAGATGAATAGGATGCAAAAGCAGTGAAGAAAAATAAACAGGAGATAAAGGGGGTGTGGGAGAGAGAGAAAAATGAGGCAGATCTGTAGCTGGGATGGGAAGCAGAGGGAAGGCAAGAGGGAACCTGCTAAACCCCAACCAGCCTGGCCCCTGTGCATGAAGCGAGGGACCAGGGGGTCCCTCACACTGGTATAATATATCCCTCCCCAGCTCCTCCTGGCCATGCTCACCTGGGGAATTTTGGGAAGGGGACCTGCTGTGGTAGAGAAATGTCCATGTTTCCATCCAGGAGCTGCCCTCCCCTCTCCTCCAGTATCCCCTAACAATTTCCCCCTGAGGTGCAAGGCCGTTCATGGAAGCAGATGAGCACTTTAGCCTGACTCTGTCTCCAGCTGTCAAATGCTGTAAATATCTGGGAGGTGGTTAAAGCTGGGAAAACACAGAGATGCTTTAAACACAGCCCAGAGCCAACCCCACTGCTGGTAGGGCTCATAAATATCCCCTCTGTGTTCCTGCTCTGTCAGGAGGCAGCAATGACAGGGAACAAAAGCCAAAGCCATTGTGGGGTGGCTTCAGCATTTCTGATGCCTCCTTACCCCTTCCAGGGCAGGTTGAATAGCAATGAGGAGTAAAGCTCAGTTAGCTGGGGGGAGATGGTGGCACGGGGGTGTCCTCTGGGCATGAGATTGTGAGGGTGGGAGCCAGTACAAGCGGCTCAGCGTGGAAGTCATTGTTTTTCCTATTATTTCCCCATTTTCAGCTGGCTGAGTAACACTGAACATCTGCCTTAAGGCAAGTCACCTGGCCCAGCTCTTGAAACCACCAGCTTCATTGGCAGCAAATGAAGTCCTTGGCTGAAGAGAGAAATCGAGGACTTAAAACTGTCTGTGCAGGAAACAGGTGAGGGTGAATGCTGTTAAACAGGGCATGAGACAGGAAACAGGTATTTGCCAGCACAGAGCAAACCCTGGGCATCGCTGGGGAAGCCAGGGAAATGTGTCTCCTTTATCAACAGGCCACATCACCCCATCAGCCCTACAAGCACAGAACCCGCAGGGCAGCAGGACCCACTCTCAGGAAAGGTGGAAGCCTCATCTAGAGGCAGCACTGGCTACATTGCTCTGCCCCAGTTGTGATTTTATAATAAGCTGAATTCTCAGTTGGACCCAGCAGAAAATCAATAGTGGGACTTGAGAAAGCAGTCAAAATCCATGGAGCTAAATTGGCCACCCCGCAGGCAGCCGGGCCTTCTCGGGCATTGTGATGTGCAGCCACACTGAAAGGGGAAAAAATAGGACAATTTCAAAAATCCTTTGAAATAATTGCCTAAGATTATTGAATTCTCTTGAAATACCAGGCCAAGATGCAGAAGTGCTTTTTAAAAAGTTGGCAGTGGTAGCTGGAGGAGCAAGGGAAGCCACCTTCCTGCTGCCAAAGGCATCTGGGGACAGTTGAGGTGGGTTTTTGCCTTTCCCAATTAGATCCAAAGAGTGCCTGCCACTCCACCTGTGGAGCCTTATCTGCAGAGCAGCACATCGGCTTTAGCAGAAAGCCTCTCTTTCTCCAAAGTCTCTTTAATTCCATCCTTTTAGATCTGCCTTTTCAAGCGCAGCCCCAGCGCCTTCCATCTGCCCTTACAATAGAGACGGTGTCCTGAATCATTTTATTTTTGGCAGCTCTGCCTTCCGCTCCTCGTTGGCAGGGGAGCAGGGAGCAGATATCCCCCTCACCGCAGCCTCTGAGGACGCTGTTGGATTTGGGGATGGCTATTTTGGTCCTCAGCTCCTCTCCCAGCGGTGGATGCAGGACAGACGGACGCTGTTGGGCAGCATCCCGAGGCTGTGTGAGCCTGTCCGTGAATTTCTCACAGCACGTGGCTCTTGCTGGTGACTCTAGGGACACCTGGCTCTGCCATGTGCATATCCCACCCCCACATCCACCCCGTGGGTAGCCCAGAGCTGGGCTGGCCTTTGAACATTCCCTGCTTGGGGCTGGGGAAGGCATGAGAATCCTCGACCAGAGTTCTCCATGCCTGTCAACCTCTTCCAAACTATAGGAAAAAAGACAGGGCAGGAAAGTGAGGAAAAACATAAAGAAACAATTTTCCTCTGACATTTTTCTTTTCTTTTTCAATGTGAGCCCTTACAGGAGAAGGTCTTTAAAATTAATAATGTTCTTTCTTTTTCTTTTTCTATTCCCCAGACTCCTGGTTTAAATTAATGAGATGTCAAATACTATTAAGTTCCAATGATGTGTTTGTGATAACGAAGGGACTGATTTTCAGCCAGTTTACAACTCTGATCCATTCTCTCACCCCCTTCTCTTGGCTCTGATTAAAACTCCCTTTATTGGATTTGCTCTTTCATGGGCTCCCTCTGATTTCTAACCTTTGTGGTCCAAGGCTGGGGAAAGCCTTTTCATTGAGCAGATTTGAAGGCTTTTTAGCATTCTGGTATTTTCTTGCCATGTCTGCTCTGGTGGATACTCCCAGGGATGTCACTTGGGGTGCTGCAGGGCACATCAGGACTGGACTCTGGCACTGGCATGTGGCTTTCAAGGCAGCAGGGATGCCAAGCAGGGTTTTCCCTTACGGTGACTTTACCAGGACATGGTGAAAAGGAAAAAAAAAAAAAAAAAACAAACCTCTGATGGCCACAAGCTGCCTTGGGGAAGGCCAGACAGGGATCTCCAGACACCCAAGTGCCTGAACAGCCTCTCTAGGAATTGAGGCAGTCCTTGCTTCACTTGCTTCCCTGCCAAGGTCATATGGCAAGGCTTGTACAGCTGATAGCATGTCTGGAGGGATGAATTAGGGAAGGACAAATGGATGGACTAACAGCTAGATGGGCCCATCCTTTAATGGATGGCCAACAAGGTGACAAGGTGCTCTTGCTGAGGGCTTCATTAGTCACCTGTCTGGCTGTGCTCCCTGGCAAACTGGAAGAGCTTAAAGAGTTAATCTGTAATTTAGGACTCAGCACCAAAGATACAGTCGTTGGGAGAGAAGAAAGCCCTGTCGAAGGCTTTGGGAAATAATTTGCCTTGGCACTTTCTTATAAGAGTGAATTGATTTTTGCTGGGCTGTGTCAGGCTGAATTATGAATGGGGGAAAGTAGGACTGGTGCTCCTGGAGCTGAAGGTGTGATAATTAGAGGCACGTTCAGAGGGGGCTTAGGGGCTGCCTCCTTCTAGGACTTCCCGTGTGAATCCAGGACTCAAAAGCCCTCAGAGTCCTTGGAGAGATGGGTTTGCTTCTGCCTGGACACAGAGGCGGGCCCCCAGACTAGACCAGGAGAAGCCTTTTCTGGGTCATCTGGGACCATCTCCTTGCCCTGTCCAGGCAGTAGAGCAGCAGATCCTTCTTGCTGGAAGGTGAAACAAAGCATCATCCTCATCCTGGGAGGAGATGGGAGTGTGCAAGGGGTGATCCTGTCACCCTGCCCTCAGTCCTGCCCTGCCCACTGCAGTGCTGCTGGGAAAGAGCTATGCCCTCAAGCCCTGTTCCTGCCCTTAAAAACCCTGGTGCTGTGTCACTGCCTGCATCCACCTCCATCAGTCAGTGCTGAGCCTGCTGCCCCCCAAGTGCATTATTGTGACCTGCTCAGATGCTGCTTTCCAAGGCAAAGGCGTACAGTTCCTGCAGGCTGCTGGGAATTGTAGTGCAGTAAAGCCAGCAGGCAGGAGTGAGTGGGGAGAAAGCCAGGCTGCCAGCTGGCTGATGGCCTGGCCCCTGCTGCTCCCCTTGGCAGAGCCAGCACCAGACCTTGCCCCTGGCCCACAGAGACCCCAGGAAACCTGCATCTGCCTCCAGCACCAGCCACCTCTCCAGAGCTCTGAGCATCCTGCCATGCAGCTTGGCTTTTGTTTGCCAGCTCAAGAGGAGTCACTGGGAAGAGAATGAGGTCTGGGCTTTTTCTTTTTTCCCCTTGCCCTTTTATTTATTCTCCTCTATTAAGAACCAGCTCCAGCTCATCAGTAAGACCTGGGAACAGCAATTCCTGAATAAGAGAGACGCTGTAGAAAAGCCTAGCCTGATCACAGCCACTTCCCAAACAAAGGCGCTCAGACTATTCACTTCCTTCCCTGCCCCGTTTCCCAGAAAATCCACCCCAAAGAACAGCTTGTTCAATAAGCCGTCTGCTCCGTAATCAGACTAACCCCGTAATAAGCACCGAGCTCATCCAGCTCAGCACAGCATCCCCCGGTTCCTGGGAGGATGGAAATGCCCTGCTCCCCAGGGAAACAGGCAGGCACCGAGAGGAGGCGGCTCTGGGAGGGGAAAAGGGGGGGGGACCTATCTCTGTTGCCTCCCGGAGCCATGGTTTAGCCTTCCCCAGGTAATTGTGCATGGAAATGGATTCCCATTTCTCTGCTCAATTGTCCTGTTTGCTGTCACAGCCGAACGTTTTGCATGTGCAATTACCCGTCCCCGCACATCTCTGTGGGCACGCTCAGGTGTCGCCTGCCAGCCTCGGGCGGCCGCTGCGCAGCCACATCGTGCTGCGTTTGGGCTCTGATAGCAGTCAAGCAGAAGCCATTTTCCATATGAAGCTGCAGGACCTATGGGATAAATAAATGGGCTGGAAAACCAGGCTGTATAATGAGTTAATTTAAAACCTGCCTTCCCTTCTTGTATATTAATTTACTTGGCATTATGTTTAATCTTTCACTTACTGGGTTGCATTGGTTTCTTTGTCTCCTTCCCCCTCCGGCAAATCTCTGGGATGCTCTGCCTTTGGCTGGAGCAGAAGGAAGCTAAGCCAGGGCTGGAGAGTGTGGACCAGACATGGGCCAAGAGGAGCTGCTGTGTCCCACGGAAGCTCAGATTGCCACCTTGAAGGCTTTTGTTCTTGTGGATACCCAGCAGGTGTGGATGAATTCCCTGCAGTGGAGGGGAGACCACTGCTGGGTATCCCTGGTGTCATTCCCAGGGTGCTAATTCCTTTAACCAACCGGGAGGGTGGCGCAGGGAGTTAATCAACTGTAATAAGGACAATTGGAGCTGACAAGGCAGAAGGAAGTGGAAGCAGTGGAAGTGGAGGACTAGGTGGAGGAGCTGAAATTTGGCTGGGAATGATCCTGCCCAAGCATCCTGCTCCCATCCTCCAGCAGCCACAAAGCCTCGGGTGTGAATGGATGGCACTTCACATGAGCATCTCTCTGAAGGGCATGGGAGGCCAGCGTAATGAATAAAAGGCTGCTGCAGCCAGGGGAAGCAGGGAAGAGCTGACAGCAGCAGCTCTGTGGTGAGGATGAACAGGTGAATGCTGGTCTGGGGCTTTGTGTCACTGTAATGAGGCTGTGATGCTGCCCTCTGCCCATGGCTGGTCTGGGTCCCCACCGAATCGCTCACTGGTCCGGTCAAAGAGAAACTTGAGGGTGGATATTGCAGGCAGGGAGAAGTGGGGAGGGGGGGAGCAGCAAGGCAGGGCTTGTAAGGGCTCACCAGCAACCCAGTGATGCTGCAGCAGTGAGTGCCAGAAAGTGTGGCAGGTATCAGGACACCTCAGTGGGAGTATCCCCAGCCATTCCTATCACCTGTGTCTGCTGGGGATCGGCTTAAACTGTCTTTTAGTAGGACTGACCGACCATCTGAAATAAACAGAGACTATTGTGGAACCTGTTTAAGATAGGCTGACCAGAGACACTGTCCCTGAGGCCATGCCAGAGAGAGGAAGACTGATGCAGGCCCTGGGGCTGCATCCAGCCCAGGGAGCACAGGGTCACAGGCAGAAGGTTTGATCTATGCCCGCTGCCTCTTCCATGCTAGGGGAGCATGGGGAGCATCACAGCAGCTGCTGCTGGGAACATCCCCTTCCCTCCCCTCTTGATAACGAACGTAGGTGAAACTTGCTGTGCCATGACTTTAATCAGCAAAGAAAACTGCAAAGCCTTTTTTTTTTTTTCCTTTCCCCACCTGCTGAATTCAGCAGCGAATGCGAATTAGGCGGCGTTTGGGCTTGGCTGCGCGCCCGCTTCCCGTGCTAATGCAGGGAGCCAGACTCTCCCGCACTCCGAGCCTCCCAGGCTAATCCGGGGCGTGCCTGGATCAGCCTCCGGCATTTCACACTGTGTGCGTAACCCCCGGAGCTTAAAGGCTGCTCGCTGCCCGCTCAGCCTGTGCGGTGCCGGGGAGTGGGACTGGCCCTTGGTGGTGGCTGGGCAGGGTGCTCCAGCAAGACCATGCCTCACCAACCTCAGGAGCCTAGTGCAGCTCTGGGGAGTGTGTGGTTGCATTATCCCATGGCCGGTGTGCTCAGCAGCCACAGGCTGCCTAACCCAGGAAAGGAGGCAGACGTCAGCATCCTGGAGCTCTGCATGTGTGCGGGGTACCAGAGCTGTAGCCCCAGGCTCACACCTATGGGTCCACGAGCGTGGCAGGAGTAATTTGTGGCTCCATTAGCACTGGGAGTCAGCATAGCAGCCCTGCAGTGTGTCCATTTGATAAGAAGCAAGTTCCACTGAATAATGAGCAGTAATTGGATTTCAGGGTTAACCAGCTTGCAGCAAAAATAGAAAAGAACAGAAAGCCATTGGATATTTCTGTTCTGGCTCATCAGACACTGGAAGTTTATCTCTGCTGAGAATAGCACAGGAGAGGTAAAGTTATTAGTGACCATCAGAGCATGGTGATACCATCTCTCTCTTGCGTTTAGTGGGACGAGTCTGCGCGTCCTCTGTGAGTTTCACTTAAGGCTATGGAAGTTTATAACCCCCTGTGGGAGAGCTCCACCTGTGCACCAAGGCAGTGTGGCAGAGAGGGGAGAAACCAGCTCTTCTCAGTGTGCAGGAACACCTGGCCTTTCTGCTGCCAGCCTGAGGCAGAAGACACCGTCTCCTGCCAGTGTCACCTCATCGAGGTGACAGTCTGGTGGGGGGAAGGCCAGCAGATGTGCAGCACCACCATGCCTGGAGCTGCGGTTGCCTGCTTTGGGGTGGCACCAGGGCGGGCACTGGTGGCTGTGCCAAGCCCTGGGAGGTGCACGCAGCCATGGTGGCTCATCTTCCAGCGAGATGAATTCATGTTGGGAGCGGTGCAGAGAAGGGCGATTAGCATGGGGTGGAATGGGGAGCCTGTCTTGTAAGATGAAGCTGAAAACACTTGGCTTGTTTAGCCCAGCAAAGAAAGGCAAAACAGGAATATGATTACTCTCCATAAATATATCAGGCCAGTAAACACCAGGTACAGAAAGGAACCATTTAAGCTAAAAGATGGTTGTGGCACAAGAACAAATAAGCTTAAACTGGCTAATGTAGGCTGGAAATTAGGAGACAGTTTTTAACCATGGGAAGCAGAGGAGGAAAAATACCTCATTGTTTTTCCAAATGGAGCTGGACCACCATGTGAAGGGAGCAGAGAGCCAGCTGCCTGCAACTGTAGGGATCTGGAGGGGGGAGCCAGCAGGGTCCTGCTGTGCCAGGCTCCTTCCAGGGTGGCTGGGTGTATGGTGCACAGCCAGCAACTTCAGAGGTCCCAGTTTTCCAAGGCAGGGAGCACTGGTTCTGCAGGCAGGCCCTGCTGACACCAGTCTCCTTCTCTTCAGGGGCTGGCAGGCGCCTGGCACTTGGGACAACCCCCCAGAGTGCTCAGGGTGGAAGGGGTAATGAACCAGAGGCAGCAAGCGGTGTCTACCAGCTTGGAAGATGCCACAGGAGCAAAGCCTCCACTGATCAGAGCAGGGCAGCTCAGAGCACCTGGATTAGGGATGGAAATCTGCTGCCATCACTGCTTGGTCTGGATTTTCTCTGGGAATGGCATACACCTGAGCCACCAACTCCAGATTTTACTTCCTGCATGAAATTATTCTCAATTCTTTGTATATTCTAGGGCCTGCCTAAAGGATGAGTGAAGAATCTGCTGATGAGGACTCTAATCAGTTTTGAGAGCAGGTAATTTCTCAGCTAGAGATCATCTCCAAACAGGAAATCAGATTCAGGAGATATCTGCTTTATGCAGCACATCATGGTGGACTCAAGCAAAGCTTGTGGTAATAAGCAGAGCTGGAATAAGATCATTATTAACATTATGCATTAATTATTTTACAATCCTCCTACCAGGTGCGCTTTCCTATCTCACTCATCTCTAGTATTAATGGAACAGGAATAATTCTAGACCCAATCCTGGCATCTGGGCAGGTTTTTTGGATGATATTTCTCCTTTCTGAAACTGGAGGAAAGATGTTCCCTGCCTTCATTGTGCGTTTAGAGTTTGGCAGCATGCCTGGGATCGTAGTAAGACACAAAAGCATCTGAAGGAAGTGGCCACTGGATGGAGCCTTAAAGGTCATAACAATTGCCGGCTCTGGTACAGATGGTGCTCGCTGATGAAAAACACCAAGCGGGAAAGCAGCGAGCAGCAGGGCTGTGGGATGCTGCAGAGCCCAAATCCACCGCCCTGATCCCAGCTCTAGACACCTGAGCCAGCTGCCAGCTCGGCTGCCTGCTCCTGCCCCCAGGTCCTGCCCTCACTGTGGCGGCTGTAGATTGCTGGGGCAGGGATGCACTCACATCCCGGAATGCTCTAAAACACCTTGCTTCATTCCGGCAAGACAAATAGAGATAAGTGACTCTGTGAAGAGAATTCCAGTTTTGATTAAAACCCACAGACCTGCAAGCATCGGCTCCCGCTTGAATAAGGATGAGGATAATATTGGCAGGAGAAAATGAAAACATCTGATGATATCTGAAGCAGAGGTGTGGCAGGGTGTCAGCTTTGGGAAAGGGGTTCACAGCTTTCTCCTGGACGGGGTCTGGTGTGCCGAGTCCTTGGCGGCTCCACTCCCTGCAGCCCTGGGAAGGGGTAAGGCAAACTCAGCCAGTGGGATAAGAATTTTCTGGGTGAGTGGACGAACGTGCTCACTAGAACGGGCTCTGCAGGGTGGACGGGGGCCATCTCTGGGTCCAGCTGTTGGGACTCATCCTCACGGCACACCCAGTGATGGAGAGCTCCATGGGGTTCGGTGCATTTTGGAGGGGACGTCAAGCAGCGCTCCCTCTATGCAGGCGCTCTCCCTTTAAAGCAATCCCGGGGCCGGGAGCGGGGAGGAGGCGGGGGCGGGCGGGGGGCGCGGCGCCTCGGTTCGGCGGCGGCTGCTGCGGGAGGTGGCCGGCGCCGCGGCGGCGAGCGGAGCCCGGCAGTAGCCGCCAGCCCCGGGGTATGCGGGTGAGCGGGAGAGGAACGCGGAGGAAGGCGGAGAGCGGCGGGGAGCGGGGCGAGGGAGCCCGGCCGAGCCCTCCCGAGCGGCGGAGGATGCGCCGAGCCCCGGGGAGTCGAGCCCAGCTGCAGCGCGGCGCGTCCCGCCCGGCCGCCGCCCCAGCCCGCGCAGGTAACGGCGGCGGAGGCGATCGGGGGCATAGGAATGGGGTTTTGTGGGGGGAGAACATCCATCCCCCCGGCGGCGGGGGGGGGACACCCATAGTCCCTGGGGACCTGCGGCTCTGCAGCGCATCACTCGGCAAGTGGGACTCGATCCCCTCGCAGCGGGGCTGAGATGAGGGAAGGGTCCCCCCGCGGAGTGAAGGGCTCTCCCGGCGCGAAGAGCTCTGTGGGGCAGGCAGAGACAGGGTCGCCGTGCTGTGGCCCCCTCAATGCCCCGAGGGGCTGGAGGCCCAGCTCGGAGCGACGGCAGATGCTCAGTGCCAACCTCAAAACCACCCCGATCGAAGCTCGGCTTTGAGGTTGGATGCATCCAGCAACCTCAGGCAGCTGGCGCGGGAGATAGGCAGAGTGTGGTGTGAGGTGACAGGTTCCCATCTTGCCGCCTGCTCCCCAAAACCAGCCAACTTTGGGCTGATGTTGTGGGGCACCTGGCCCCCAGTGGTGCTGGTGGGGGCAGTGGGAGCCAGTCCTTGCTCGGACTAAAGCTAGAGGAGATGCCAAGGGTGCCTGGAACATTACAGCTGGGTCCCTAAGGACTGCTTGCTCCATGATGGATGATACCCCAGGTTTAGCAACAACAGGGGTTCGATTTGATCCCAGCCAGGCACTTTGTTTCCAGCTTTCTGTTCATCAAAGGATCTGCCCGGCTAGGGGAGCTGTTTGCGTGCTTCTGACATCTTGCTCCTCTGCTAAATTAGGGCAAATTGCCAAGCTGGCCCCCTGCTCCCTTGCCCATGTCTCTATTGAGAAACTTGAGTCTCATCTCGTGTTCCTCGACTTGTACAGGAGCAACCCACCACAACAGCGACTCGAGGGCCCCGGGGCTCTCCTTTTATCTGCTGCGCTGCCAATGGAGGAGAGAGAGGTTTAATTATCCTCAAGTGTCAGTTCAAGATAGATCTGCTGGGACACAGCTCTTGGCAGGTGCAAAATAACAGGACGTTTTCATGCATGGGAGGCTGAGCTGGGAACAGTTCAGTGGTTTAATTGGAAGGGTTCATACCAGGGTACAGAAAATGGGACGGTGCAGGCTCCAGCAGCGATCCCACTGCTGCAGCTGTGGGAAGGGAAAATGGATGCTGAAGGCTAAGAACTTTATCTGGTGCATTGTTTTGTGGGTTTGGAGCAGAGAGGACGCTCCAGGCTGGTAGCACAACCTCGAGTCCATGCCATCCTGCGACCTGCGAGGTGCTGATGTTTTCAGTCTCACTTGGTTTCTCAGCTTTTCAGTCGGTTCCCATGAGAGTCCTTGCAGGGCTACTGGGAGATGTGCCCGGTTCTATGGGGCATCCAAGAGCTGAGAATGAGTTAATTACTCCAGAATCAGGGCACTCTGGGGCTGTCTCCTGGGCAAGTGAGGTGTGATGGCCTCAGGGTTTATGGAACAGCTTCTCCTCCCTCTTCCTGCCAAAACCCATGAAATGGTTACAGGAGCCCTCAAGCATTTGAAGAGTTTCAATTCTCTGAATCCACGGAGAAAAGCCCTTTCGCTCACCAAGCAGCTGTGGCATGGGCATTTGACTCCCAGGGGGAAGTCTCCACCCTGCCTGGGCTGCAGTGCTGGATGCACGGAGCATCTGTCTCCTCATCTCCAGTCCAATGCATGCCATGGTTGTTGGCCCCTGGAGCCAGATTTGGATCAGAAAGCATAACCTCCTCCAGCTGTGGCATCCCACAATGGCCATATTGCTACCACAAAATGAGACCTATGTCCGGACCCTGTAATCAGTCTGGTATGGGACACTCCAGCATGAGGAAGAAGGATTATTTTATTTTATTTTATTTTATTTTATTTTATTTTATTTTATTATCCAGATATGCTGAACTTTTCTCTGTGCTCATTCCCTGGGGACCATGGGACACACGTTGTAAAGAAACCATGCCTCCATCTCTTCTGCTCCTTGGAGGGAACGTGGTATCGTGATTTTCTGGTGAAGTCATGGTGTTGTGCTATTGTAGTTAGGTTCCTTGTTTTAGGGTCCAACATAATGACTTAGCTGTGCTTCATTTTCAGTGCTGGGTGCAACAAGCCAGCCCTCGTGCAGTTCCTACAAGCACAAAACAGCAGTTGGCGTTAGAGGTCTGGGGTTGGTCCTGTCTCATCTACAGCAATCATGTTCTAGCCCCCCTTGCTAATTGCTGGTGTCTTTTTCTGACACTGTGAGAGGACATTCAGTAAACATGGTGAGTTTTGTAGTTGTGCTGAGATGATGTTTTCAGGATGACCCAGTTATTAAATGTCATTTTGGCATCATTCCCTTCATGCTAGTGCTTGGTGAATGTTGCCGTTTGCTTGTAGCCATGCTCCAGTCCTGCCAGAGTCACATCCCTCCTTTGCAAATCTGCATTTGTGAAACTTGGTGGCTGTTGCTTGGGTGAAAACATTTTGGATGCTCCTGGTGCTGTGACCTGTGTGGGGCTGGTGCTCTTGCAGGAGTGCTGGGTATCTGGCTAGCGGTGGCTCGAGGGAGGGCAGCTCTGAGAGGAGGCTTTCTGAGAGGAGGCTTTCTGTCCTTTGTCATGGTTAATTGTGCCTAAATCTCTGACAAAGGCATTTTGCAGGAGCAGAGGCTCCTCCTCACTTCTCCTTGGAGGTCAAGGAGATGGGAGATGGGCTGGACCAAGTAAGAGCAGAACCCTCATTTCAACTCAAACAGTCTTTTGGTGCCACCTGTGACAGGAACATATTTAGACTTGATATATATCCCCCGCCTTGATTTCAGGCTTTGGATCAAGGCGTAAGAGCTTTTGATGCTTGCACACACAGTAAGGGGAAAAAAAAATTAAAACCACAATCCTCAAAATGTTTGCAAATCCAAGAGCTTATCCTCACTCTGGGTAGGAAAACTAACCAAGGGTAGGTAAATCACAGAATCAGCCACTTTAATCATCAAACATCAGGGCTGGGACACAGCTAGCACGGAGCAGCATAACCACACTGAGTCCTTGGGAGTATGCTCAGGATCTGGCACCATGGGTTTTTCCTTTAATACCTTTACTGTGAGCAGCTTGGCAATCAGCAGGGATCCCAGCCATATGTGGATGGGGTTGGGCTTCAAGATGGGTGTGATGAAGAAACAAAGGCTGCTTGTGGTATAGGGGACACCCGCTGAAAGAACCTCTTGCTGAGGCTCTGCGAAGGACAGTGGCTCATTCTGGACCAAACTGGCTGAGCTAATGCAAGCCCTCACCTTTGTCAAAAGGGTCTGATAATTCAACCAACAACTGAAGTGCTGAGAAGGGAGAACACCCACGCTTTTAGCCCAGGGAGGAGATTTAGGCCATCCCTGCAAAGCTGAGAACATCCTCCCTGCAGATGAGCACATCAGTGCCAACAGTAAGAACAGTAAAGGCTGGTAGTACAGCATCCCATCACTTTAGCCACTCTCCTACATCCACTTGCCACCAAAGCCCCTCTCCAGTGAGGCCAGTCCCTGCTGCTGGTGAGGTATTGGTGTATGGGGAGGTGTGGAGGGATCAGGCTGTCCTGGCACATCAGCATCAGTGGTGCACGATACCCCGAGACAGCCACTGCTGAAGCTGACTATGTGGGGTGTGTGTAGCAGCAGTGGGGAGAAGATGGGCTGGCATCTGGCCTTCAGATCTGTCCTTCTGCCATGCTGACAGTAAACTCGTAGCCAGAAGTAGGGCAGGTGGCATCTCTCTCGCTGGTGCTTGTGTTGAGCCAGGCTGGTGTGTGCTCCACGGGGCAGCAGCGAGCCCAGGTTGCCCTGGGGCGAAGTGCCAGTGGACCAGGCCAGCACATCTCTTGGTAAAGTCAGTAGAGACTCACAAACCCAGCCCAGGGAGCACTGCAAGGCTGAAGGTTTTTTCCCAGCATGTTTGAACCTGGGACATCAGCTGGAGCGACAGCATCGCCAGAGCACCCCAGTGGTGTCAGAGTGTGGGGTCAGGCCAGTCCATCTGGAGTTTCATGGTGTTATTTCTTAAATGCCTTTAACTGCAATGGGATGGCCTGACTGATTGGATTGTGCTCTGTAATTAATTAGCTGGGTGTGCCGTATGGGAAGCAGCATCAGTGGGAAGAGAGGGGGGATTTTGCTGGCAGGAGCTGTTAAGCTTCAAATGTCCATTTCTTGTTAAACCAGCCTTGTGCAGCATTAGTCCCTGGGCACAGGGGGTTAGTTCCAGGGTCATGGCCCTTTTCCATAAGAGGAGGTGTTGTTTTGCTGCCTGACCATTCCTCCAGAGCCTGTGTCCTGAGAGCCCCAACCAGCTTGCCTGACCTTGGGGACTGCTAGGAGGGGAGAGTTTGTTTGGGCTGGGATGTTTTAGGGGTGGTGAGGGGATGCCCCCTCCTGCCAGTGTGACAGATCCTGCAAGGACTGTAGGATGGCTCCAGGTGTTAGGGGCTGCTGGGCATGGCTGGCAGAATTCCCATTGCTCTTCCTTCCTGCACCAGAGCCCATGGGCTTCTCCCCCCACTCCTCTCCTGCTCCCAAACTTGCTATGCCTCTGCTCGGCTTCTTTGTCTACTTTTACCATCCATTTGTGCCTTTAAACAGACAGCATCCCCCTTAGGGTGGTTTTCTTCCATTGTGTTTACTGTGGGGATTAATCTGGACCTGCAGCGTAAGGGAAACCTGCAACGAACAGCTCCTTGTTTATTGTTTGATTTAGGAAATGCTGCTGGGCTGGGCTCATGTTTCAGGTCTGTGCTGTTTTTTTACGGAGTCCATTTTGGGAGTGTTGTGGGAAGAGGGGGTGTCCCTGTCTGCCCTGGGCCGGGGTCTCTCCTGGGCATGGCATCCTTCGGGCCTGGGGTCTATCCCTCCCTCGCTGGGTCCTGTATGGGTGGAGGAGAGAGAGCTCTTCTCAGGGTGCCTCCCCTGGGAGGTGAGACCTGCTTTCTGCCTAGGTGCCCCCACCAATCCATCCAACACCCGTGTGTCTGTCTGCAGCTCTCAGGTTCCTCCAGCGCCCATTTGGAATGTGGTGAGCTGGGAAGTTTGCTGCTAACAGGCACCTCTGTGCTCTTGTAAAATCTCATGCTGGCTCATGATGGGGAAACTGAACTTTGCCCTCTAGTGCCTGCTCAAAATGGTCCCTTCACCTGTGTTTGGGGATCTGGGATGGGCTGTCCCACTCCTCGATGCTACAAGGAGGCATGGAGGAGGGCAGTGTAAAACTCCAGAGGGTTGTTGTTGCCATCAAGGTGGAGAAGAGTTGTAATGCCCTCTGCTCCAATGGATGATAAATCTTGGAGGAAAAAAACAAAGAAAATCCAACAAAAAAAAGTCATGTGCCTGCTTAGCTTAACCCTCAAAGGAAAACCACGTAATTTTAAAAAGAAAAGCTGTTAAAAATAGAAATTTTTAGCAGAGAATGACACTCAGAGGAGTCAATGAGCTCCGTTTCAAGAGGTGGGAAACAAAACGCTCCAGGGGCTGTGAAAGGAAGTCTTTCCTTTTCCAACTCCCTGAGTGTCAGGTGTGGCTCCTCAAGCTTGTTGTTTTCCATCTGGCTGTGCCAGATCCAGCCAGGCTGGATCACCGTGGTCACTGGCTGCTCCCAGCTGCTCGCTGGAAGTGGGAAATTCACCATCTTGGGAAGGGACGAAGCTGTGACTCAGACTTGTGTTACATCTTGCCTTGGGTTTCCCACTTGCCAGCAGGGCCGAAGGGGATGTGGTGAGCCCCATGGAGCATCCCTTCCTTATTTATTTAACTTTTAATTGGCTAAGGAGCCCTCTCATTTGCTTCGGTTCTGACTAATGAGATGCGCCTCGCTTTGACAGCGTGTCACAAGCAATAAATTTCTCAGGAGCTTCTGGGCTGCATGGATGCCCTCATGCTCTTGCCTGGCTCACTCTCCTCTGCATCACCCTGTGCTGCTGCCCCAGCTCGGCCCTCGAGCAAACGAGAGGAGGGTTGGGATGAAGAGTGTGAAATTGGTGGTCTCTTTGGGCTAGCCTCAATTAGTGTGGATTTGGGGGCTTCCTATATTGTTTGTCTGGGCTGGAAATTGGAAAGTAGAAATCTGTCAAAGACCCAGACAAGCTGTTGTTTTGCAGCCATGATCTCTGTTGCATTTTCCCAAAGATCTCAGCTGTGCCTCAGAGTGTGAGCATTGTGCTGGGCTCCAGCTAATCTCACCAGGGGCTTGGGCTGGCTGGCAGTGAACCAACATGCCAGTGAAGACTTTCATTCCCATTAAAAATGCATTTTTTTATTGGAAGGTTTTGCAGGAGCATGTCTCCTTTGGTGACGAAAGAAGGGGATGGTCTCTGACAGGAAAATCTAGATGGACCCATGATTTTCAAGGCATTTCCCAGGGGGCTTTACCAAAAGGGGCTTGGTTGCTGCAGGGGCATGCAGAGATGGAATTCTCCTTCCTTGCCATCCTGTTGAGGTCAGGATGTGGGGGGAAGTCCTCCTGGGATCCTTGCTCTGGAGCATCCTTGTGTGCATTAGGAGCATATAGCATAGGCGTTGTGTCAAATAGGTGTTATGTGATGCTGATACAGGTGAGGAGAAGGGTCGTGGGCAAGCTGAGGGCTGCCACCCTGGGGCAGAGATGCTCAGCCACATCTGACCAGAGCAGAAGGGGTTGGATGCTGCTTTGTTTGAGGGCGTGGATGCCTTGGTGCTGTTTGTCACCTCTTGCTGGGTGACACTAACCTTCACTCTCCTCAAGTCGTTAAGGGACTGCTTGAGGTTTCAAATCATTGATGGGAAGCACTAACTATTAGCACTTCTTCTCTTTGTATTCGTGATGAATTCTCTTTAGGCATTGCTCTTAGTGGCTCTCCACTGTTAGCTTTTGTTTTCTCCTCAATAGCTTGTCTAATAAACGCCATTATCTTGGGCACAAATCTACTTCAATGTCTCAATTCCACTTGGCGAGAGTTGGTAATAACAGCTGAACAACATCCTTTGAAAAGGGACTCTGTCACCAGCAGCCCTGGATGCCACTTCTCCGCTTCCCACACTTGTCCCCAGAGCAGATAAAGACAAGGGAAAGGCGCGTGGCCAGAAAGCAAAAGGGACATCCTCCTGATAAATTGGATGTCTGAGCAGAGCCGGCAGCAGTCAGTGCAGCAGCTCTGGGGATCAGGGCAGCTGGGGCCCTGCCACCTTGGTCATTAGAGGAGATGTGCTTATGGCCTGGGATCCTTCCTAATTCCAGCAGATTAGAGGAGAAGGATGGTGGTGAAAGGTGATGGCTTGCAGGGAAGGTCAGCAGTATTTAGTACAGCTTGAAGGAACTTATTATCTGTGGCCAAATCAAGCTGTTGCCTCCCAGGCTGAATCTGGTTCTGAAAAGGCTTTAACTGGTAGCTGCTGGGTGCTTACTGGGTTTTGGGTCAGCCTGCAGGTCTGTGAGGGGAAGTATTAAGGCAGCTCCGTGTTTTAGCTGAGGGCAGCACGTTCCCAGCCCACGGAGACCTGACCCTAATGTCACTGCAGTGGCTTTTGTTACTGTCCCTACTGCATGAGCAGATGAAGCGGAGGGTGAGCAGTGTTTTAATTAGAACAAATTTTATTTATTTCTGCGGATCAGGCTGCGCTCAGCTGCTGGGTTTTCAGAGGAAATCCTTCCCAAGGAAGATTTCCCATTCTCAGGGGTCCAGGGGACCACTGATAGGTGCAAGCTGCCCCACCTCCTCTCTCGGTTGTCCCATTGCTGGGATGTCTGGCTGCTTCCAGTATCTGTCCCCTCCCTGAGTTATAAATACTTTATCCTCTCAGTGCCTACTGCATCAAATATTTTTTTAATGGCATTTTCTTTTTCTATTTTTTCCTGACTTGGTTCTTGTATTTCAAAACATGCCCGCCACGCGCCTAGCGCTCAGGCATGCTCTAGGCTTCCCCCCAAATGTAATTGCTTTAAAACTGCAGATAGTTGGCGAAAGCAATTTTCTCTCCATTACGGAAGACTCCAGCTCCTCTCATCCTTCATGCAAGTCACTCTCCCCCAGCCCTGCCTTCTCTCTGCCACTGTGCAATGCTCAGCACTGGGGCTGGTGGTACCTCTGCTTTCCCAAATGAAGCTCTTGCTTTTCTGGGCTTGAGTGGTGCACGGTGGGGACCTCTCTGGGGGGAAAAAGTGGCTTCTACCACAGCTTCTGCTGAGCAAGGGCGATGCTCTGGCAGCAAAGCCCTTCCCTTGGCCGTGCTGATCTCCCTGGTGGGATGGGTACCTGTGCCAGGCACGTGTTCAGCGCGGTTTTGCATCTCCATCACGCGCACATTTAACATGCTCTTTCTGTCCGCAGAACGTGTTGGGCTTTCAAAGACATTAATGATGGAAAATAAATTGGAATCCGAGAGAAATAATCTTTAGGCATTCTCAGTAGGCCTTGTCTTGCCTTGCCTTCCTCAGCCATGTTGAAGGCTGTGGCTGGAGGAGAATATCAATGAGGAGGAGCCCCAGGTCTTTCTGATCTGTTGTGGTGCCTTGTGCTCAGTGGATCTCGGTGCAGGGAGCCTGTCTGCTCACTGGTGCTGATAAACCCAAGGGGGCTGGAGATGGTGGAAGTCATGAGGAGTTGCTGGACCTTCCTGGGGGGTTTGAGGTCCTGAGTTAAAGGAGGTTGAGGCACACCAGGTTTTCCAAGGGTCTGTGCCCTGCTTGGGGGGTTTTAGTGTCACTCTGGCATGGGGCAGCTGTTGTCTTTGGTTCTGCACCAACCTGTCCCAGGGAACCAGGCCCTTGTGTCAGCTGCCCATGCTGCAGATGGAGTTAGGTCACGGGTAAACAAACCTGAACATGCTCCATGCACACTATGGCTGCAGTGTTCCCTGCCCTGTGCTCAGACCCCCTAAGGTGCTGATCTCCTGCTTGGAGGGGAAGATGTAATCCCCCGGGACCACCACCCACAGCAGGTAGGGATCATGCTGGTCATCACCCCTGAGATGTCCCCACTGAGGCCAGCAGCATCTCCAGATGCACCCAGAAATGTCTTGTCTGGGCACCCTCACAGCAGGAGAGGATGCAGTGGCTTTGTCAGCATCAAAGCTTTCGGTCCCTGGAGGAGAGCCAATGTGCCATAAAACCTGCTCATTTCTCCTGCCCTGCTCCTGCAAAGTGAGTGCGGTGCTGGCATGGACTGGGAGTCCACAGGGAGCCATAGCTCACACTGGCCTCTGGCGAGAGGCTGTTAAAGCAACACTGCCTATCTTAGCTGGCCCCTGGGCTGCTCTTGGACATGAACCAGCCTTGTAATGAAAGCTTTCTCTATGCCTGTTTGTTTTCTGAGCATCAGTTTAATGTCTGAAAAATCCTGTTGCAGCAGAGCCTGGAGCACTTCAAAGACACCGCAGGAGAGGAGGGGGCTCTGTAGGGACCCTGCCTATGCCAGGTGTGGAGAGAAACGTGGCTGGCCACCACAGACAGCTTCCTACTTCCAAGGGATTTGGCTTGGTGTGTTAGGGACACACTGAGCTTTGCTCCCACAGCTTTGCTCCCACACGTACAGATCCATCCATGGTATGTACGAGACTCTGAGAGTCTCGTACATACCATGTCCTCCTAGCCTTGGATATTTGGAGATGCCTATGTGAAGAGCTGAGGGCTTGGGTGGGGAGGATTCACGGTCTGAAACCTGCTGTAGCTGTCACATTAGCATGTTGAGTGGTGCTTGTGCATCCCTCTCTTATGGGATGATGCTGGTGGCTTCCACTTCTCACTAGGATGGAGTCAAGACTGTCTGGCTGCTCCAAGGTGCTCCACAGCTCCCCAGTGGCACTTCTTGCAGTGGTATCCTCCCAGTCATGTAGTTCTGTGTTGTCTTAATGGTGTCAAGCTCTGAATGAGCTTGGGCAATTTGCTTTATAAAGCAATGCACTAAATATGTCAACACTCAGTGCATGTTTTTAATATAATATTTCAGATTGTTTTGAAAGAAGCCAAGATCCTGCTTTCCCTCTTCATTAGGAACATTTTATGTGAAAGAGATGAACAATAGAGAGAGTTTGCCAGACAGAAAGCTTTCCCAAGTATTTGTTGCTGCTGAGAAATCAGCTGCTTTTTACAAAAAAAAAAAAAAAAAAACCCACTCAATGCATAACTATCAGGGCAATTAAGCAGCTTGTAAGCTGCCAAGGAAAGTTGTAGAATTGGCTCTGCCGGAGATGTTGGAGGCCAGGCTTGACCGTAGCCATTGGGTGTGCTTTAGGCACAGTAAATCCCAGTTTCCAAAGGGGGAATGGACTAAATGACCCACCAGTAGCCCCCGGGCTCCTGGGAGTTCCACACAGACCGTCTGAGCTGCTCTGGCATGAGCAATTCCAGGCTGATGGAGTGAGTGGGTTTGTGAATCTCATGCTGTTTCAGGCCAGAATTGATGGCTTTGGCTTTTAATTCACTTCCCAACAGGACCAGGGGTGGTTTCTGTCCTGGTCTCCAGCTGGGAGACTTGGTCTCCTGCCATGGAAAGGGTAAGACCTTCTGCCTGTCTGGTGGCAAAGCTCTGTTCTGGCTGGTGCTCCTCAAAAGAAAAGAAACCCAAAAAATCCCACTGTGGTACTTTCATCAGGCAAACTGGGTTTCTGTCTGTTCTCCAAAGAGTTTCTCTTTCATCACAAGTTAGAAGAAACTTAGAGGGAACTGAAAACTTCCCTCTTCAATGAGGACACACCTGGAGAGATGATGGGAGGAAGCTGTTTCCAAAGCCCCTGCCAACCCTGGCTCTCTTTCCATCAGGCCTCCACAGCTGAGGTCCCAAGAGGTGTTCTGGGATAACTTCCTTATGAAAGGGAGGGCAGCCAAGAGCCTGTAGCCTTCCTATCATGGAAAAGCCTGTCTGAAAGGCAGGGAGCACCAGCCTCATTAGCTGGGGTGGTTGGCCCTGGGGAAGTGGACCCTGGAGAGGGATTTGAGTGAAGAGGGCAATCCTACAGCCAGAATGAGTGCAGGAGAAACGCTCCAGAGGCGAGACTGTGCAGATGTTGGCATGACAGCTGGCTGTGCTGGAATGTGGGCTGTGGTGGGATGCTGTGACCCAGGGCAGGAGGGAACTGACTGGATGGCTCTGAGGTGAGACCTGGCATTTTGTCTGTGTGCTCACTGCACACACACACTGCTGCTGGGCCTGGGGATGCTGCTGCCCTGCTGCACCCAGGACAGGCAGGATCTGGTTTTTCCTTCACCTCCTGGTAATCCTGTACTCAAATATTCTTCCTGCAGATCTGGCTTTTATCTTTCTTTTCTTTTATTCTTTTTTTTACCACTCCTAAATGGAGTGTTTAAGCCTATTCTTTTGTTTTCTGTGAAAGGAGCAGTAAATCCTTTATCCTGCCTGGCTATTTCTGTGTGTGTATTTTCTCATTGTGCTCTAGCTTGTCAGCTGTGTCAAAGCCCAGAAAACTTGGCCTCTGTTGGACTTCAGACTTGGATTTCTCTGTATTTAACAACACAGACTCCCTTGGACTAAGAGTTCTTTTTTCTCCCCTTGTTTTTTTTTTTTTTTTTTTTTTTTTTGCAAAGAATACCTGGTTAAAAAAAAATCCCTGACAAGAGGGAGCGAGCAGCGTGGTTGTTGGGTTCATTCCCAGGACATCATGCCAGTGTTGGCAAGGAGTCACAGCCGGCATGTCCTCCTGTCCCCCCATGCCTCTGGGGTACCAGGGCTGCCCAGGGAAGGGGAACCCCCCTGGGTGAGGGAGCTTTCCGGAGATTAGCTCGGGCTCGGCGGGTGCCTAATGCTCAGGCAGTGGATGTGATGAGCACAAAGGCAGGATTTCGGTGGGATTAGCCGGGGAGAGGCGGATGGATGGCTGCCTCTGCGCTGGGGCTGTGTGCCAACTCCGGCTGCCGTGCTCACTCCTGGGAGCAAGTGTGGGGTGTCTCCCTGGGGGGATCTGATGGAGTCACAGCCAGGCAGCCATCCCGGTGGCTGCAGAGAGGAAGAATGGGCTGTGGCACTGATGGCTGCAGGAGGGATCAAGGATGGTGGCAAGTGAACTGCAGCCCACTCTGTGCCCTGACAGTGGTGGCAACAGCCTTAGGAAGCCAAGGGAGGCTGTAGAATTGGCTTTGCTGGAGATGTTGGAGGCCAGGCTTGATGACTGGGCATGCTTCAGGCACAGTAAATCCCAGTTCCCAAAGGAGGAATGGACTAAATGACCCACCCAGCAGCTCCCGGCCTCCTGGATGTTTCAGAAATGTGGTCTGAGCTGTGCTGGCATGAGCAATTCCAGGCTGGAAGAGTGAGAGGGGTTGTGAATTTTGTACTGTTTCAGGCCAGAATTGATGGCTTTGGCTTTTAACTCACTTTCCAGCAGGACCAGGGATGGGTTCTGTTCTGGTCTCCAGTGGTGAGCCCATCTAGTGACCCACATTCCCTGGGGTCAGCTCCACCAGCTGTGCTGGTGCTCCTTGAATGCCATGGTAGCTCACGAACCAGGCAGCATGGGCGTTTGTGCGAGAACAAAAGAATAAACAATGGAAACTGTGATTAATTAGTGCAGCTAATTAGCAATGTGCTTGGCCTGGGCTGGAACTTGGTGAGGTGCCAAAATCAGAGGCGAAGCCACAGAAGAAACTCTGGTTGGAACCGCTCTGGGGAGGGAGCAGGGAAGGGGAGAGGATGCCTTCCCAGCACCTCTTTACAACTTGCCACACAGACAGGTCAGACTGGGGCTAGCACTGGTCTTACAGCCTGCAGGTGCTGCTGTTGCCATCCTCAGCAGCATCCTCCCATTCCCTGGTGTTGCCTGTGCCAAGAGATCACTTCCCCGGCCACAATCAGCATCAGGGTGTTGCACCAGTGCTGCAGGTGTTAATTAATGAGCGCTTATTAGTGTCGGTGGAGTTGCCTTCCTCATGGAATAGGACCCTGCTTGCTCATCTTCCCCTACACTGTACAGCTGCCTTTTTCTTTGCTCTCCATTTGCAAATTAGTGCAAGGACCACGATCAGCAAACAAATTTGCAGCGAGCTCATGGCGGGCTTGGAGATTTGGAAGAATCCTTGGCAAATATTTGCCAGCCTCCACCGCAAACCTCGTGAATACTTTTCATGACAGAGAGATGCTGAGCTTAGCTGCCAACTTGGGGTAGGATGGCAGACCTCAGGTAGGGGATGGCTGCTAAAAAATACCTGAGCTAAGAGGTATTTTTTAATGTGCTTCCACCCCTCCTGTCCCCTGCCCTCACGCTGTGCAGTGTGGAGATAGGTGGAGATGGAATACAGCTGACCCCCATGCTGGGCGGTGCATGTGGGCACTGCCATGCTGCACCCACAGGCTGTGGGACAGGGGGAATGGGCGAGCACCCCCACAGCTGCTTTTTCCCTCTGTGGGGCGCGGGGTGAGTATGGGAAGGGTCCCCACAGGGATGCTCGAGCTGCAGTGGCCTTTGATGTCACCGGTGGATGGGAGGGCAGGAGGCAGCGGGGATGGGTTTGGCCCCTGTGGCCCAAAGTCTGGTCCTGGGTACCAATGGGCCCCCGGTGCTGCAGGGGGACGCCGGGGCCTGCGGGCTCGGGGGGGCTCCGCTGTGCCCGACCCCTGCCCCGGCATTGTTCACCTTCCTTGTGGCCGGGTGGGGATTATTTCATTGTGTTTTCAGTGATACCGTCATCTGGGAGATGTGTAATAGTGCTTTTAATAATTTTTCAGGGTCTGTTTTAATTAGGGGGCTTGGACTAGGTGACCTCCAGAGGTCCCTTTCAACCCTAACAGTTCTGTGACTGCAGCCGTAGCAGGATCACATCATTGCCATTAAAAGGTGGCTGCACCTAAATGCCATTTGCTCAGCGAGGTCTGAAGCAGTGCCCTTTGGAGTAACTGGGAAACGTGGCTCCTTTTTTGAGGACAGGACAATCTATTTTTCAAGGTGCCATCATATTATTAATTTGTTAAACACTGACTGCTCAAAACTGTTTGAGATGCAAAAAGAGAATGTGAGTTCTGCCTTGGGGACCTCATCACTAAATAAATGTATTAAATCAAACTCTTGCTGGAGAGGAGAGTGCTGCATGTGAAGGTAAAGCTGGTTAGAGGATGGGTGGATGTATCCCCTCCATCAGCAAAGGGTCTTGCTTCCCTTTCAGTTTTGAATTTGGGAGTAGTGATCACAGATCAGTGGGTCAAGGATCTGTGTTCTCTTAGCATTTCCTAGGTGCCAGTGGAACCCCTTGACTTGTGAGGAATGGAGAGAGCTCCCCTTGTCTTGTGAGAGAGACCCTTTGGCTGGGCCTATTGAATTGGGGGGTCCTTCCCTTGCATGTTCATGGTTGTGTGCATCAGCCCAGGCCAGGGGCTGCTTGTCCAGGTGAGCTTGTGCCTTCTCTCCTTCCCCAGTAGTGATGCTGGAAGCATATAACACCCTCTGGGAAACTGCTCCCAAGAATTGCCCTGTGCCTGGCAGGAGCCCCTTGGTGGGTGCTGGACCTCTTCAGGTATCCACATCTGCTTAGTGTCCACATCTAAGCAGATCCCACTGCTTTCCTCTCCTTGTTGATGGGGAGCAGGGAAAATAAGAGCAACACAGAAAATTATCAATATATTAAGTTCCTCACCTTCCTAACTTTCAAGTCAGCCTTTCTGTGGGGTTAGGTTTGCGTGGTGTTTCCAGACTGACACCTTCTGTGCCTTCCCACCCACAGCCCCCTGTGCCCGGGAGCCATGAGCCGCCCGCAGAGCCGCCGGAGCAGCCTCCCAGCCGCAGCCCCCCGGCACTCTTAGGCTTCCCTGCTCCCCTGGAAGGTGCTCATCGCTGGCCAGGAGAACCGGCTGCACCAGCACCCAGCCTCCTGCATCCCTCCCAAGGTAAGGGTGTCCGTGAAAAGCAAAGGCAACCCAATTTCACTTGGAAAATTCAAGTGCAATCGGGTTGTTGCTGTGTCTTTGCATCTCCTACCTACTCCTCTCCCCTTCGTCTTGCTGGGATGAAAGGTGCTGGCTTGGGGATGAGAACTTCTCGTGCAATTAAAAGGTGATTTTGAAGGTGGGGTAGCTGCTGGTGAAGCCTGTTGCTTGCAGACTGTATCCCACTGGAATGTGCTCATAGTTTTAGAAACTACTCTGCTGCTGCAAGGAGCCAGGCTTGGGTGGGACTGGGGCCCTGTGACTGCCTCAGCTTCCCTGATGTACCTCTGAGGATAATTGTGTATAATTTCCTCTTAACGATGCTCTGGAGGCTTCCAAGCACAAGGCACCTTTCCTTCCAACTGTAAAAGGCCTTTAGGGTATTGGAGGCTTCCTGTGATGGGAGAGTAAGGAATGGCTGTGGCAGGGCATTTGGGAGGGGGCCAAGTCCCTCTCCCAGGGAAACACCCTCTCCCAGGGAAACACCCTTGTCTGCTCCTTGCACTTGACAGTAGGGTTTTTTTAAAGTTAAAAAAGTAGAGCTCAGCTTGTGGAGAGTGAGCAGGGGCTGAGGCTGATGTGGCCCAGCTGCCCTCCTCATAGAAGAGGAGTGGAAATCAGGATTAGAAACAAAAAACATGATTTCTGGGGTGGTTCTGGAGTTTGAGATTTTTGGGGCCTCTTGTTTTCAAGCTTCTCCATGCAAACAGAGATGTCAGCTGTGTGCAGTAGCATATGAGAATAGCAGCTTCCTCATGTGTGATCCCACACATGGGCAGGGGAGCTGGGGCCTGGAGGAAGATGAGGATGCTACCAGCTTGTCACAGGGTGGACATGGGCATGAGACTCCTGTTTTGAGAGGTCTGTGAGAAAGTCACAGTGAACCCAGAGAGCTAAAAGTATGAGTCAGAGCTGTGGTCTGCCTTGTCCTGGTTCATTTTGGGAGCTCCCTACCTGGAGCTGGGATCAGCTGGGATGCTCCAGCTGGGAAGCACAGGCCAGTTAGCACTGGGAGGACTGACATCCTCAGGCTATAAATATCCAGCCAGCTCTAATCCTCCCAGTAGCTCCATCACTGCTGTTTTCCTAAGAGTTATTTGACTCTTTGCGTTGCACTTCTCAGACAAATGGCTTTTAAATAAAACCTCTGCTAACTCGTTAGGCCTCCTGTCCAGGTCACTTCCTGCATGGGTGATTTATAGGGCTGCTTTTAACAGTTTATTAACTTTCAATCACCGGGGCCAGTCAATCAGAGCCCATCCCATTATCTGTGGTGAGTGGCTGCCAGGGGCATCGGCCTCTCCCGCTGCCTCCATCCAGTGCTTCTGGAGAGGCTGTGATGCTCCAAGATCAGCCATGGTGAGAGATGGGAATGAACAGGAGGAGAATTTAGATAAGGAGGAATAGATCTGGGATGGATAAGTGAATGCATAAGGGTTAAGGAGATAATGGGGCCTGTGATCATATCTGGGAAGGTGGCTTATCTCCTGCTGTTGGTACGTGATTCCTTGGCTGCATCTCCTGCAGTGTGTGCTGAACTGTGTGGTGATGGGAGAGGAGTGCCAGGGCCTGGTAAGGAGGCAGCTGCTCCAGACTGATGGCAGCAAGGCATCACAGCTGGAGCATGCCTGGGTAGGATGTCCCTGAATTAAACCCCTCTTGTGGCAGTGCCAGAGACAGAGCCTTCCTCCTTGCCTAGTGAATTTGCAAGTCCCTTTAGCTCCTGGCATCCCATCTGATCCAGTGGGCTGCCTTGAGCCCAGTTCCCTGCCATCTCAAACTCTCCTCTGCATCTTTTCCCCCTTGGAGCCGAGCAGAGCCAAGCCCTGCAGCCCTGGTGCAATGGTGAGTGGGGCTGAGCAAGCAGACACCAGTCCAGCTGGGAAATCCAAAGGAGATGGAGATTGTAAGTGATGTGAGTCTGCAGCAATAGCTTTGATTATCTCTGGTTTAGTTGCTCCTCTCCCCGCCATGCCCTGTCTTTGTTCCACCCGTGCTCAGAGATGTTATTCAGTGGAGTTTTCCAGCTCTTGGTAACAAGGAGAAAAAAAAACCTGAACTCCTGCACAACCAGAACTAATGAGCTCTCTCTGGAAATAAAAGCATCCTAAGGACAGCCTTGTGATACAGAACATCCCGTTCTCTGTGGCTGCTCTGGCCACTGCCTCTGAGCGATGGCCCAGCACAGGGCTGTTGGGAGCTGAGCAGAGCTGTCACCTCCCATCCTTCCCCCCAGCCATCGCTCATGTGAGGCATTGAGAAAGCTGAGCCATGGTTTGCTCCTCTGGCAGTGCTCTGCTGTGGGGACAGGGATTTGGGAACATTTGTCCAACACTGTGATGCAGAACCCATCACCTTGTACATCCTCGCAGGATGGGGCAAGGAGGGGTCACAGGTCACATGTCCCCACAGGTCAGGACCAGCTCTTACTGGCTTGGAAAGGGATTTGGGGAGCAGCCTGTCTCTCATCCCTGGCTGGAGTGGAGCGGTGTAAGAAGGTGGGCTCACTGCAACCCTGTGTGTCTGAGGGAACACAGACCTGCAGTCCCCGAGGGCTGTCGGGATTGTCAGGCATCTGGCCGGGAGAGAATTTGTCTTGCAGCAAAGCCGGCATCTGAAAGCCATCGCTTCTGATGTGCCCATGATTTGATGAAACCTGTGTCTCCTTTGTCATTCTTCTGTCTCTGTCTCAAATCCCAGAGCAAAGACAGAGAACTTCCTCACTGAGACAAGCAGGGTTTTTTTCCCTCCACCTTTAAATATTTATTCTGAGCTCTCAAGATACACACGCTGTGATCTTGGGGGCCTGCCTTTGTGTTGGTAGTGTCTTCTGCCTGGCAGAACAGGGCTGGCTGCCCTTCCCTCCGGGGAGCACTGGCAGAGCCTACTCCCCCTCCTGCTGCCCTGTGCTGGGTCCCAGAGGAGTGACACGAGGTGTTCACCTCTTCCTACACACGTGCTCCCATGGGAACAAATCCAAGACCCACAGAATGCTGTCCCAAGAAGGTGTGGGTTGTGAGCTGCCTTTCTGGGGCTGAGACAGAGGTAAAAGCAGCCTGGTCCATCTGGTGTGCTCTGTTGCTGGGGTGGCACATCCCAAATGGCACCCACCCCTCTGTCCCCTGCCTGACTTCCCCTGTCCCTGTTAGCACACAGAGCTGCCACTGGAGGCTTTCCTCTTCCTCCCTGCAGCTTGTCAAGGTCGTGCAGGCAACTAGAGCAACACTGCCAGCCTTGGCTTTGTGGCCTAAGCTGTGGTGCTGTGCTCAGCTGTGGCTTTCTTTCTCTTCCCTCCTTTTCTCCACTCTTGCTGTACTTCTCCAAGCCTTCCTGGTGCTGCTGCTTGGGTACACAGATTGCAGGAAGAGCAGCCCCATGCCACTGGGATACTTGTGCCTGGCATGCCAATGAGGAGCGAGGCTGGCGCTGGCAGCTCAGCCTGGGATGTGCCAAAGCAGAGCCACGCTGCAGGCACTGTCCCATGGTTCCCTTCAAAACGAGATGCAATCCCATCTGGCTGCAACTGCCACCTTCCAAGCATTTTTCCTGGAAGCTGGCTCTCCTGCAGAGCTGTCTCACCTCTGCCCTGCTGTGGGGTTCTCTGGACTCAAGGGAGAGGGGATTTTGCATCTGCTCCTCGTAGCTGGAGTATGGTGATGTTAAACTCCTAGGAAAAAAGCCAGGAGCTTTTCTCAGCAGCTCTGCAAGGGATGAGAGGATGTCTGCCTTTCCAGGTGAGTACACAAATGGCTACCTCTGCCTCCAGCTGCCGCAGCCCAGGCATCCTGCTCAGCAGCTGGCACTCATCAACACAGAGGCTTGTCCCCAACTGCCTCTGGCAGTGCTAGCCACGGGCTCCCCAGGACCTGTGCGGGTGTGGGCACCGATGCAGAAAGAAAATCCTTTGCAGAGGCCTAGGATTGGATGGCAGGTGCAGCTCTACCAGGAGATGCCTTGAAACCAGCATGTAGCCAAAGGCCAGAGGAGGCAGAGCAGACAATAGCTGATATAGTGGGATTTTTTTCTTATTGTTGTTTTTGAAGAGAAATAAATTAAAGCCAGGTGAGGAAAACTGAGTTCCAGTAAGCTGCAAAGTGATGAGGTTGGGACCATGGTGATGGTTTCCTGGGCTGCTTTTCCCACCCTTGCCTGCCCTCAGCCTGCACCCACGATGGGCTGGCAGCAGCACCAGCCCTCTCAACTCTGCTGAATGTCTGAACAGAATGGCCTCATTAGCAGGGAAAGTTTCCCCAATTTAAGTTAGTGCTGCTGTAAGAAGTGCAATTATCTCTCATTTCTGTTCTCGCAACCGTGGGCATTGAAGTTTCCTGCTCTTACACCATGTCATGGCCAAGCTCTTGTGCACAGGAGGGTGCTGCCAGGAGAAAGAAATTATAACAAGGACATTTTTTGGAAGAAGAAGAGATTTTTTTCATTAAGGATTTGTTACCACTTGGTTGTCTCACTGGGTCAGAGCTGCTCTGCCCATGCAGCGTGATGCCACCCCCTGCCTCCCCATCCTGGCACCTGCCTGCGTGTGGCTTGGTTGGGATGGTGGCAGAGAGTGTTTGTCATGGAAGGCAGAGGACCTGTGCTCTGTGTGTGTGTCAACTCCTACTCTGCCTGTGCCCTGGCCTCCTCGTGGTGTCACCCCTTGCCCAGGGCTGCAACAGCCCAGGGCTCTTCAGCTCCAGCGGGACTTTTCACTGAGCAACGCATTCGCAGGAACAGCCTGTGCCAGCAGTGTGAAAATCTGGAGCCTCAGACTTGTAGGAAATATTCCTTCAAGATACAAGCTTTTTTAGTCATTGGTCATTTGACCTAACAGAACTGTGTCACTTTGTGAGCCATGGGGAAGGCTGCCAGAGCACACACAGAGGATGTTTGCAGCTGGATATTGTAACAGCTTGGGAGTGAATGGTTGGGATAAGTCATATTTCATAAAATCGGCCAAGAAAAAGACTGGTGATTAATTCTTTTTAATAAACAATGGTGAGTAGTGTGGCTTGGTTTGAGCCTGACTGACTTTTACAGTGATTCATGGATTTTTCCACAGGAAAAACCACCTTTATGGTGATTGCTGGTGTGTGGGGTGCCTGCTTGCCTTCATGAGTAATTCCCCCCAGCTCCAAAAGCACCAGAGTGTGGAAAAATGATGAACTTCTCTGGAGGAGCTGAGAGGGAGGAAGGGTGTGCGTGGCTCCACCGCCGCAGCCAATGACTGCGTCCCTTCAAAGAGCATCGGAGGACGTGGGAGAGGGGGAATTTCACTGCCAGAAGTGTTGAAGGAGGCGAATCTTACGGAAAAATGAGGGGAGCTGAGATGTCCCTGTGCGCTGTTCTGAGCTGGCCAAGTGAGGCCAGTTGGGACTGGCTAATGGCCCTCTTTGAACCGCGCTGCCCCACTCCTCCGGCAAACCAAACACCTGAGCAGAAGAGTCCCAGCATCCCATCCCTTTCTTTCCAGCCCCTCCTGCTGGAAGCCGGCCAGCCTCCGTGGCCGTGGTGTGCCTGGGATTCGTGGCTCTGGGGCGGGAGCGTGCGGCCGGGGGCGCAGTGTGCGTCTGTGCGCTGCTGCTTTTTAAAGCCCGCCGGGGTGGGATGGGGAAATGCCGGGCGAGGCACAGTCAGAGGTGTGAGCAGTGCCTGCGCCTCGCAGGCGGCGCCGGGGGCGGCGGCAGCCCTCGCTGCGGTGTCGGGTTTGTTTTCTAGTTTGGAGATGAAGGCAAAAAGAGCTGTGGTTCTGCTGAGACGAAACTTGAAACATAATTTGGTTCCTTGGTGAGGTTTTTTTTGACTCTTGGTGAAAAATATAGGTATTTGGTTAAAACGTTGAGTTTCAGAGCAAGGGAAAGGAAAGGTGGCACAATGGTGGGAGAGGTTTGTGTAGGGATGCAGCTGTGAAGGAGGAAGAAGGAGCCTGGAGGTTGGTCCAGTCTCTGGCAGCAGCAGATAGGCTGACACATCCCTCGGTGCAGTAGCACCCTATGGCTACAGTATAGGTGACTCAGGCCACCAAGTGCCCAGCCTGGTCCCCTGTCCCTTCAGTCACTCTCAAGCACTACAGAGGCTGCATTCTCTGGCCAGCATCCCACTCCCTCCTCATCCTCCTTCAGCCCTCCCTCCACCGCAGTGCCCATCCCGCATTCATTACGGTGCCCATGTACTTCTCTAAGCCCAATATACTTTGAATTACTGCTCATCTATTCCTCTTGACATCCTCATGCTCATAACTAGGGAGCCTGCATTACCCGTTTGCACATCTGTCAAGCTGCGTGTTCCTTGGCCATTTCCAGAGATACATAAAATTGCCCGTGGTTATGACATTATTGACAACCCGCCCCGTCTCCTTCCCCCTCCCCAAGCCCAAATGGCTGCCTCGCTTTATGAGGATTGATATTTGGGCAGTAAATATTTTAGAGCCTCATCTGATGAGTGTGTCTGTGCGGGTGAATACATTTGTGGCTGAGGACAGATGTTGGAGCTGTCTTCATTGGAAATGCAGGGCCTTGTCTTTCTCCCTACTGCCTTTGCAGCATCTCTGTCATCTCTGCAGCCTCTCAGTGCTGCCTGTTCCCAGTGGGAAGAAGGGGAAATTTAGGGAAAAACCAAGCAGAAGCTGACAGGAAGGACAGGAGCTGGCAGAACTCTGTGAAGGTTGCATTGCTGCTGGGTTCCCATCCTCCCATGTACCTCAGCAGGAGGATTGAATTTCTGTGGCAAGGTGTTTTCCTTCCTTGAACCCACAGAATCCACCGATTCGTGCTGTGTTGAACAAGTAGCTTCAGCCCTTTTGAAAAGAAGACTGCAAGTATCAGACTGTCCGTGGTTTCCAATGGATGTATTCTGACTCCTGTTCTGAAAAGCTGCTTCATCACCCAAAGTTTCGAAATGTACTTCAGTAAATGCTACTAATGAGGAAACAACTTAGGAACAGCACAGCCTGGGTGATCTGAACCATTTTCTTATCTTGCTGAGAAAAGCAAAGGAGCCCATTTTCAGCTCTTCAAAACGATTTGCTCTCTTTGCTTTCAATCAGCAAAACAAAGAGTGATGCCTGATTCCTAGGGAAGAGGACACTCAGCTTCTGCAGAGTGAACTGAGGCGGGGCTGGGCTGAGGTTCTGGGAATCACAGCTGGATCTAAGCCGTGTGTACCGGGATCCAGGGCGCTTTCAAAAATATGTCTGCACTCCAACTCTCTGGAAGTTTTGCTTGAATTGCCAAGCAGAGTTGTCCTTGTATGGGGATCCAAGCCTGGGATGGGACTCTGGTCTCTTCCCTTCAGGGAGGAGGACAATGGCATGGGGATCTGGCATGAGTTCCTCTCTGCACACAAAATGAATGGAGCATGTGCAAGGCATGTCAGCCCTGCTCCGTGATTTCTTCTTGCCATTTCGCTGCTTTTTCCCCTCTCCAAGCCTGGAGCGAGTGCATCCAAATGTGTAAAACATCAGCTGCCTGGGGGCGGCTTTGCAACCGTTCAGTCCTTGCAATCCCTCGGAGTCTTTGTCAGGAGAGCAGGAGCTTCCTGGCTTGGTTCAATCCCTTGGAGTCTTTGTCAGGAGAGCAGGAGCTTCCTGGCTTGGTTCAATCCCTCGGAGTCTTTGTCAGGAGAGCAGGAGCTTCCTGGCTTGGTTCGATCCCTTTGTCAGGAGAACAACGGGAGTTTCCTGGCTCTGCAGCCGGTGCTGTGCAGGGCTGGTCCCTGCTGCTCGGGCTGAGGGGGTGTGGAGGCTGCTGGGCTGGCAGTCACCCTCTCCAGCACGTCACCCAACGCCAGCTGTTCCCAGGGTGTGGGTGTCCCTTTCCTGATGGGAGCAATGTGGTTCGGGGTAGGGAGTAGGAGGGAGTGTTTCTGGTTGCTGCAACTTGAGGTTTGAAGCTGTTGTGCAGGCAGTGGGGGTCCCCAAGAGGGCACATGGATTTCCAGGGGTGGCCCCTGTGCCAGAGAATGTCACCTGTCTTCCGCTGTGCTGTTGAGTGCGGGCGGTTAAGTGGATCATGGAGTCCACTGTACTTCTTGCATCCAGTTTGCTCATTCGAGGAGATATCTGTGTCATCAAGGAGTTACAGGACAGCTCTGTGAAGGCGCTGGGAGAGTAGGAGGTGCCCAGCTCCATTTGCAAGGGCTTGGTGTCTCCACCTCCACAGAGCCTGGCTGCAGGAGCCACGTGCTGACAGGAGGGGTTCAGTGGCCTCATTGAACTCGCCCATGAAGGATGCTGCCCTGGCCCTGGCCAGTCTGCTCTTTCACAGCACTATAGTATCTATTTATTTATGATTTCCGTGGGTGGTGTTTTGGATGATCTATTGAGCCAGAGTGAGATATTTTGAGGCACAGTGAGATATTTTAAAAACATCTCATCACTCTGGAAATATCCATGGTGCGATAGCTGTGTATTAGTCATTCGGAAAGGGAGTGATTTCAATGAAAGAAAAAACATTTCATCTTGTCAGAGCATTTTCACTCACTGTCTGCCAGGCAGCTCCTGTCAGTCTTCAGTCTCTGTGGCTGGTTTTACTCTTCTTAGGCTCTGCCTTTTTTATTTGCTAACAAGAAATAAAATAAACCCTCTAATGGATATTGGTAGCTATGAACTCATCAATTGTCAGTGAGAAAGAGCCTGTGAAAAGATGCAATAAACCCTCTTTGTACAGGATTATTTCCCATGGGATTATTTCTCTCAGGGACTATCTGCATTTGGAAGGAGAAACTCCTTCTCCAGGTACTGGACCTTGAAAAAAAACCCTGCTCTCCAAGATGATTTATCCCCCTGAAAAGTGAGAGTAACTCCAAAACCCTTGAATGTCAGCTGGAGATGCAGAATTAGGCTCACAGAGAGCAGGAGGAAAGATGGTTTTCTCCTAGGCAAAAAAAAAAAAAACCAAACTCAAACCTGTTAGAAAACACAAATGATGAGGCCTTGTCCTGCAAGGGAGAAGCCACAAAGCTGTTCAGCAAATGAAAAGCCAAATGAGCTGTGAAAACCTTACCGCTATGGTAGGAGAGATTTTCTCTTGGAGGAAATCTGCCACAAATCACCTAATATTCAGCTTTTCACTGCCATTTGGGAAAATGCTCATCATATTCCACTGGTCTCTGCTCCAGCTGATGTGTATCTGTGGCTGGGGACGCCCCGGGGGAGATGCTCCCGTGCTTTGATCATTCTCCGTAATCAGGCAAAGAGTAGTTGCACTGTAGTTACACTGTGAGTGCTGTTCACTGTTGCTTTGAGGGGCACAATTGCCATTGCCTTATGCAACAAGTAGATAACTGCTTTGATGACTCAAAACGATCCCTTTGTGGATAAATCATAGTGTTGATATTCCAAGTTTTCCCAGGGAACGCAATCGTAGAATCGAAAAATCAGTTTGGGTTGGAAGGAACCTCAAAGCTCATCCAGTCCCACCCCCTGCCATGGCCAGGGACACTTTCCACTGTCCCAGGGTGCTCCAAGCCTCATCCAGCGTGGCCTTGGGCACTGCCAGGGATCCAGGGGCAGCCACAGCTGCTCTGGGCACCTGTGCCAGGGTCTCCCCACCCTCCAGCACATCTAAGGGCACCTCCCTGGTGGGAATGGGCTTGCCCTCAATGTTTTGGGGGATGTTTCTCTGCTGCTGTGCTGTCCCTTGGCCATGTCCTTCGACACTGGGAGTCTTGGCTGGGTTTTCTCTGCACCAGTGCTGAGCTCTGGCTGCATCCCTGTGCAGGCCCACCCCACTGTGGCCAGAGAAACTCCAGCCAGGGCTGTAAAATAGAAACTCTTAACTAAAGAGCAGGAGAGGGCAGGAGAGAAGCAGGCCTGGATCTCCTTGATGCCTTGGAGCCTTTTCCCCAGCTCTGCCAGGACAAAAGGGGCATCACTCCCCATGAAAGCAGGAACTGGGGGGATCAGGATGCTGACTGCCCTGGAACAAGTGCCCATAAACCCCATCTTGCTAAAATCTGGGCTTGGCAGCAGTGACCTGTAACCTTTACAACTGTTGTTTATTTTTTCTTGGCCAAATGAAATTAAAATGGCCAACCAGTGCCATTTCTGTCCTTTAACTTTTCCCCTTTCATGTCCATACTTGACCCAAAATAATATTCTTTCTTGGTGCTCCTTTGCTGGACACTAATCCAATTAATTCAGTTAATTAATTAACACAAGCTGACCTCTTGCATTTCTTGGCCAGGGGCAGGACTTACCACCCACGTGGTGGTGAATCCTCTGCTCTCCTGCCCTTGTGGCATGGCATCTTCTACATCCCTTTGCTGGTGGTGAGCACGTCCTCGTCCCGTGCCCCTGAGTCAGCACTCTGCTGCTGGCATGCTATTTCAGCTTAGGAAAAAGAAAAAAAAAAAAAAAAAAAAAAAAAAGAAAGTTTCGGTATTTAAAGTATTTAAGCAGATGGAAAGCCACAAACTACAGTCGGTGGAAGGAGCGTGTTTCATGACTAACAAAATATGCCAGGTAGGCCGTTCCACTTGAGATATTTTCAGGAATATAATCACTTTCACACATCCTCATAAATTTGCCAAAGTGTTAGTTTTCCCCCATATGGATGGGGAGGATGCAGCATGTCATGACTGTTGCACGGCATCTTGAATGCTGTGTCTTCGTGGTGTATTTTTTTTTAATTTTTTTTTTTTTTGGTCTTTATTCCCCCCACCCTGGCTGTAATTGCAATTTAAGTTTGATTCACCCTTTCTTGTAATTAGCGTAGGCAGAAGCTCATCCGTGAACATTGTGGTGAGTGAGTTCTTCGGACAAGGCAGGGCAGAGGAAGCAGCAATTAAATCTCTAATAATACTCCCAAAAATGGACTCGGGTTGGACTGGAGCAGTGCCAGGGATGCTGTCCCAGTAGGGTACCAGCAGGTGATAAAGGGATGCTCTAGGGGAGCCCCAAAGGCTGCATCCTTCCCGTTGAGTTCCTCTGAATAGATGCTCCAGCACTGGGGTAAACAAATGCAAAATATTTTGAAGTCATTCAGCCTCAGCATTGGATTCTTTCTTTTCTTTCTGGTATCATGGCACAATTAAATAAAAGGACCCTTTTTCTGCATGTTATTGATCTTTCACTCAAAATCTGGGCCCTTTTCCAGGAAAAATGAGCCCTTTTGTGAACAAAGAGACAGGCACCTTCCCAACAAAAGTCAGCTTTCAAATCCAATGTTCTGTGTGTTTGAAAATTCATGTTTCTGATAGGAAAATATCAATTTCACTCAAATTTGCAGAGCACTGATGTGGTGGGGGTGGGGGGGGAGACAGTCCTGAACGGATTGATGAACACTTGAAGGCCAGATTGCCAGAGGGATTTAAAAGCAAAAGAAAAAGCAGCCTCGTCACTGATTTTGGGCAGCTTGTGTTTGAATCCAGAGCCAGGCTGTTGGGCTGGAGCTGGCCCTGCCGTCCTTTTCCCTTGGGGACCTAGAGCCTGCATTGTACACTGTGCATGTTGCAGGAGGGCTCAGCCCACCTCTCCTGACCAAATCCCAAACCACCTCAGTGGTTTATATACCCTTTTTTAAAAAACATGCTGGTGGCTGGAGCCAGGCTCTGAGTTGGTGTGTGTCGGCCTTGCTCCGTTACCTTGGTTGGGTGCCCCACTGAGAGCTGCCTGCTGGTGTCTCAGACAAGCTGGGCTTTGCCAGCAATGTTTTACAGGTTAATTTGTCAAATCTCTGTAGCTCGATTATTTGTTGGTGGAGCCCTTGAGAATTGCTGGGGAGGAGATGCGTTCCGCTCCCTTGGACTGTGCTGCCACGCGGATGCTCAGCTGTCGGGCAGGGCTGCCGAGCTGCGTGTCCTCGACGTGCTCATAGTGCAGCCCATGACGTTGCCCTCATGGTAATGAGGGTGGCTGTGCTCCTCTGCTGCTGCATCCTTCAAGAGCAACTAAGTTGGTTTTTTCATGTGTTCTCCCTGTGCCATCCTCGCTGTGATGCTGAGGGGATGGAGGTAATGCTGCCTGGCTGGTAGGGCATTATTCCCAAGGCTGTCCATCACAGAATCATGGGGCGGTTTGTGTTGGAAAGGACCTTAAAGATCTCATTTCACCACCCTTGCATAGGCAGGGACAGCTTCCACTAGGCCTGGCACCCTGCTCCTTGTCTACTTCTACATGGAAACTTTGCCTGGTGCCTGAGCAGAGAAGCTCCCCCCTGCCCCGATGGGATTGCTCCCGGGGCTTTGCTCCTGGGGCTTTGCTCCCGGGCTGCGTGTGTAAACTTGCTTATCTTTGGAAAGGCACGGCGGCGCTGACAAGCGGTGCAGGAGATGGGGGCAGTAGGTGGATCGTTTTTAGCAGCGCGCACGCACGGAGCAGACAGCTTGGGCATGTTCCAAAACACTTCCCACGCCCCCAGGCTGAATTTTAAGAAGCTGGGGCATCTGCACGTTCAAAACGCTACGGGGTGGAAGGGAAAAAAGGAAAAAAATCCCCAAGGCAGGCAGAGCAGCCAGCGCGTGGAAGGGGCAGGCAGCACCCAAAGGCTGATGTCTTGCTGCGGAAGGGAGTTTGTTGCAAAGGCTGAGCAGCTCCAAGCCGCTCTCTGGCGGGGCAGAGCACAGGTGAGCGTGGAGCAGCGGGGGCTGGCTTGCAAGCTGGTCTCGCTCTTGGTTGAGTGGGGGGAATGGGAAGAGGAGCTCGAATTTCCCAGGAACGGCGCCCGGGTGAGTGCCTGTTCCTCCTGTCCATCTGGGGTGGTGCAGCCTTTGAGGAGCTCCACACATTTGGGGGCCCCCAGAGTCTTGCATTAAGAGGGGGGTTAGTGGGGGGGTAGTCCTGTCTTCCTTATGGTGATGGGAATGAGTCCTGTGCTCAATCCACCTTTGGTGTTTCCAGGGGCTGCCTGGGATGCTGCTCATTAATAGCAGGAGATGCCCCACTGATTTCTTTCTGTGGGGAAGCCCTGGTATGCAGGACCAGCCTCATCCCCTTCTGCATCTCCTGGGGAAGCTGAAACAAGCAGGCAGTGGGCAGGGATTGACGTTGGGAACACACAAGCTCTGGGCTTGCACTGGCTGGCTGAGGGCTATTTCAGCCCTACCCAGGGCTCCCCGGGGCAGGGTGGGATATCCAGCCCAAGCAGGGAGCCTCTGGGGGATGGAGGACAACCTGTCCAGCAGAGTCTTGGATCCCTTGGAGTGATGATCTGGAGTTCCTTTCTGTGTCCTGGTATAGCTTTGGATAAGTAGCTTCAGCTGTGAAGGTTGTGAGCTTTTGGTGCTGGTTCTCAGCTTACATGCTGAGAACAGCCCCAGTTCTTGCTGTTGCTGCTCCCTTGGGATCCAAGGTCCCTGCTCCTGGTGGTGTGGGGCCCCGGACATCTTGCACCAAAGCATCAGGAAGGGAGGGGTGTAAATCTGGAGAGCCCGAGCTGCCATCCGCGTTCCTCAGATCAGCGATCCGTTGTGCGCTCCGTGATCCAAGGGTGGGGAACACGCCCGTCGGCACGTTCCACTGAGCTCCCGTTGGTGCTGCGGGCGAGGAGATGATGGTGTGGCATCCTGGCAGCCTGAAGCCATCCTGGTAGGGTGGCTGGGCTCTGACTGCTCCCTCCCATCTCGCTGGGCCAGGCACTGGGGGATGCTCCTCCCGACGCATCACGTGCACGAGGGGCATCTTCCCAGCGCTCCCCATGCTGCCTCCCGTGCTGCTCCTGCCTCCCGTGCTGCTCCTGCCTCCTGGCACTCACTCTGGCAGCACGCAGCTCTGCCCTTCTCCTGGGAAATCCAGTGGCTTATTTAAATGTGACTTTTGCCTGGTGAGGAGACAGGGAAACTAGTGAGGAGCGAAAACTAGAGAAGTCCAGGGGGGGAGATTTAAATGCCTCCAAGATCAGAGCTTTTTTCCTTTCATTTTGGGAAGAGAAGACTTCTTGGGAAGGCTCCACTTCTTAAGTATCCCTCCAGAAGAGGCTGAAACAGATTCTAAGTTACGCACGTAGTAAGTCTCTTGGGACCAGTAGAAGTAGTGCTCTTCACGGTGTCCTGACGTGCCCGGTAGCCTCATGGCAAGGAGCATCTTCTTGGCAATGGGTGTTCTGGGGTCCTTCTGTCCCTTGTCTCTTGGGTGGGCAGGAGTACCTTTGCACCTCTGGCACCCAGGGAGGAGTACAAGGACCCCCTGGTGCTAAACACAAGATGCTCTGCTATGCCCTCCAGGGTGAGGAGGAGGAGGAGGAAGAAGGCAGAGAGGAATGGGGATGGACCTGGTGTGCCCCGGGGGACTGGCTTGTTTCTACTAATTAGCAGTGTAACCAGCCGTGGCACAGCCCCGGGGCTCCTGGCAGATAATTACCTTGCTGGGTGCTGGGAAGGGAGCAGAAAGACTTGCTGTCCATGGGGACTTGAAAACTTCCACATTCTTGAACAGATTTGGGAAAGGCAGCTCAAAAAGAATAATATGGATATATATTTTAACAGAGCAATTTCTGCCAGGCAAGCAGGCCAGTTTGTTACTGAGGTGACACATTTGGTTTTAGCTATAAGAATCAAGATTTTTCGGCTTTTCTCCTTTTTCAGTCCCTAGGGCAGGGGTTGGCTAAGTCATAGGGGAGCTGGGGGTCTGCATGGGAACAGGCTTGGGGTTCTGGCTTCCTCCTGACTGAGCATTTATAAGCTTATGGGTGTTTCATAGAGCAAGGAGAGAAAAATAAATCTGGGAGTGCCCCCGGTCTGCTCATTGCAGCTCGGTGAGGTTTCCATGGGGCCAGGGTATCCTGCCATCCCTGTGCTGTGTGTGGCTGTGCAGACACCGCCCCAGGGCTGCCGGGGGTCCTGGCCCCGGGGCCGGCTGCTTTGCCACCCTGGGGACGGCTCCCCGGAGCTGCCCGCGGGTGCCTGCCAGCCGTGCCAGGGCTGTGCCAGGAAGGGCTGTCCCTTGTGTGCTCCTTGTGCCCGACAGGTGGGATCGCTGCCGGCCAAGGAGCATCTGTGCTCTCCTCGCACCTCTTGTCGGGGCCAGGGACCTCATTAGCTGCCTCCATCTCCTCTCTCCTCTGTTTATCTCCAGTTTTTCAAACGTTTGTCTGATTTTTTTTTATTATGTCTTTTTTTTTTTTTTTTTCCTGGCTTGAAGGGAGAAATGATTGTGTGAGTCATGATAGGGCCTGACAGCTCCCTGTGTGCCCTGCCAGGCTCTACCAAAATTGGGGCTGGGGGGCAGGGCTGCAGTGACTGCTGCCCATACAGGTCCCGTTGCAGGGGAACACGGGGTGGGGAGTGGGGAACAGGCATCGAAGCCTTTTCCCCTCATCACCCATTAACCCTTTGGTCTGTGGTGCTTGGCAGAGGGTCTGGCAAAGCTCAGGCCTCCAAGGAGGGATTTCAGGCAGATTTGTGATTCTCTTTGGGAGAGCAGAGGGAATGTCATGACACTGGGTGGCAGGAGAGCAGCAGGGTGGGAGGGAACAGCTTGAGCTGAAAGCCCGGTGTAGCCAGCCCTGCTTCTGTCCACTGTCTGTAGGGGATCTGGGGCTATGCTGAGCTAGAGGAAAGCTCTTGGCCACATGCATGTGCCTTGTCCAGGAATAGGCTGAGATGACAGGCTTGTCTGGTCAGTGGATTTGTCCCCATTCCAGTGCACCCAGGATGTCTGCTTCCATACAGAATGGGGTCCCGGGCTGGTGCTTCCATGCAGAGTGGGGCTCCAGGCTGGTGCTCCCCATGGCATCTCCCTGCTGAAGGAGCACAACCACTTTGTACCAAGCACAGAAGGATGCAGGGGATGGCAATTTCACCTCTGCCTGCTCGGTCAGGGCTGGGGGTGCCAAACTGCATCTCTCCATCTGCAAGCCCTGCCTTGTTGGCCACCTCAGTCCCCCTTCCTCCACACCCCATCTCCCTCTGGAGAACCAGCAATAACTCTTAGTCAGTGCTGTTTCACGGACCATTACTTTGGAAATCCCAGGGAGAAGGGTGCTTGCCCACGGTCCTGTGTGGCTGGTGCCATCCTCTGCAGCCCATTGCCACCCTGGCACTGCTGACTTAGAGGGCAGGGCCATCCTCACCTCTTCCTTGCTGCTCTGGGATGATCCCAGCATCTTGCCTGTGCTTTTTATAGCCCGTGCTTCCCAGCAGGCTCACCAGCTGACCTGGATACGGCCACACCGCATTTGGGCTGAGCTCCCCTGCTCCCTCCTTATGCTGGGGTGGGCTGGTTTGTCAGTGCTCATTGGCACCCCAGGTTGCTCTCACAAAGACAGAAGCATCCGTCATCCTGCTCTTGCGTCAAGCGTTTCCAGTCCAGGCTGGGTAATAGGGATTGCTGCGAGCACGCGCCTCCGGATCTCTGCTCCACGGGGATCCCTTCTCTTTAGCAGGTGCTTTTTCTCCCAGATGCTGTTCTGCAGAGAGGAAACAGGGACAAATTAGCATCCCTGGCATTTCTGGCTTTCCCCACTCCTTGCCTGCCAGCTTCCCCTCTCTTCTCTTTTTAAAGAGATTCAGGTCATGCCTGGAATTAGGGCTCCCTGAACTGCAGTGAAAGAGCATTTAAACTGCTTACCATCGATTAGATGGGGTAGTTGGGGTTTGGTTTGTGCCCCACCCCTGTCCTCAGCTTTGGATGGGTGTTCACAGCACATTTCTCCTTCTTTCAAGGCCTTTGCCATCATGGGCTGCTCTTCCCTGCACGGGTGTGTCTGGGGACCCTGGGGGCTGCTCCCCACTTTGCACCCCGCCAGCAGCCAGCTGCTCTCGACACAGAGACCTTGCAGGAAGGCATTTTATTTAGCCAGCTTCGTTTATCGCAGCGCTCCGGCTGGGATTAGACACAGATAAGACGATCAATAAATCCTCCTCTTGGCTGAGATGTGCCGTGAATTTTTTGGGAAAGGGTAGGGAAAGGAGGGCACCCATTCAAAGGCAGCAGGACTGGCTGGAGGTGAGGAAGGGGACAGCCACTGCTTTGAGGTGGTGGCACAGAGGGGACCCCGCCGTGATCCCACTGCCGGTTTTTAAGAAGACGTGTGTATGTGTTGGAGGAGAAAAGAAACCCCGCGCTGCCGCTGCGGCTGGTGTGACTGTACCGCCCGAGAAAGTAGGTCAGGCTGTGCTGCAGAGCCCGGCTCGAGCCCCCAGCACAGCGGGACACCCACCTCTCTCTGCCCAGATCCCCCTCAGCTCTCTGCTCACAGCCAGGCACAGCACCAAAGGCAGCTGCTGTGGGGCTGGGTTGGCATCAGCCCCCCCTCACCCCGGTGTCCGGGCGGCTCTTTGGTCCTGCTGTGGTGGCTCTGGGTGAGGGTGGCAGTGTGGGATCCGTGCAGGAGGAGAGGCAGAGCTAGAGGGAGGACAGCGGGAGGGAGGGAGGGGAGGCTGTGCTGCATCTCCCCTGCCTGCATCCCTCAGCTGCTCTCCTGCACCCAGGGAGGATTTGGCTGCAGGAGGGATGTAGGATGCAACCCCAGCATCAGAAAGGAGCAGCTGTTTCTCCATCTCCCCAGAATTCTGAGGTCTCCCACTAGCTGGGGGTGGGCAAAGCTCAGGGACATGACCCCTCCCCCCTCCCTCCCACTCCTTTCTGGGACTGTTTCCTGCATTGTCAGGGAGATTTGGGGAGGAAGAAAAAATGGTTAAAGGTAAATGCCTAAATCTGCAGGGATTTTGGGTGTCTCACATGGATTTCAAAGCCTCCTCAGAGGGGAAGGAGGAGCAGGACAGGACAAATGATGGGGTTCCTGTGGATAGGACTCAGGCAGGACTAGAGGATGTCCTAGCTTGGCTCAGGAGGATGGCTCATTCCATCATCACTTTCAGGAAGGTTTCTTGGCTGCTGGGGAGAGGGGAAAATTAAGATGTGTTTTCAAGACAGAGGTGTTCCAAGTGCAAATCCAGAGCGTCTCTCTGGCACAGCACTGTGCTGTAGCTGTAGGAACCCGCTGGGAGATGGAAGGAAACTTTGGAATTGCCTTTGCCACTGGACACAGCTGGGCTGTCTCTCCTGGACATTTTGTGGGGAGGGGTGCTATGGGGCTGGATCACAGCCACAGGAGCATGGCCTGGGGCCAGCCGGGGGCCTGGGATTGCCCGGCTCAGGGAGGTGACAGCCACACACCAATGTGGCTCTGGTGACACCAGTGCCATGACCCAGAGGTGGGCAGGGACACTGTGTCCTGCTGCAAGGACCTGACTGATCTGAGAAGGCTGGTGGTGAAGACGCAGGGAGCTGAGCGAGGAATAAATTGAGTGTGTACTTCACAGGCAGGTCTGGGCTTTATTGATTTTCAATGAAAGGCTGTGTCATGAATTTTTCTTTCCCACTGTATTTGCTGGAAAGCTGCATCTGGTCTCCAAGCATTAACCACTAACTAGAGAGCTCATTTTTCGCCCCCCAGGAGCTGCCCCAGGGGGAGGCAGGTTTGCACGTGGTCTTTTTAAGCCTATGATGGATGCAGCAGCTTTACTAATCCAACACCAGAAGAGAAAGCCGGTATTAGCAGTGGAAAATGTTATGTCCAGCAGTTCAAGTGACTTATTGCCAAGGGGTGCGTGTGTGATGTGTCTTGTTTGATGGGCTGCTCCAGGATCCATGGGGAATGGTGTCCTGCTGTCCCCAAGAGGGACAGGGCATCATCTGGGTGTTGTCACTGCTTTTGCTGGTTTGCCTTTCCTCTCAATGACAGGAGGACTCTCAAAGAGAGGGAACATATTCCCTATGGTAAAACCCTTTTGGAAGCTCCTGTTGCATCCTGCTTTTAAACTGGTGTTCAGAATTCAGAGCATCTCTTTAATCTTGAAGTCATTGTTTTTAAACATTAAAGAACATTTGGGAATGAGTATAGCATGAAATGTTTTAGGAGACATTTCTCCCTATCTTCAGAAACTCTTACAGATCTTCTTTGCTTCGTTATGAATGTGTTGAGGACTTAGGGGAAAGTGTTGAAACCAGTTGAGGGATTTAAAAACAGATAACCAATGGGCAAAGTTGGAGAGGTTTAGGATGGGTTTGTCTGGAAAAGAGGTAATAGGGAGGAGGTGTTTGGCTAGAAAAGAGGTGATGGAGAGATGTTTTGCCAGGTTTTGGGTAGCACTGTGCAGAGAGATGTGCAGTGACAGCAGGTCGTGTCCTCAGAGGGAGAGGCTGGGAAGACTTGCAGGGTTGGGAACTTGGTTGGAAATGCCCTGGAAGGGTTAATTCTGGTGCCTGGATATAACTGGATGCACTGAAGCTGAAGTGGAGCAGTATGCAAATCTATCCACTTTCATAAACTGCTTAATTAGGCGAATGTTAATGAGACGTTAATTACTGTTGTGCCGGCGAATCCCACGGAACGGAGATTATGTTTCTCTTCAAACATCCAGTCTTAATTATAACTTGCGCTTAATTCCACTGTCTTGCTTGGGACGGAGCTGGGTAGGAAGGAGGAGCGCCAGCTCCCATGGCTGCCCGCCTGCAGAGCATCTCCCATCCCTGCCCATGCCATGGTGGTGGCTCTGGGAGATTGGGAACGGGGCCGTGGGGGCAGCAAGGGCTGCTTGAGGACATGGCTGTGAATCCTTCGCTTGCAGCCATCTCCTTGTGCTCAGATCCAGCCCAGCAGCAAACCCTCCAGCTGCCTGCTGTGAGCAGGCCAGGGTGAAAGCCTCATGTCATGGGTAAAAGCTCCCATGCTTTTCCTTTGTGGGCTTGAGAAGCCTTTGTGAAGTCCCTGTTGGTGCCCCGTGCACTCCAGGGATGCCACATTGCTCTGCTCTGGAGGTGCCTGCCCCAGACTGGTCAGACTGGAGTAGGGAACGTGAGCATGTGCCTTGTCCCTCCTTCCTCACTTTCTGTTTCTACCTGCCTTGGTCTTCCCAGTAGGACTGCAAATGCATTCTGTTGCCTGTGATTTCTAGTTCCCGTATGGGTTTTTGTGGCAAATTGCCAGAGGTCTTGCTTCCAGAGTGTCTGGCACATATGAATATTTTTAAAGTATGGCTTCCACTTGGAGATCAGCAAGAGACCACAGCAGAGATGAGCAGAGAACTGGCATCCCATTTTCAATTTGAATACCCGTTATTATTACTATTATTATTGTTATTATTGTTATTATTATTATTGTTATTATTATTACTATTATTATTATTATTATTATTATTATTATTATTATTATACATAGCTTTCATTAAAGTTCAGGATATAATGCCTTCAAGTGAGGTATTAGTGAGCAATGGAATCTGCATGCTCAGGGGTTTTTGGCTGGTTTTCCTCTGTGCTTTGCTGGTTTGCTGGAACCTCTGAGCAGGGTTCTCTGGCTCGTTGCTCATTGCTGCCAGCTGGGTAGCAGAGAGGACAGCGTCTTAAGGCTGAAACATGAGATTTGGGCTCCATCAGAGCCCCTGAAGAAGATTTCTTCCAGTGGCCAGGCTCTTTGTCCCCAGGGAAGCGTTTGCCTGGCCACTGCTGGTGGTGGGAGAGCCCATGGGCTGCCTGCTCCAGTCCTCCTGGCACAAGCTTCACGGGGTTTTAATCACACACACAGTGGCATCTGCATGCTCAGAGCTTGTCGCCGGAAACCTGCGGCTGAGAGCAGTGACACTCCTCATGCCCGGCCCTCTCCGATGGCCGGCGGTGTCTGGGGAAGCTGCCCCGGGGTCGGAGTCACTTTGGATTTCCTCTGCAGAAAGCGTGTTGTCCCCTGAGCGATGATTCTCTGCACTGGGTGTTTTCAGTTACAAAGGATGTCAGTTTAGGTTTCGTTTCCTGTGTTTTTTTTCTTTTCTTCCCTCTGTTCTGACTCTGCTGTTTGATTTCCAGACAGGTTTGATATTTCCTCTCCCAGCAAGCCGGCAAGCCCTGGGGACTTTTGTGGGCGGCTCCTTTGATCGCAGGCAACGTCCCTCTGAGAGGGATGGGCTGGGCTGGAGGACCAGGAGCCGACAGGATAGGGGCAGCACCCATGGGGGTGGCACCACCAGGGCTCTGGCCAGCTCTGCATGCCTCCTCCAAAATCATCTGAATGTGCATTTCTTAAATCTCCTAAAAAGCTTTTCTACCAGAAGAAATGTGTCCCGCAGCCAGGGAGTTTTGCCTCTTTTTTCTCTTCTAGGCATTCTGCATCTCTCAGTCTTGAAACCTTTGTTAATTAATTAAGAATTAATTAATGGCAATTTCTTTATTTTTTGAAAATGGCAGGATCTAGCCACGTACCCACTTGCAGAGCTGCCTGCTGCTCCCTCCTTCCCTCTTGCAAATCTCGAACAAACAGAGCCCTGCTGCACAATCAACAGCTGCGTGGGAGGCAGAGCCAGCGCTCTGCATATGATCCCAACCAAATACAGCGTGTTTGGGAAACCTGGGGACACCAAAGCCAACTCCAGGGGGACCGAGAGAGGTCACTGCCTGTGTTGAGCCCCACTGCTAAGATGCCTCTGTGTGTCGGTGGTTCCTGTGCTGCTTTTCAGAGCCCAGAAAATACCAAGAGCATGACCAGGTGCTCCAGTGCAGCCCCCCAGGGTGCCAGTACCTGGGGTGGGTGCCCAAGGGGGACATCACAGACAGAGAAGCAGGCAGGAGAGGAGAAGCTTTCACTCAGCGATCTGCCTGCAGCTGCTTGTCACTTCCAATTGCTGAGCCCAGCACCTGCTGGCTTTAAAATAAAATAAAAGGAGGACAGAGGAGAAAGGAGGATTTGGCTAAACATCTAAATTGGCCTTATTGTGCTGGGAGCTGAACTGGGCGTGGGGTGAATCCATTCCCACAGCACAGTGCATCTGTACTGAGTGAGATGTTGAGGGATAAATGACTGCTGTTCATACATTATCAGGGCCTGACAGCCATGAGGCAGACAGAGGCAGTGCAAAGGTGATAAATGAGAAAGTTTGAGTTAACAAAGTCTAGATGTCTCTCATTAGGGGGAAAGGAGTTCCCTTTACTGCCAGTCCTTGGGCTTGTGCCATTGGGATTGCTCCTGCCCTTCATTTTGCCTTTTTAAAAATGCCTGATAATTTGTTTCTTATTTACCTTTGCTTGCCAGGTTGATGCTATGATACATGGGTTGTGTGCTGGATGTGGAGCTCTCTTGTAGTGCTGGGTGTGTGCTTGGGGGTGCTGGTGGGGGATAGAGATGCTCCTGGGGGTGTCAAGGCAGGGAGATGTGCAAAAGGGACTGCTCGGGGCTGTGGGAGGAAATCCCTGCTCCTCCAGGCAAAGGAGCGGAAGAAGTGTCTCCCCGGCAATCAGCCAGAACCAAGAAAGCAGGTCTTCAGCAGGAACCTGCAATATTAAATAGTCTTTTAATGAAAAATACATCTGCTGTTGAGCTGCCTCGCAGCCCGAGATGCGGGCGTGCTTTTGGTTCCACAATAGTTGCTGCACGACCTTTTATTTTACAATATTTGAAACAAAACTGGAATCTATTTTTAATCCTTTACCTTTCCCCCTTTCAGTCTTCTCTTGTCACTCAGCCATCGTGTTAATCCTGCCAAAGCTCAGTCAGGGTTTGAGAGAGGCCAAGGGCCAGGTTGCATGCCCAGCTTAGAGCAGGAAGACAACCCATCCCTGCATGGTCCCTCTGCCCATTGACCCTGGCTGGGGCTGTCCTGCTCAGGGCTGCTTTGCAAAGACAGAGCTTGGCCTGCTGCCATTTAGTAGCTCTAGCTTTTCAAGGAGGGGGAGATTTTGTTTTTACTGCCAGATTTGGGGCAGACCAGGCAGGATCTCCTCAGCCTGGATTTCTGATTGTCTTATGGCAATCCTGCCCGGAGGCAGAGGTAGAGGCTGGGTCACAAGAGTTTGCACTTTGCTAATGCTTTTCATGCTGGGGTTTCTTAGCAATTCCCAGAGAAACCAGCCATTGCAAAGCCCATCCTGCTGGCGAGGAGCAGAAGGAGCTGGGGAGGTGGACTGAGGTCCTGTGCAGGGTATACCTGCTGGTGCACATAAAATGTACATCCCTAGCGGTGGTTTTTGTGTGTTTCAGCAGTGTCTGGCCCTGCCGGTGCCATGGGCAGCCCCCCAGAGCTGCCCTGCCTTTCCTGCCACCCACTGCCTGCAGCCACAGAGGCCCCATTTATCGAGAGCAATGAGTAACTATAGAAAAATAACAGTAAAGAAAAGGTATGTGAGAAACATCTGTGAAATAATAACAAGATCCTGGGGATGGAGCTGCTTTCATCTGGGAGCTCTTTGAGAACTGCAGGTTGTTCCTGTCCCTTGTTACAGAGGGAGCCGGGCAGCGATGCCCGCTCAGATCTTTCTTTCCTTTCAAGGCCTCCCATGGCATCCCACAGGCTGGTGAGCCTGGGCCTTGCCAGCACATCCCTCCTGCTGCCCGCTGCTGAACTGGTTTTTCATCCTTCTAATCAGCCCCACATCCAAGCCCAGTGGCGGTGGGAGAGCTGGGTTCATCCGAGGCCGTCGTGCCGTCTTACATCCCGAGTGAAGAATGTGGCAGGGCTGGGAGCTATGCAGTATGGAAACCCCGTGTCTGGCCTAGCTTTGTAAGGCTGAGCTGCCAGGTTTGCAGCCAGTCTCCTCCCAGCCATGGTAGATGCTGCTTTACGCTTGTGCCAGGTCTGGTCCAGATCCTTGGGGAACACCCAAGCAGTGCAAGTGCTGGCAGGCACAGTGTGCCTTTCTAGGTGGCTGGAAAATGTCCATCAAAACTTCATTTCCTGGGAAAAAATCTCGTTTGGCCGAGCTGAAACACCTGTGGGACTCTGTGTTGAAACCTGTGGAGGCTTTTGATGCTCCCACATTGGTGCAGAGGAGTGTGGACTCTCAGGGCTGGACTAGAGAGAGCTGCCCCACAAACAGCCCTGGGAGCAGCCCCAGAGCAGAGTAAAATATAAAGGGACCCCACTGGCAGGTGCTGGGGAGCAGGAAGGAGGATGGGGGGCTCAGGATGACACATGGAAAGCCCAGCGCCGGCCATGCCTTGGGCAGAGCTGGTATTCCCACATGAAGCCCACATTGCACTGCCCTGCTCCAGTGCCTGCCTGGCTGTTAATGTGTGGTTATTTGCACATGGCTTGTGAGGGCTTTCAGTGTGGTCCCTGGTTGGACTTTTCCTATAATAAAATAATTTGCTGCTCTGGAAGGAGGCGCTTCTGTGAGTGAGGATTAAGGTGTATTTCAGTGTTTGCCTCTTGGTCTGTGGCATGCAGGGATGTGTGGGTAAAATGTGCTGTGTCTGATTTTGAGGCTCAGTAGTTGAGATGTCTCCTGTTGAGCTCAGGAGAGGAGGGATTGCTGCAGATTGCTGGAGGTAAAAGGTGGGGCTGTAGAAAAGGAACTGCGTCAGGCCCACGTTACACCCACAAGGTGGGCTGGGGGTCTTGCAGGCTTGTTGTCACGTTGGAAGTGAAAGGAGTGCTGCTCTTCTGAGCCTCCAAGAGCACGTTTGGACACCAGTGAAATATCCCTAATGTGATGTCAGGTGTGGATACACACATTTACACTGCGGTACATGAGAGCAGGACATGGCCCAGGGCCATGGGCATGCAGGAGGCCAGAAGCAGAGTGCTCTAGGGCTAATGAAGATGCCCTAGAGGATGATTAGCTTTGCAAGCAGCATTCCTGTGTGCTGGAAGCAGGGGGATTATGAAGTTCACACTTGGAGACCTCTGGAGCAGCGTGATCCGTGTGTCACAGTGCTATTATTGGAAAGGGTGGCTTCGCTGCCTGTCATCTGGCTTTGCTGACTTAGCTCCAAACACAAAGCATCTTCTCCTTGACCGTGGCCAACCCACCTACTTGGAGTGGGTGATGATTTGTTTGTTCCTCAGCTCAGCTGGAAAAAATTAGTGTCCTTGTGGGAGGGTGGGAAGAGAGAGCATCACAGGGTGGCATCTCCTGAGGAAAGAAGCGGATTGCTGGGCTGGGAAGTTCAGCTGGAGCAATGTTCAGTGTCCCACTGCCCTCTCAAGGTGGTCCTGTTGGGCTTCTGCAGACTGTGTTGGCCTGAGGCAGCACTGCCTGTTTGGTTTGGTCAACTCATCCCCTCCAAGGTCCCGAGGGAGCTGCACACAATGGCAGAGCCCCCCATCTTCACTCTTGGGGGGTGTGGGGGTGCTCTTGCCTGGCCTGAAGCCCCCTAGAGCAGCGAGGCTCTCCTCAGTGTGCTGCCACTTCCCCCCAGCTCAGCCCAACTCAGCTTTCCCGCTGCTGGCGTAGCACAGAATGAGGCGTAGTTCCCTTCTTGGCTTCTGACGCTGTCAAGGCGAGAAGTGCTTGTCATGCTCCTGATTGGGATGGGAAGCCTCCTTTGGAGCTGGCAATGCATCCCTGCAGAGCTGTGCTGCTCATGGCGTGGCTCCCCAGGGCTCCAGCGGCAGCCATGCTGGCAATGCCAGCCTTCCTGCTGCTGCAGATCCAGCTGCAGATTCCCCTTCGTGCCACCACTAACGTAAATCCCCGAGTCCCTTCTGTGGCAGACACAGGCATGCAGTGGTTTAGGGACGTGCAGGTTTTAGGGGCTTTTTAAAAAAAAAACACTGGAAAGCATGCCTTTGGCCCCAAAAGTGCTGCCCAGAGAACAGGAGCAGGAAGGAAGGGGAAGGTGCTGTGCAGGGAGAGAAGAGATATCAAGTGGAGACAAGGGGTGTGGGAGGAAAAGACTGCCCTGGCTGCCTCCCCTAGCAGTGAGCATCCCTCCCCCTGTGCCACTCCCTCCCACCACTGCCAAGGCTGAGAGGAGATTTACATTAGGGGTGCAGTGCTGCTGCCCCGCTGCCTCTCCTGGCTGGAAAGCTGTGCAGCAACTGGAATTCAGATTCCCTGGGGACCTGTGAGAGCAGCATCACTCCAGGTCAAGGATTAAATCCATTACAGAGAAGCACTTGCAGGAAAACTCTGGATGCGATGCACACGGGTGCCGATGCATTAAAACCATTTCCCACAGAGATCTTCCACAAGGCAAGCAGGGAGAGGGCTCGGGCACAAAGCTGTCCCTGGAACTGCTCCAGCACTAATGGCTTGCCCAGCAAGCTGGGGGCATCCTGGTCATCAGCCTGGAGCTGGCTGGAGAAAAAAGCCCTCCAGCCCTCAGCCTGCAGCCCCTCTGAGGCCAGAGGTGGCTGAGACCCTTCCCTCACCGCGCCCCTGGGTCCTGTGGGGCCAAGATGCCGCTCTGCCGGCGGCTTGTCAAACCTGAGGAGGTTCTTCCAGCCATTTCTGTTCCAGCCACAAGTGTTGCACAGGTCAAAAAAAATCCATTCAGAGCGATCCCGCTCGGCTCTGAGCACAGATGGTGTCTGGGTCCCTGGAAGGTCGCTGTTCCTTGCTGGGATGGCTGCCTGCACATGAGGTACAGGCAGATGCAGGCAGCCGTGCTGTGCCACTTTCTTCCTAGGTGTTGCCTGACAATTGAGAGGATGCAGAGAGCCTTAGAAAACTTCCTTGATTATCAGCCCTTTCTTAGAATGGTTTCTGGAGTCGAAGCAATCAGCCATTCTGATTTGCTTTGAAAAACATGTATTTTCAGTATTCATGTATTTTCCCTTTCTCTTCCCTTCCATCTTGCATCCCCACACACTTCCTTTCATTCCCCTCCTTCCTCCTCCTTTTCATGAGCTATTTTCAAATGCCAGGAAAGGCGAGATCTGAGGGGAGGAGGAGTAACTGAAAGAAAAAAAAAATGGTGGTGAAATTATTTCACACATTTATGGAAAAAAAAAAAAAAAAAAAGAAGGTGTGGGTGTGGGGAAAGAGAACAGCTCCAGTTCCCAGAAGACAAAAAGCAACTTCATTCATTTCCCGACGTAATTTCATCAGGTAGGAAGGCTTGGTTGCATTTCTGCAGCCCTGCAGTTCCCAGAGATGGTCCAAGGTGTCCCTCCTGCTGTGTTGCCCCAACCTGGAACAGGTTTGGTACCGGGAAACTGGGGTAGGAGGATGCCAAATGGGGGAAAAAGGGAGGATGAGCTTCTGGAAAATGTGGCTTTGATTAAGCCAAACCTGGCCCTGAGAAGGGTAGGGGAGATATTGCAAATATCACCAGCTTCATTGGAAGCATTTTTCACACAAGGACAGTATGTTGGATGATTTCCCGTGTTTAATAAACAGGATTAAACCCAGCAACAACAGCTTTTGCTGGGAACTAGGAGTTTGGGTTGTGATAAACTTTTTAGATGACAAAATCTCCTTATGCTCAATTGTTTTTTCATCTCACTGGTAAAACTGGAAATAACTGTTTTGGCTTGTCCAGCCATTCTTGAAAGGTGATCTGTTTATCTTACTGGCCCTCTGACTCACAGCCACTGAAAAAGGGAAATAACCCAAATCCTCCAGGAAGCTTTTCTGAGTAGCTTACTGCTGAGAAGCTGGAGGTAATGCTGGAAGACTCATGCTCTGGCTGTCTGTCCCACATTGAAGTTCTGTCCCCTTCATGCCATGGAGCTTTGGAGAGGCCCTGGACAGGAGGAATTTGGAGATCCAGCAGCAGGCATTAGCCTGCCGATCTCCCCACGGCTGAGCTGGGGATCTTGGAGCAGGCTGGCATTTCACACCTTGGCGAGGGTGACATTTTCTTTGCAGCTTTTCCATGCTTGGAAGATGGCATTTCACCCCAAGAGGAAGCTGGTATTTATAAGGCAGGGCACTGGCATTTCATTCATTGTTACCATCCAGTGATTCAGACAAGGTCTCTTAGCCGGAAAGGTCAACTAGGTCTCTGCTGTTCTTTGCTGCTTTTCTTTCTTTCTTTCCCCCCCCTTTTTTTTTTCCCTAAGGGGAAGAGGGAAATACAAAACCAAGTCACATGCCAGAACTGCTGATTGCCATTTTTCTTGCCTTGAAAATTAAGGTGTGCTAAGCTACATAAAAGCTAGGACTTTCCGAAGTCCATCTTGCAAGGGTGTCTTTGGAAAGGTCCTTATTTTGCTTTGAGTTCCAAAGGTGCAAACCCAGAGCCTGGTGCTGGGGCAGTGTGGGTGGGTGGCAGCAGTGTTTGCCCCAGTGCTGTGCCAGTGCTCACCATCACCCCAGCTGTCCTGCACCATCCTCTTCCTTGAAGCTGAAGCCCATATGAGACTTAAACTCCATATTTTCTGGCCAAACACCAGGTTTTGTCCCCAGCGTTGAGGAACAGGATGGGAAAATCAAGTGCAAGTCGCCTCTGTGACTATGGGGTTCTTGTTGGACTGGGGCAATCTAAGCACTGCCAGGGCCTGGGAAACATAAATAAAATCAATAAGAACCTGTTAAATTGTGCCTGAACCTCGCAAGGAACAGCGTGGGGAAAGCTGGCTGCAGAGATGTATCTGCTGCCACTCCGCGGGCTGTGGCACATTCATTAAGCATCTTTAAGATGGATACACCCCCCAGTTCACCTCCTGCAAAAGCCTGGGAATTTATTTCCTGCTGAACCATGCCATCAATCACTGGTGACAGCACCGCCTCGGCTCCGCGTGGCTCAGCCGCGCAGCAGCCGGCATCCCTGTGGCTGCCCTGGAAGGTCTGGAACCCTGGCAGGGGGTCAGGAGCCCCCCTGTACGGAGCCCCGAGAGACACTGGCTCTGATGTCTGTCCATGGAAAAGAGTTTTCAGTCTTACAGGATGAATTACAAGCTCTGAGTGTTTGACACAAGCAGAAATTAGTGCGGCACGGGTGCAAAAGTAAAATTTTAGGACTCTAGATAAGGGGTTCAAAGGGGGCAAGATGGAAGAAATTGGGCGTGCCTCGTCCTTCTTCTTCTTCTTCTTCTTCTTCTTCTTCTTCTTCTTCTTCTTCTTCTTCTTCTTCTTCTTCTTCTTCTTCTTCATGCCCTCCATGTTTCACTGTGCTGTTGGCATTTTTCTATTGGTTCAGGCTGGGGACACACTGCTCAACATGGGTGATGGATATTGGCACATTATTGTAAATATAGCACACGTAGTTTCTAGTACAGAATGTTTGTAACATCCCACTGAGGGGCAGAGCCCTGCACGCTGTCCTGCAGGACAGACCTGCTGCAGGTCAGAGAGGACTATTATAGATAAGAAAGAATAAACAACCTTGAAAACCAGCACAGACGAATTACGACTCCTCCTTTGGCAGCGGGGCTGAAAGACAGAGACTTTCTAATATCTCGGGATCATTTAAATATCACAGATCCCGACAGGGGAAAGGCTGTCTCACACCACAAATGCATTATTGCACCTTTTCTGTGCTGTTCAGGACCCTGCTACCTCGTGCCTGCCTGCAGCCTGTCCCTACTACTCTTGGCCATCCAGCACTGCCTGCATCAATCTCTAATCCCCACGGGCCAATGGCTCAGAGAGGAGTTGATGGTCCCACTTCTTCTCTTCCCTCTGTGCATCTCCCTGTGATCCTGGCCCCTGCTTTGGCATCCTGGCTCTGCTCCCAGCCCGGCATTCAGTGCTTGCTGGGAAGATGCTGGGAGCTCCCAGGGCCCTGCCTTGTGTGTGTAAATGTGAGAGCCTGAAGTCTGGGCAGAAAATTTTTGCCGTGCCTGACTTGATGCTTTGTAGCTTTTATTGGAGCAGCCAGACAGGAGCAGGACAAATCCAGCCATCCAGGGCAGTATGGGGGAGGCCGACTGATGGCTGAGCTGCTTTGCTTCCCCTCCCTTCTCCGCCTGCTCTGTTAGTGATGCTCTGGACTGGAAAGATGTGACAGGTCCACTTAACATGAGGAAAGACCAGCTGGAGGGGGCTTGAGTGACCCTCCTGCCCTGCACCCAGCACCCTCTGTCCAGCCCTGCCCAGGCCCTGTGGCCGCCCCTTTCCTTCCCGGCGCTGACATTTCACCCTCCAGTGCTTTCAGCTGTCAGCCAAGCTGCACGTTACTTCAATTTATGCAGAGGCCTAGTTTTACTTCTTCTTGCAATTTCTCCTGATGCTTTTAATTTTTCCCCCCTATCAGCTGGGAACCTACAGATTATCCCATAAGAACAGAATAAAGACTTGTCAACCTTTCTTACGAGCACCTTGAGATGAAAATAACTTTCTGAACCCCTTATAATGCTTTATTTTCTGCCACTTCTGCTACTCTGAGTGTAATTTGACTGACTAAAGGATCTTGAAGCTAAAGGTAAAAAAAAAAGATCAAGTATACTACTAATAATAATGGTAAAAACTGCTCCCGAGAGGCTGATAAAGGCCTGGAGATTTCACACACTGGCATTGCCTGCCAGGGCAGGTGTGAGCATGGCTTTTGTTCCCCAGCTCCATAAACCAGTGCTGGGGGTGGGGACAGCCTCTGCAAAAATGGGATGTTTTTCAAGAGAAGAAAGGTATTGTGTCCCCTGTGATATGGAAATGAGCAGGGAGGTAAGGGCAGGGAGAGAGGATTTCTGATGGTAATGAGGTTTTACACTGGCTTTCTTGCCTTGCCTCCATCCCTCCCTTTCAACTGTAGGATGGGGTTTCAAAGGCTGTTGTATTCTTTTCCTTGGATTATTTATAATGTTTTTTTTTTTTTTTTAACCTTGCCTGTTGTGGTTTTTAAAGATAAAAGGTGGGAGCTGCAATGAAGGAGAATTTTCCTTGCCCTTCATTGGAAGGGCTGGGAGATCCTGTGGAGTTTTGATTACTGATGTAAGGATGCTTTGAGCTCTCATAGGCAGGTTAGATGGGCTTGGGAATGCATTTCCCCTCCCATCCTGTCCCACAGCCTCAGCATGGCTGGAGAGGGATGTGACCTGCTGGCTGGAGCAAAGGCTGGTGCCAAACCTGAGACCATGGTGGCTGTACCATCCCCAGGCACGTGTCACAGGTCTGTAGCACTGGTGGAAACCAGCCCCTCCACAGTTGTATTCCACTTGGAACTCTTGGATGTTGCTTGTGGCACCTCCTTTGGAGAAACAGCTTCGCTTTCCCTTGACATAGCTGAAGGCTGATTATTCCTCTTGTTCCTAACTCAGCTGCTGCAATATTCTTTGTGATTGTCCAGCAGTCAGGCCTTATTTTAGTCCCAGTTTGCCTAGATTCCAGCCTCCAGCCACTAACTCTGGTCCAGCATTTATCTGCTGCCTCGAGGAATGCTCTGTTTTCCAAAGCCCTTCCTCATGTAGGAAGCTGTGCCTCTCGATGGAACGGACTGGACACAAACTTCCTGTGCAAACAGTTTCTGGTGGAATACTAAGGCTTGGGCTGAGTTCAATTTGTTGTGTAAAATATGGGCTCTTTGCTGAAAAGGTGCAAAACCAGTGCTGTGAGCCCATGGATGTAGCTCCCAGGGGGACAAGGTGGGGAGCAGACAGCTCGGGTCAAGGGCAACGAGGGACCTGAAGCTGTTCCTGGGCAGTGGCAGGGTTGCTGTTGGCTCTGTGTTGCCACTGGCTTCCTGCAAGGCCAGCAGTGCAGTGAGAGCCTTGGCAGCGAGGGCAGCCGGGCTGAGCTCCACTGTCAGTGCTTTTCATCTGTTGTTGATCTGAGGAACTTCACTGGAGCTCCCAGGGGAGCTGTCTGCCCCTCCTGCCTCTCCTGCCCCTCCTGCCCTGCAATGAAGGAGCACTGAAACATGACTGCTTCCAGAAAGTGCTGATTCAAACGAGCTCTGCCAGGCTGCTGCGGGTCAGGAGAGCTCCCAGGTCAAATCCACTCTTGGGGAAGGAGCTGCAAGTAAAGATGCCTCATGGTGAGCTGTGCTGGTGTTAATTCTGGAGCTCCCTTTCTAGCCAAAGCCCTTGAGCCACGCTGGTGTTGCTCTCCCCCTGCCCAGCAGACATTGCTGCTCAGCTGTTTGGTTTTATCCCTTCCTAATTTTACAAGAAGTGACAGTAAATCTATTCCGTATGCACAAGACTGTGTGGGGTGTTTAAACAACCATTTGCACCCAGATCAGGTGATGGCTTTGGGGTATCTCCTGGCAATGTGGGTTGGTGCAGGATATGTTAGGCTGTAAAAGTTAACGTTCAGAGCCTGATACTCGATCTGCAAGAGCAGGAGAGCATTTGGCCATGAGCTGTGCTGTGTGGGGCCATGCCATGGCCTGTGGGTGCCTGGGGTTTCAGAGGTGCCACCAAGGGGTGTCAGGGATGTCTCCTATCAGACCTTCCTGCAGATACTGCCATTGAAGGGCTCCCAAGCACAGCCAAGAGTACCTACACAGCTTGTCTGCACATCGAAAAGGACCATTAGCTTGGGAGGAGGAGGAGGAGAGGGGGGAGCAAGGGGACGCGGCAGAGGAAGATAAGGCTGTGGAGCAGAGGATTTGTGGGAAGTTAATGGGCGTTGAATTGGCATTATGCCCCAGCAAGTTCTCATTTCCCTGGCTCTGTGCTGGCTCATCCCCACCCCAGAGCAGAGAGGGAGCAGGATGCACCCACAGCTGAGGGCTGTGCCCCAGAACATCATGGCCAGGGTGTGCAGGGAGCCAGTGGCCCTGGGACCTTGGGCACACAGCAGGTGGCAAAAGGGATAAAGCAGAGGAAAATGAGGTTGCTGCGCTGCTGCCCCGTGGGTGACGCTGAGGGAGATGCTCCATTTTAAATCAAACTCAGATCAAAGTGGAGATGGCTCCTCTGCTGCTTGGGGATGCACAAGGCTGTGTCTGAGCTCATAACGTAAGGGCAGCTTTTACTACACAAAGCTATCTCCTTGTTCTGCTTCACTCCTCAATGCCCTCACAACAGCCCAGTATTTGCTCTGCTTCATATTCCATTGGCTTGGAAGAACTGGGGGGAGATTGCCATGGCTTCCCCTCTGGGCAGGAGCGGCAGCAGGACTTGGCCTCTGCCTGCTCTGAACTGGGCAGGATGCTGGCTCTGTAGGAGAGTTATTTTTGAGGCTTCCTTTTTTCTAGCACTGGGGTAGGGTAGAGCTCAGCCTGCTCCCCCAGGGTAAGTCTCTGATGAGGAGCCAAGGTGCAGCAGGGCTGGGGACTGGCAGCGCTGTCCAGCCCCATGGGAAGCACTGCAGCTTCCCTCTCCATGGGGCAGGGAGATGCCATCGCCTTGGCCAAAGCAGGAATGCCCCAGTGTTGTTATTAGGTCTCCAGCTCAGGGATAACAGCTCTTCTCCTCTGCCTCCTGAGCACTCTAAGAAGCAGCACCATGACTTAAGTCCTTCCCTCTGTCCCCTGTGTCCTTGACATGCCACCCTGGGGAGGCCTCAGCCATGCAGGAACATGACAGCAGTGCTTGGCATAGGCTCAGGAGCATCCTTGATGGGGTGTGCTGGGTTTGGTAGCCACTGGTGAGGGGTCAGCCCTGGGGATGTGACTGCAGGTGCTTTGGCCCTGGCATCTGCGTTCCCCTCCTTCATGTCCCCCACAGAGCTCAGAGATGCCTGGGACAGGTCTGAGAGCAGCAAGGGGACGTGGTGGGATGGTCACCTGCAGGCCAGACCCTGCTTGGTCCAGTGGTTCCTGCGAGACTTTTTCCCCGCTCTCATTGCCTTGCTCAGGCCTGGATGGATGAAATGGACTTTAGAGCCCCAAATCCCTTAATCTCCAGTATACTTAGCAGTATTAGGCAGCCTACAGAAGTCACATACGCAGTAATTGCACTCAGTGGAGGACACTCTCACAATTTCATGCTGGAAGAAAACGTGTTACTCATTTTCCCCAGTCTCCCACCCATCTCTGCAGAAGTGCATTGGAGCCACGATAGGGATACGTTAAACATGCAGAGAAATGTCATAGCTGAAATACAGCCTGCTCTCCTGCCAATTAACCGAGGCAGCCTTGCAGAAGCTGTACGGGGTGAAATCTGCTCAAAGTGAGGCCTAAAGCTTCAGCACATCTTAGCTACTAATGCTAAGCAAGTTATGCTAAGCAATTAATAGCCTTTACTTCTTTACAGCCCTCCCTTTGTTTTTATTAAGCATCCCTGCTAATACATTTAGCAAAGCTTGCAAAGCCTTTCAAAAAGCACGATCAGCTTCCATAATCTTATATACAGAATGATCACAAGCACCAGACCTAATAGACTCAAAGCTAGTATGATTACCACTGGGTGGAGCAGGAGGTTATAAATTCCTGTGGCTGTAGATGACCACCCCGGGAGAGTTTCCCACCAGTGGTGTTTTCCGTCTTTTTTTCCTCTTTTGAACACACGCCGCATTTCATCCCCATTATGGTGGACAGTGATTATAGTTTCTTTCTATCAATTCATATATGTTTTAATACTTGATGTAAGTCATCATGTTGTGATAATTTCCTTACCAGCATTAAGATTAATTCCGGTTGAAGTAGGTAACAAGTCTTTAACTAGTGTATAATTAGACTGTAACAACTGGCAGGACGTAACAGGAGCTGTATAATTAAAATCATACCCTATAATTCCACTAAAGTTATGAATGCAAATACTTGAATGATTACTCTTGTCTGCAATAATATCACCTACTAATATAAAACCACAAAGGGTCCTTAAGAAAACTTATCCTTTTCCAATATACATAAGTGCAGTTGCAGGGATTTCATTGGCATGTGTTTCAAAATGACAAACATTTTGCTCAGTGTCAAGACGTGTCTTGGGGTTTAACGCCGTCACAGTTGAATCCTTGTTGTTCCCATATACTGTTTTCTACCTGTGTCCACCTTTTGGTATCCATACTTTATGTTCTGTGGGAAGGAGGATGATTGTATTGTGATTTAGTGCAACAGTTGGCTATGTGCTGTATACTGAAGCATGTTATTATTAAGACAGAAACTGTGACCTTATTGTTAATGGGGTCATCACTGGCCGAATACCACCAGGATTGAAATTCTCTTCCAGTTGTATTGTCCCAAGGTACTTTTCAAACCTCTGTGGGTAAGGTGCTGCATTTGCCTACCCTTGTAGTTGCTGCCACTGTGGAGTGCATCCACAGTTGAGTGTGGATACATCTAAGAGCTGGTGAAGGATTGCCCTGGGCCATTCCAAGTGCCTCTACAATCAGCTAGTGGTCTCTCTCATTAATTTTCTCCCACAGAGGCAATGTATCAGACAAGAGCCTTTGATTAGTCCCCAGTGCTAATAAAGAGGATGGCAATGGGTGTTCTAATTTGCTTAAATCACTTGTTGTTGCACTTAGTTTATTTAGGAACACTTCAACATCTATACCATTTAGGACTCCCAGTCCTGTCCCTGTAATACCAGTTGCATCCCTCCCTGTTTGCTTTGAAGGGGGATGAGCAGGGAAAGGGTAATCACTCCTGGCTCAACACTTCACAAGTGATGTTAATTGTATACTATTACTTCTTAAACTACTATCTGTCATCACGCAACAACTGGTATTAAGTCTTGAGCAGCAGCTGGTATTATCATGCAATGAGACCTGTCCTTCTGCTTACCTCTGCCCAGGCTAAATTATAAACCTTATCTGATGGACACCAGCCAGGTGTTTCAGGAATTGGGAACCTTGTTCCTATATAATCTAGGAAAACTATCTTCCCTTTGGATTTGTTAACTTTCCAATAATCCAGATCATCCATCATTTTTATCCTTAGCCATGCTGCAGCAGTAACAGAGTCAATAATACCAAGAGTAGTGAGATGTCCCATTCGTTCTCAGCTGATGTGAGAGTTTTTCCAGGAGTCAGTCATTTGTCAGCTGGCTGGCTGGTTACCACCTGCCTGATGGGAGAATGGTGTATCCATCTTTCTTTTCCCAAACTTAACAGCAAAATAGGAACATAGTAAGATGGTATATGGTGCTTCCCACTTGGGTTCCAGTTTGTATTTTCATGAGAACATGTTAATTAAAATGTCATCTCCAGGTTGTATATCATGGACCCGTATTTCCAGAGGTGTGGGCTGATACCATGGAGCATATTCTGTTATTTTCAAACCCCTCCTGCATATATATGATGCATTGTGTCAACCATTCGTCAGATGAGACCAGTAGGTGTCTTAACTGGGTATTACCTTCTTTAATAAGGCCCAGTGTCAACCTTTCTTGTGGGAAAGGCTTCTACCCAGCCTAGTAACTGATGTATTATCACTAACAAACGCAGTCATTGCTGCTATATCAGGCAAGGCACTTCCTTACCTAATTTCTGTAGTGGCCTTGGTATGTGGCTGGACAATACATCATAGCAATTTCTCTGGGTAGCTGGGGCTGATTCCAGCACTTGTGTATTTCTTGTCCACTTGATACTTTTTTCCCCAACGATGTGAAAAATCCTCATTTTTTCCATAGCTTTGCCATTGTGTGGCATGAACCCTGACAGTACACAGAGAGTTTTTTGGCTCATTTCCCTTTTCGCAGTACATGTCAGGGCTGCCAGTTCACCCTGTCCTTGCTGGGAGTGTGCCGTGGTTGCACTAAGCAATTAATACCCTTTATTTCTTCACAAGGTGAGGAGCCAGTCTCTCATCTTTACAGCTGGGTGTTTGTACGTCCCATGCCTGGTGCTGCTCCTGTTTGCAGAGCCGATAACTGATGGCAGAGAAGACTTTACTGTCTGAGGAATACTTATGCAAACAAGCACAATGGCTTAATAGGGAACACCCAGAGAAATCTCCAAAGAAAGCACCATAAATTCCCCTTCCTGTGGATTTATGGGGAGACTTTTCACAGATATTTATGGTTTCCCAGGTGCGTTGTTGTGACTCCTTTGCGCAGATTTGCATGGCGTGCTCCAGGAGCTGATGAGAGGGGAACGTTGATGGGGCAGCCCAGCGTTCTACCAGGATGGTAATGATGGAAATGGCTCCTTAATCCCGTGGTGAATTCCTCTTGTGTGCAGCAGCTGAAGCTCTGCCAGCACCAGCTGAGCACCTGGAGAGGCTGGCAAGTGGGGCTGGCTGGATTTAGGTGGCCCTGATCAATTTAGATGGTCCTGGTGCAATGCAAGGGTAGGTGACCTGCCACAGCCCTGTCTGAACGTGCTGTCCCATCCACCCCTTCAGGGCTGGGCTGCACCAACACTCCCCTGCTGCTGTCCACAGCCAACCCATTGAACCACATCTCTTTTTCTCTTCCTTTGCAGGTTCCTTGCCTCACCAGCAGGTCCTTGTAGGGTTTCAGCTCTGGTAAGTGCAGTTGTGTTTTCTCCTTGCTGAGTTCACGTCTGTTGTGAAAGTGTCACATGGGGTTGGAAGGGCACTGGGGCTGGGCACCACCACTGCTCCCCAGGCAGGTGGAAGAACCTGAGTATGCCCCTGTTAAGGAGCCAGTTCCTGCTGCACTTCACCCCAGAATTATTTCCCCTGTGTGTGAAAATACTCTGAGATAAGTCTGTCAGTGCCCTCCCATAGTCCATGAAGGCAATCAGTGTGGGCATCTTTAATCCTTCCTGGGAAATCTTTGTTGGACGGGAACTGAAACCTTGGTGATTGGCATGATGATTGTAATAAAAGCTGGGAGGCATTTCCACTGGGTGTGACTCAGGGGACCTTTGGAACAATAAGAAGGTGAACTGATGGGTGGAAGGAGAGCACAACCTGTCTGGGGACATTTGCACAGGAGCCAGGCTTAGAGGAGCATTTCAGACCTAGAAGAAACGTGCATGTCAGAAGCTGCAGTCCTGGCTGCAAGCTAGTGTTGTCACCTGTAACCTTTCCAGGGATGTGCTCCTCTCAGGCCACCCTCTCTGCCACCAGCCACCCAGCTGACTCTCCTGAGGGACTAGTGGGTAGAAGGATAACATTTCTGGGCTTTCTCAGGCTCAAGTCCCTGTGCCATTCAGTGTTTGATGTTTTCATGCTTCTGAAGTCCCCATGGGTTTTCTAACGTTACCTTTAACCCAGCAGAAAGGGTCCTGGTTCTGTGCTGAGGTAAATTAGCAGGGGTGTCTCGCAATCAGCATCGCTACCGCTTATTGTGTCATCTTAACCTTTGTCCTCTTGACGCGTTTTTTAAAAAAAGTATGCATTTATCCAAAGAAACAGCCTCTTTGTTTGATGCTATCTGTTGGTTTGAAAATTAAGTCCCATGGAAGGCATTGACATCAGCCATGTGCTCAAGGGTTTGTCACTGATGTCCCAGGTTGCATAGTCTCATTGAACTTGAAGGGTTTTCTTTTCTTTAGCTGCAAATGGTTCACTATTTGAGACCTCAAATTAGTGAAGGGAGGATTGTTATGGTGATCTCAGGGTTTTGGGGTGCTGCTGGCATGACCTTGCTCTGAGACAGAGCTGTTCTACGACAGGGACACCGCTGTCTGGGGCATATGTAACCATGGCAGGGGGCAAGCGAAGGTTGTGGATCCTGGTGCCTAGGGACCTGCCCTGATGTCTTCTCCTTGTGCATCCATCTCACCAGAGGGCATCGGGCATGGTGTGAGCTTACCCCAGAAGCCATTCCTCACTCCTAAACTGTGCAGAGACTCCTCATCCGTGATGCTTTGCTCGTGACCTTGGCAGCCTCAGCTGGGAGCAGCTCAGGCCCTTGGGAGAGCAGTGCTGTGTTGAGGAAGCAGCACTGCCACACTCCAAGCACGTGGAGAAACTCCAGCCAATAGGCTGATGAACCAATCAAGGGATTTTTCTGTGTCAGGGCTGTGTTGTGTTGGGAAGTGAACATACAGCTCTGTCTTCCCAGACAATTCCTGCAGGAACAGCTCTGGCCACACTCCCTCCAGCAGCAAAAAGCAAGTGTCTGTAGCTGCAGAGTGAGGACAGGCAAGACAGGACCCACTGGTCCTCCAAAAAGGGGAGAAAGTGGAAAATGGCTTGGAGGAGGGGGCAGTGGGGGAGAAGTGGCCATGGTGGTAGACCTGCCTCTCCTGACACAACGTAATCAGCTCATGGCTTCTTCTCCCCAATCCTCTTACACCCCTCCCGTTGCACATCTCTCCCCAGACGTGGCCATGTGTGTTAGCAGAGATAAAAGCTCTCTTCCCACACGGGCTCTTCTTCCCCAGCATGCTTAATCATGAGCCAGTGTGAGATCATGTGCCTTCCTGAGAGAAGCCCTGGGCTTGGCTCTTCACTCTCCCTCCCTGCCTCTTGCCTTTTGCCTCGGTTCCCACTCGGCCCCGCACCCCGGGGCTCCCCGCACGCCCCTGCAGCCTGCGCAGCCATCACGTGCCTCTGATAAATGAGCTTCATCTGCACCCAAAATTAATCACATTGTCATGCTGGCAGAGGATGAGGCAGCTGCGCTGAAATGCCTGAATCCCTGGCTAATTTATCACAGGGGCTGGATGCAGTGCTGCTCCGCAGCTCCTGCCGCATGGGGACATGCTCCGGAGAGGCAGATGGTGACGAGGAGCTGTGGGGCCTGGGAGTGAATGCTCAGGAGGACACATTCTCCTCCTCCCCAGAGCTCAGCCACTGATTTTCAACCAGGAGAACCTGGTGGGAGATTGCCAGTGCCCAGGAGGGCTAATGCTGCTGGCAACAGCCCAGATCCTCCAAGCCACCTCGGACCTGGAAGCTGATGTGTCCTCCTGCACCGGAGCATGCTCGGGAACCCGGAGCAGAAGACTAATGAAGGAAATGAATATGAGGGAATTATTCCAGGACTTCCAAAGCTATGGTCTTTGTGGATGGTGGAAGCAGGAGGCAGCCAGACAGGCTGATGTGTCTTGTTCACTTCATTGCTCCAGTTTTGCTCATCAGAAGCAAAGTGTTCACTGGCTGTGCCCGTGGTGCCTGAGATGGGCTGGGATCAGCATGGAGAACCAGCTCCAGAGCCAAGGGCTTCCAGCTGGGCCAGTTCCTGGTACAGGATGTCAAGGATGGGGGCCAGTTGTGATGTTCACTCCTGGTGTTGTGCATCTTTCTGGGATCCACATCATCCTGCTTGCCAGCTGCTCCTCTCCACTTCAGTGTGGGTTTGCTGGGCAAAATCTCTTCTCCTAAGTCCATCCCTAGGACAGACGTGGGTTTCTCCAATATATTCACTCTTGCTTGTCTTGTGGTAATTAATTACTAATTCCAGACCAGACTCAGCTCTGGAGTGCTCGTTAACTAATTGGATGCCTTCCAGCAAATCCCAGCAGTCCCTGCACGATGGGAAAGTCATGCATTCCTTGTCTGCTTCCTCATTACTTTGTCCCCCATAGTCGATGGGAGCACCCTGGGAGAGATCCACTGGGGCTGCTCTCCTGGAGCTAGCAGGGGGCTGCTGACAGCACAGCAGGTGCTTCCTTGGGGGTGTATAATAATGGACAGCAAAGCAAAGCAACACACAGATGCCCTGTAAAGTGACTGGTGGCATCCTTTGCTGCACTCCCAGCTGCTGGGAGAGGCTGGAAACCTGCTCTGCCCACTGGTCTCTCAGGGCTTCACACCAACTCTCTTTGCAGATGTTGTTGGGTCTGGGTTTTTTCCTCACAGCCTGGCAGAAATGCTGGAAAACTGTTGTCCTGTGCAGTCTGAAGCTCTGTGTTGCTCACGTCTTGCTGTCATGGGGAGAACTGGTCCCATGTTTTTAGAGAAAAGAGGCTTTTATCAATAAAATTGAGCTGCTGGTGCTCCCAGCAGCTTGCCCAGACAAAACGGTGAATGGCTTTTGTTAAAACTTTAAATCTTAACTTACAAGGGCATGGACTCCCTTAGATCAGCCATAAACTGGTGTTTTGAGGAGGGAGAAGGGGTGTTTTGGTCTCCTGTGCCTGTGAGGACCCGTGGGGTCTCTGGCCACTGGGCACCAGCAGTCATGGGCAACTGAGCAAGAGACAGTGGAAAGCTCAGTCTGAGCATCTCTGAGCCTCGTCCTCAGACCCTGCAGCCTGCTGTGCTGACACAGGAGCTCTCCTCCCTCCTCACCTGCATGCTTCAGAGTGGATTTTAGGGCTGGGCTGTGCTTGTGCCTCTGTTTCCAAGCTCTTTGGAGAGGCAGATGTGTGCATGCCTGGGAGCAGGAGACATGTCTGACCTGATGTTCATCCTTATTTCAACTCCCCCAGGGCCTTTGGGGGATGATGCAGCCTTCAGTCAGCACTGAGTTACAGTTCTCTTGGCTCAGTTACATGTTCAGAGTGAGCTGCTGCCAAGGCAAGGGCTCCCATGGGTGCCACCCCTAACCCTGGTGGCATGGTGATGGGTCCCGGTGGTCAGCACTGCTCAGCCTTGTTGAGGCTGCCTTATCTTTTTCCTATGCCCTTTTTTTTTAAGTCAGGGCTGCAGCTGAGGTTTTGTAGGCATCCCTTTGCCAAAACATGACTGGCTTGTGCCCGCTGTTGAGTGGAGAGGCCAGGGAGGAGCTGGGAAGCAGCTGAGATGTGACATGGGGAACTGGAGATGTGTGGTGACACCGGAGCAAGAATTGGTCACACGGCCTAGGAGATTACAGCTCGAGTCTCCAGAGAGCGTGTTGAGAGGGTGGCAGGCAGAGCTCCTGGGGAGCCTGGAGCAGAGGACACCGATGCTGGGAGACTCCAAGAGATGCCTTTGCTTGGGCTGTGTGAGGAGGAGCGCTGAGGGTCAGTCCCAGGTCTCACAGAGCTGGCTGGGACAGGGCAGGACCTCCTGCCAGAGTCAGGCCTGGGCAGTCACTGCTGGCTCTGCTCAGCATTTCCCATCCCCTGGGCTGGGAGGGAGCCCAAACACCGCTCCAGGAATGGCAGAGAGAGGCGTCCCCAGGAGCACATGGGATCCTCCAAGGATGCTGCGCCACCTCGGCAGAGGGAAGCACTTGTCTGCCCAAAGAAAAGGCTTTTCCAGACTCTGTTGGAGCCTGGGGAAAGCCTGTTGTGGCTATTTTGAAGCACTTTGCAGTTGGAGGTGCCAAGTCTTTAGGATTCAGAGTACAGTTTCTGAAAGGATCTGTTCCCTAGAAATTCGAAGTAACTGACTGCAGATCCCTGTGTACCAGCAAGCAGGGCACCACTCAAGGACTTGTCATGGCAGGGCTGACACCAGCCTGCTTTTTCCTAGGTGCAAATAACTGTGCCACAGATTACATCAACTTTGCTATCCATTAACAACTGCTCCTTTGATCGTTTGTCAGTGTGAAGGAACTGGAAGAGTTTCTTTGGGTCTAGTCCATCCCCAGAGTAGTAAATTGGACATCTCCTGTCCCTCTGTCTCTTGTACAATCCATATGGATGTAATGGATTTAGTGGCATCTTGCACTTTCCTCTGTCAGGGCACAAATAATGGTATTTCACCCTGGCACCCAGTGGTGCAAAACCTCTGCACCCACATTTTGGAGAGGGCTGTGCTGTGAGTCCCCCACCTGTGCTCCTCTGAGCTCAGCCTTTGGGTGTTGAGCATGGTTTGAGAGGAGTTGGGCATGGTTTGTGTGGGGGTTTGGAATGGTTTGTGTTTCCTTGAACCACTGCACTTTTGGACAGAGCTGGAAGCAGCAGCCTCCCTGGCACGCCCCAAAGCCAGCTCCAGGGAGCTGAAATAACCTGGTGTGACTCTGCAGAGCTTGATTTCTAGTCCCTGTCATTAAACACCCAGCTGTTGAGATCTTTTATGTGTATTCAAAGTGAGACTTGGCAGGCTGAGTTAGCAGGGAGCTCGCCTCGGTGACCAGGAAAGTCTGTTGAGCTCTTAAACCGAACTCATCATACCTCAGGCAGGATGGGCAGGGATCTGAGCACGCCAGAGATGCTTTCATGGGCTGAGCTGGTGAGACTGGATGGGAAACTCTGCTGTGTTACTGCTGGTATCCAGCCCACGGGAGCTTCCTTAAAGATGGGGTCTCCAGACACCCAAGGAAGTACCCAGAGCCCCCCTAAGGCACAGAGGGGCTACATTTTGTTCTGAGGTCTTGAAGGGAGAAGAGGGCTCAGCATCTGGAGATTTTTCAGGCAATGCCTGAGCTGAGCCTAAGGATAACCACATCATCACACTGGAGCTGGCAGGAGAAGATGGCTGCTCCCCTAAATTCCAGATTTGTCCATCACTAGCGATAATGCACCGAGAAATAAATGTCACTTACAAAATTTATGGGAGAGCTGCTTTGCTAGTCTCCTTTTTTTAAGGTTATACTAAAAATTAAACCACATTTCGCCCCAAGGGGGAGCGGCAGGCTGTCACCGTAACAAATGTCCCGGTGTGTCACGGAGCAGCACACATGTGTGTGCACACAGCGTTCGAGAGCAGGGCGGCGCAAGCGGAGCCGCTCACGTGGCTGCTCAGCGGAGGAAAATCGTTATTTTTATACTTACACTTTATATGGCACTTTCCTGGCCGCGTAATAAAAAAAAAAAAAAAAAAAAAAGGAAAAACATCGGAGAGTTACACAAGCTCAAAACCGAGTTCCCACTATAAAACCTGGCGCGTTACTTCTTTGTGCAGCAGAAGCCCGGACTCCCGGCAGCACGGGCGGGATGGGATCCCGGAGCCGCATGGCGAGGGCACCATCAGCTCGCAGAAAGTGTTTTTCTAAGGTTAAGCAGGGATCAGTGTGGCTTGGAGGACTGTTTTCCCTCCTTGCCCGAGCGCTGGGGCGGCCGTTCGAGCTCCGGCTCTCCCGGCCGCTCCCGTGCCCCGGCTGTGGGACGTTCACCAGCTCTGGCAGCGGAGCTAATGCGATTAAGGGCTTTTCTCACCCTCCGCCCAGCGCTCATTAACATTTCCCTGCTAAGGAGTTTAGAAGCGTCGCCTCATCTCGCCGCAGCTTTGGTTTGCGACGAGGGGAGCGGGCGGGCGGTGCAGGGGGGAAGGCGCCCCGACCCTCTGGGGTCTGTCCGGACAGCCACAGGGCCACAGAGGGAGGGGACGAGGCTGGGAGAGCCGCTGCAATGCAGTGCAGTGCCACCCACCAAACGCTGCCAGCAAGGAGTCCTATTTCTGCCGGGGACCGCCAGCTGGGGAAGGCAGGTGCCCTGCTTGAGGGAGGGTGAGGCTGCCTGCCTGCTAGCCTGCAAACGGAGACCTACAAACAGCTTCTCTGGGGTGTCACAACCCCGTCCTCTGCGCAGGCAGGGAGAGAACCCAGTTTTGGAAGCCTCCTTCTCAGATCTCACAATCGGGAACCAGGAGAGATATTTTTATTTGGTCTTACAAGTAGGTCTTGAGACGTCTCTAAGTGGGTGCTTCATAGTCGGCGTAGAAATAAAACCCTCCCATGTGCCACACAAAGCCCTTCACAGCAGCCAGCCCGAGGCTTTGCCCTGCTGCCTCTACTCTGTGCTCTCCTTTTGCTCCGTGTCCCTGGCCAGCTCTCCTGGAGGCACCCAGAGCAGGCTGACACGAGTTCTGACCCCTGCCCAGCAAAATTTGATGCAGGAGATGCTTCTAGACTTTCTGTGGTGGGTCCCAGATGTCTTTTTAGTCACCTGAAATGTGTCAGTCTGTGTTGAACCAAAGAAGAAAAGTGTGCTCAATGATTTTTTTTTCCCTGAATATTTTAATTCTTCCATACAGAAAACCTGATTCTCCCATGGAAATTGTGTTTCCTGTTTGAAAACAGGTTGTTAACACACCACTCAGCACTACAGAAGGCTGCTTTTCCAGGGGCTAATACTTGAAGATTGACTGATTTCAATATCTAGCATGCTACATCCTCTGATTCAGCCTTTTCCTTGCATCATCAGGGCTTTTGTGCTTTTCCTTTCTCCGATGTGGATCCTCTGGTGCCTTGCCAGCCCAGGCTCCTGCTGCAGCCTGGCTCAGCTGAGCCAAGGAAGACCTCTCCACTCTGTCTGCCTGGCTATTTCCATGAAACCTCCAGGAATTTAATAACTTTGAGATTTTCAGCTGTCACTCACAAGCTGTTGAATTTGACTGCTGAGTCAGAGAGTAATTAGGGTAGACAGACAACACGTAGAGCACGTGATGGCACAAGACTTGTTTTCTTAAGGAAGCCAACAAAAAAAATGAAAAAAGATCTAAAATTACCTATTTTCAGATTTTTTGCCTTGTTCTACCTGCAGATAGCTCTTGACTGGCAGTAAGGGAACGTGGGCTGCCTTAGGGTGGTGACACCCAGCACTGGGTGCTGTGTGGGCAGGATGGGTGTCCTTGTCCCTGCAGTCCTTGGGGACACGGGGCTGAGAACTCAGCATGGTGACTTTGGTCCCTTTGAGATGACATCGGGTGTGAATGAAGGACGTGACACGAGCATCTCCAGCAGTGCTGTGCTCTTTCAGGGCAAACCTATCAACTCAGAACCATCTTTTATAAATAAAGGAGGTTTTAATTAAAACCATGAATTGTTAGCAGTCTAATAGAATGCACATTCTGCCAAATAGCAGAGCATTCTTGGAAGTACCTGTTAAAATACTGAATGGTGCTGCCATTAAGGGATTTTGGCTGGTTGGCCAAAGGTCTGTGTCCTCCTGCAGGACACTGGAGGTGTGCAGGATGTCTCGGCTGAAACGGCCAACATCAAGTTTGGAGGTGTGCCCTGTCTTGCCCTCTGGAAAGGGGACACTGGGAGCAAAGGGCGGGCAGGGTTGTGCCAAGGGAGCTACTGAGCCTCTTACTGTGTAGGGAGGAATGGAAGATGCTGCCTAAGGCTTGTAGTGGAGCCTCATGCTGCAGGCAGAGACAGGCAGGAGGAGAAGGACGAGGGCTGCTGCTCAAGGCTGCAGTTCCTGGTCAAATCGCTGCCCTCCAGGGGCCAGCTTTGTGTTTAGGATTCTCAGAGAAACCCAGACCCACACAGCTGCCTGCCCGTGCCAGCTTTTATTCCCTTTACCCGCTCCTCTCTCTCAGTGCTGGCGGGCAGCCCAGTGCCAGGCTTTTTATGGTTTTCTTTTTGTCTTTTTCAATGAGAATAAATCTTTTATCTGTTGACTGTGAGACTGTGCTGCAAACAGAGTCGTACAGATCTTGTGGGTTTTTACAGCCACCTCCATCTTCCAGGTTGATGGTTTGCAGCTTGGTCAGTGCCCGGAGTCGGCACTGCTGGCTCGGGTGGAGATTAACCCCAGCTGCTCCGTGCTGGAGACTGAGATGCAGGGATGGAGACCTGCCCTGCCACCCCCATGATGCTGTCTCTGCTTGCCTTGTACTGAGCGTAAGAGGAAAGGGGAAGCATGTGGCTGGAAAGAGGCAGACATACAGCAAGGAAAACCAGCTCATTTTGCTTAATTATGACTGACTGTGACAGCCTGCATCTTCAGTTTGAAAAGTATCTGTGAGGTATGGGCTGCTTCTCTCAAACAGGATAATTATGTTAATTAAAATGCTTTCTTTATGGCAGTTCTGATTAATAAAAACAGTTCCAGTGCTCTCTTTAAACACGCTAACCTTCTGTTGTGCAGGAAAACTGGCTTTTCTCAGCAATTTATGACTTTTAAAACAGATTAGAGTGGGACAGCCTGCTGCTTTCACACAGTAACGCTTCCTCCCCGGGGGAGAGCAAGGCAGCCCACCAGCACAGTGCCCTGCTCGTGGGGAACAGACGGAGCAGAGCACTCGGGCAGCGACGCCGGAGCAGGCAGCAACATGTGCCCGTGTGGGAGCGAGGGATGGGAGGCGTCAGAGAGCTCTGCCAGAGTGCTAGGGAATAAAAATACCACTTATTTCTCTAATTGCTGTTTATTTCCTCTGCAAAGTATTGCGATAATTAACAAGCTCCCAATTAAGAAAAAATTGTGTGTAGAGGAAAAGCAGGTATGGGTGCCAAGAGAGCTGGGCTTGTGCCAGAGCGTGGTGAGGGGCGGTGGTGGCGGTGCCTCTTGCTGACCACACGTGGGGTGGGGCCCTCTGGGGACTCCAGCACTCTGGAGGATGTGGTGATTTCCCAGCTCCTCACCGGAGACCTTTCCCAAGATGATGGTTGTACTTCCAGAGGTTTGAAAGCTTAGGAGCTCATCTGACCACTGGTGCCTCCTGTTTGGCTGGTTTGCTGCTCCTTGAAGAGACTTCCTGCTCATGGAGGTTCAAGGCCCTTGAGCAAAGTGGGTTTGGAGAGGAGTTGAGCATCCAGCACCCTCCTGAAAAGCAGTGGCAAATTGGGAGGGCTTGGTATCTCTGCAGATGGCTCTGAAAATATCATCAACAGGCAGCCCGGTGTTCATAAGGAGGCACCGCTTGGCGTTCGTAAGGAGGGTGGGTTTGCCACACACTTGTCCACAAATGCCAGTCCCCAGTCAGATGCATGTTCCCACTGTGGCAAGGAGGTTTTGTGTCCTCCCCACCCTCCTTTTTCCTTTTTCTACATCTTTTCCATGGCTTGCCACCCCTGCTGGCAGCGGGTGCCTTAGGCTGGGCCAGATGCTGGAGCAACACGTGAAGCAGTTCTTAGCTCCCACTTCCCAGGCCCAGTAAGAGACTCTTACACGGGAGTCCCTTCCCTTTCTCTATGCCCAGGAAGGGACCAGCACTTCCAGCAGCCCATCCTCAGGTTTGGGGAGTGCTGCTGAGCCCTGTGCTTTGGTAGGTGCTTGGGGAAGGGTGACACCATCCTTCAGCCCTGCAGGTAGCTGGTCAGAGGAGTTTGGGTCTGTTCTGCCCTGCTCCTCTAGGAGAGAAGGGAAGGGAGTGCTTGTCCCTGACTCTGTGAAATGCTGCATGTGACCAACAGCTCTTGCCTAAAGAATTAGTTTGCCATCGAGCTGTGACTCCTGATGTAGAGCTGATTGACTTCACTGGGTTTGCTCGACCTGGTGAACTGTTGGCAGGCAACCCCACTCCCCCTCTCTTGCCATGTTTGAAGTATTTTGGGAAGGATTGGTGTGGGAGATGGGGAATAAAAACCCCTAGAGCTATGGAGTATGGCGTAGGCCAGGGGAGGGTGGTGAGGGGCTGTGCACTGAGGTTCCTGCACACATCCAGCAAGGCAGCTTTGCCCTTTGGTGTTTGCAACCTGCAGATCTTGGTGAGCAGTGCAGTCATCCAGAGAAGCTATCCAGAGCTTCCCTGCAGGTTATCCCCCCAGCTTGGGGGGCTGCAGCCACCCCAGCATGGCTCCAGCCCCCTGGCACAGCCCTTTCCTTGCCCTGCAGGCTCGGCTGGGGCTGGCTCCGCTCCCCTCCGCTCCTCGCTGCCCCGTTTACCTCTGCTATATTTACATGTCTATTTTATGATTTCAATTTTTAATGCTTCTGCTCTTTGAAGATGCTTAATGCTTTGGAGTGGAACATTTTCTTCTGAGTCCTGAGTGCCAACTGAGGACAGACCAATAAATCAACTAATAACTGGAACCTCATTTTCTGCTCCCGTGGCTGTGAGTTAACCCTCCTTGTGCCTCCGAGGCTCTCCTGGTGCTTCCCATCTCCCTGGGCAGGAGAGCTGCCTGTGCCAGCTAGGAACATCCTTTTGCTGGGCAGTGTCAGGCCTTTGGGATTCTCATGCTGGGCTGCATCTTAAGTGGTGGTTCCTGGGTATATCTTAAGTCGTGGTTTCCAGCTGCCGCTTTCTTTCCATTCTGTCACCACTGGTCCCAATGCCTCATTGGGTCAGCAGAGCTAGAGATTAGGAAGGCAGCCTGTAGAGAGTGGGGAGCATTCTGGGTGGGTCTGGCAAGTCACCCAGTGAGATCCAGGCTGTTCCAAAGCTCCTCAGGATGGGACAGCCCAGTGCCATCTTTGTGGCTTTGTGATGCCACAAATTCCAGGACCTCTAGCTGTGCTCTGCAGGAATGATGTCCTGAGAAAGCCACTTGCTGCTTGCACAGGGAACTCTTGCTCTGTCGACAACTTGTGGCAGAACTGGAGGAACACCTCAGGAAGGCATCCCGGGTCCCTTTCACTGGCAGCTGGAGCTGATGGATCCCCAGCGCAGGAGAACTTGCTCTGCTCTACGAGTCTAACAGAAAGTGGCAGATCTCAGGTAAATCTTCTTTCCAGCTATTCAGCCTAGCCCCCAAGGGCTGAGGACTTTCCAGACTGCTGGCTTCATTAGTCTGACTCTATTTCCTGTTCTCATTCATCTCAATAACATCTAATCCTTGAAAGAAGCACCTGCTTTTACCTGTGTCTAGGTTTGAAAAGACAGGTGTCTGCTGAGGAAAGCAGGAGCCTCTCTTGAAATGGAAAATGTAAACCCCCTTCATCCAAATTATTATAATTTTGAAATTAAGGGGCTCTCAGGCAAAGATATGGGAATAGGAGCAACAGTTCTTTTATTAGGAAAAATAAAAATGCAGTAATACAAAACAACACTGCCAGAGTGAGAGCAGGCCCTGGCAGGCTGTGGGTCAGGGTGGTGGCAACAGTGCCATTCCATGGGGGCTCAGCCCTCCTGCAGTGCCAGCTGTGCTTCTGCTGGAGCAGGATCCTGGACAAGGCTGGAGTTTTCCTCTGAAGCTCCAGGGCTGCTGTGGATGGGCCTGGGCTCCTCTGGGAGTGCAGTGGGGCAGAAAGCTGCTCCTCTGGGAATGCAGTGGGGCAGAAAGCTGCTCCTCTGGGAATGCAGTGGGGCAGAAAGCTGCTCCTCTGGGAGTGCAGTGGGGTAGAAAGCTGCTCCTCTGGGAATGCAGTGGGGCAGAAAGCTGCTCCTCTGGGAACGCAGTGGGGCAGAAAGCTGCTCCTGTGGGAATGCAGTGGGGCAGAAAGCTGCTCCTCTGGGAATGCAGTGGGGCAGAAAGCTGCTCCTCTGGGAATGCAGTGGGGCAGAAAGCTGCTCCTGTGGGAACGCAGTGGGGCAGAAAGCTGCTCCTCTGGGAATGCAGTGGGGCAGAAAGCTGCTCCTCTGGGAATGCAGTGGGGCAGAAAGCTGCTCCTCTGGGAGTGCAGTGGGGCAGAAAGCTGCTCCTGTGGGAACGCAGTGGGGTAGAAAGCTGCTCCTCTGGGAATGCAGTGGGGCAGAAAGCTGCTCCTCTGGGAACGCAGTGGGCAAAGGCTGCTGTGGTGTCCGAAAATCTCAGATTGTATCCAGGTAGGAATGCTTGGCTCCTCCCCTGGGCAGAGCATCTCCCCATGGGATGATGGAATTTTATCAGGTGCAGGGGACACCCAATGGCCATGAACAGAAGATAATTAATAATTAATGGCCCATTAACAGAAGGTATCTCCTAGAGGGAGGATTGGTTGTGGAAGAGATAAATGAACAGCAGATACCTGCCCCAGCTCTATCAGATGGCAACAGAATACACACCCCAGCCACATCTTGCCTTTCCACCTAAGAGAACCTGATCCTGCAGTGAGGTTTTCAGTATCCTTGCAGGACATCTGTGTTTCCCCTCTGCATGTCCACACCTGCAGGCTTGAGGATTCAGGTGCTAGCCCTGCTCTCAAGATACCTTCCCTGAGACAGGCTGCTGGCCTTACCTTGCTCCAACACTTTACTGCCTGTTGAATTATGAAAGCACTGCTTGTATCACCTGGCAGATGGCCACAGAGCTGCCTCTCAGCTGCTCTTTAACTTCTGACTCCCAGGTGTTGCATGCATTAGCCTTGTCTGCTCTGCATCTGGAGCCAGCCTGTGCCTGTGGTCTGTGCCAGCGTGGGGTGCCAGGGCCCTGGGGAAGCCCTGGCCTTGCAGAAAGCAGCCATCCCTGGGCTCTGCTCTCCTCAGGGGGCTCTGGTGCTGTGCTGCTGTACAGTGGGCAGGGGTGCAGGCAGAACAGGCAGGAGGGTCCCCATGGCCAGCAGCGCGTGGGGCTGGACACACCAGTGTCCTGTGGGGAGCCCTGCCTGGCAGGACAGCTTGGCATCTCCATGTCCTGGGCCCTGGGTGCTCGAGGCCCTCTGGTCTCTCCACACCCTGGCACCAGCTGGGTGCCCTTGGCACTGCTGATCCAGAGCAAGAATAGGCTTCACAGGGCTCCATGGCTGCCTAATGAAGTGCTGGACCTTCATTAAATGCTCTGTGTACCTCTCCTGGTACCCTCCCTCTGCCACAGAAGCACAGGGCTGCATAGCAGTAAACCAAGGCCATTCCTCACATTTGCTTTTTGTCTCCGATGCTGTGGATTTGCTCCTGGGGGCTGGAGCCCCACAAATACATCTGCAGGAGCTGGGGCTGCACTGCAGGTGCCCAGTGACAACCAGGAGTGGGCTCAGCCAGGGTTTATTCCCTCTTTTGCTGTCAGAAGTGATATGTCCCTAGGGAGCTCTCACAGTCCTTGCCTTGGCACAGCCAGTGTGGTTTTGGCAGGCCAGGAGTGCCCAGGGCTGGTTGGCAGAGCTGCTCTGGTACAGAGCTGATGGCTCAGACTGCCCAGTGCCATCTCCTTCGTTCCCAGTGAGTTCTGGGAGAGGCTGGGGCTTCTTCCAGCCTAGTGCTTGGTTGCTCTCTGATGATCCGCCTTGTGTTTACCCATAATTACATTGTGGTGACACGGCTACAGTTTCCAAACCCATACACAAATGCTTAATAACCCATGGGAATGCTTTCCCATTCGTTAAGGGGCGCAGGCTGGGTCCATTTCCCCTGGTCCTGTGCAAGCCAAGCGTGGGGCAGCATCTAAAGGCTGGTCCCCTCTCTGCTGGGGACCTGCCCTGGAGTGACAGCACCTCTTTCCCCTGCATCATCCATGAGACACTCTGGAAATGGAGGCAGAGGGTGCCAGGGGTAAAATTTTCCATTGGAAAATGTATTTTCTATCAAACTACATTATCAGAATCGGCATGTAGCCATGGAGCCAACATTCAGGTGGGAGAATATTGAAGCAAGTAATTCTAGCTTCTGTCTGTTGACAGTGTCCAGAAAATTCAAATGTGTCTCTTTGATTTGATGTGTTTTGACTTTTATGTTTTAATTTAATATCCAGGTTGTATTTAACATTTTATTATGGTTCGTGCTTGAGAAATTAAATACTTTTTCCCCTTACTGTGGCAAAATTCCTGAATATTTCCCAGTGAAATGCCAGGGCTTGGGTTTTTCCGAGTCCTGTCCTGCAAGTGATTTTGATTCACTGAGTTCAGTGCAAGACAAAGCTTTTCATTTAGGAACCTTGCACAAAGCAGATATTGGTTCCTATTAGGCAGTTTCTGAAAATTCATGGCTGTTTGTTTACACATGCCTTGGCAATACCCCGGAGCAGGGTTGGGGATCTGGGGAAGCACCATGTGACCTTGTCTGGTATTTGGAGGTGCTGCTGAGGCAATGTAGAGTTTATTTATGGCTTTGAGCAGACCACCAAGGGATGGAGGTGTCTGGGGAGCACCATGTCCTGTGCTGTTGCGGGTCCACTGCTGGGGACGGTGCTGGGAGGTGGCACATCCCTGTGGTGGGATGCCATGGGGTGCATCCCTCTCCCTGCTGTGAGACAGACAGACCACTCTGCTCTCGCTGACACCATAAGAGGGTGGGGGGTGCCACAGACTAAAGCCTCCTCTGCACCCCCAGTGACCCCCCCTGAGGGAAGGCAGAGCTCAAAGACCAGAAGAGCTGCTGCCGCCACCGGTGCCTGTTGGCTGCTTCCATGCACGTGAGCACGTGCGTGGGTGTTTGTGCATGCATGTGGGGATAAAGCCACTTTCCAGGCAGTCCTTTTAACAACCAAATGACAGCTTGTTTGCTGCTAGGATTGCAGGCCTGCCTGGCAGAGGCTCCACACTAGAACTTTGGAAGCTGCCGCCAGCGAATAGCCAAACACATTTGTACGGGATCAGTCGACAGCGTGCTCCAGCCTCCAGCTCTGGCGGGGGGGGAAAATCATCTCCCTGATATATGTGTTTCAGCACCAATTATCCAAGCCTCATTTGCTCTAGACTCACAAGACCATGTCCCATGACATCTATTAATTGCATTAAAGATCTCTCATTATCCTAAATCTCCAGGATGCCAAGTTGGAGTGGCTCAGGCCCAGGTTTTCAGGAGGGCACATGTGCGTGTGAGCACACGGGACGGAGGATGCACCTCACTCAAGGCAGGCAGGGCAGGCACAGCCACCGCAGGCAGCAGTGGCAGGTTCCTCCCAAGCCCCTGTCCCCAGTTATTCACAGCTGGGTTGTGGCTGATCCCTGGGGCTGGATGTGACACTTGGCTCGGAGCAGCCTGGCAGAGCCTTTCCTGTGCTCCCCGAGGTGTCGGTTCCATGAGGGAAGGATGCTGCCAGCAGTCCGCACCACGCGCCGCCAAGCACCACTGCCCCTTCTTTGCCAAATACTTATTGTTCCTGCTTTGAACTTCTGCAGAACGAGGTTTGCCAAGGATCCAACATGAATCATTAATTAATTCCTGGAGGACTTTTTTTAAAAAATGTTGTTTGTTTGTTTTGAGATTTTTTTGGTTTTGTTTTATTGGTGTGTGTTGTTTTGCTTTCATAATTGAAAGCAGGGAGAGGAAGGCAGTGTAGGTGCAGGATAGCAGAGGTGCAGTCAGAATCATTTCACCATCCATGGTCGGGAGGGTGCCATGGGTGCCCTGCCTTGCCCTTGCTCCTTGGGCTGGGCTGTGGTTGCTGCTGGGGCTATGGGCACGCAGATTCCTGCCCCTCAGCCTTGGCTCTCATCCTGACTGCCAGGATCTGTGTGGGCAAACATACCCTCCTCTAGCTGTGAGCATCCCTCTCCCCTTGTCACCCTCCTCCTTCATCCTGTGTCATGGTTGGGTCTCCTCTGGTATTCACAGTTCTGGGGGTGCCCTTTGCCAAAAGCCTTGTTGGATGCAGGGACCCTGAGGTTCAGGATGGAATTGCATTGCTTCCTTTGGAAACATCATTCCTTGATGAGGCCTCTGGAGGGGCTGGTGGAGGCAGAGAGCTCATCAGGGCACCAAAGAAAGGCTTGGAAAGGAAAAGGCAAAAGTGAAAAGGACAGAAAGGTCTCATTAAAAGAGAAAAATACATTTTTATTTACTGGGGCAGCCTCAGGATTGCGGAGAGCAGAGGAGGGCAGTAAGGTCTGCTTGGAGGCTGACAACCCATCTCCTTGTGCACTGTGTGCTCCAGGCCCTGACCATCCCAGTTTGTTCAAGTGCCTTCTTGGGCTGGGGAGCACCAGCTGGGTCGGTCTCATGGTGCTGAAGGGAGGGATGGGCCTGATCCCAGAGTTCAGGGAACACAGAAGGAATGGGCAGCATTTGCAGTAATGCCCAAGCCCTCGAGGCTGTGTGAGCTCTTGCCATTTCCACCTTTTTTCTGGTGTAATAACTTGTTCCTTATTGACATTTTTATTCCGAACACAGGGAAAATGCCAGAATGGTAATTGCTGTACATGTAAAGCAAGGCACCGTGCCATATCCTCCAGATCATTTCCTTCCCCCTTCCCCCAGCTTGTAAGGCCTAGGTGGAAGTGAGCAGTGGCTTGGCTGGAGGGTGGGATACAGGACCCACATGTGCCATGGAGCTGCCACCAGGTGGATGGGGATGAAGGCACTGTCCCCTCCCTGCAGTGACAGGGCAGTGGCAGGGCTGGGATAACACCGGGTCTAATTGCTCTGCTAACAGCTAGACCTGCTGCCTCCAGGAACGCTGACATCTGCAGGTATCTTGTGGTTTCTAATACCATCAGAAATCCCTCTTGCTCTCATGTTTACCAGCATGCAATTGCAAGCCCTTGATGTCTGCATAACAGCTTTCCATCTCCCACTTCCCCACAAACAGTGACAGAGCTATGACAATCAGGAAGGAGGCAAACAAGAAGCAAAAACCCACTGGGATCCAGAGAAAATGCTGTGTCCTGCAGGATGAAAATGGAAAATAGAAATGCTCTTCCCTCCCTCCATCATGAAAGCATTTGATAAAAAGATAATGTAGAAAATGTAGAATTTTGCAAAGCCATGGTAGCCACATTTTTTCATGCAATAAGCCAGAAAATGTTTACTGCGTGAGCAGAGCAGAAGCTGTAATGTTGTAAAATGATGGTGCTGGGGAGCCATCTGCTTATTGCCTGAAGTCTGGAGCATGGGCTTTCTGCTACCGCGTCTTGCAGAGCTGGGTGTGCACCCGTGTGCCAGGGATGCACAATGAATGTGTGCTGCCAGCGTGATTCCTCGTGCCTGGGGGCTGGTCCTTCACGCTTGGAGAGACCTTGGGGTGTTGTTGGGTTACACCAGGATGGGTGGTGGCTGGAGATGGCAGGCTCTGGGGATGCAGCAGGAGGATCTGGTTCTCAAAGCAGGTAGAAAAGCAAGCCTGGGGCAAACAAGTAGCCCCATGAGCTCAAGGGCTCTCAGGATGCCTTTGGAGGGGGATTTCACTGCCACAGAACCGACAAGGGGCACGTCAGAGGGCTCAGAGGGCACATCAGAGGGCTCAGCACAGCCCTGCCATGGATCTGCATCTGATGAGAGCCGGGTGCATCCCAGGCTCCTCCCGCCAAGGCCTCTGGGCCACGCCAGCATGTGGTCGCCCTCCGTTAAGTGTGGGATTATGCATGTCTGAACAGTTGGCATTGAACTCCTAAACTCTGGAAATCAAATTGTGCCCTGCAGAACGGCTGCCGTGCTGCCACTGAGGTCAGGGGGATTTGTGGCTGCCTGTAAGAGAGCCAAATCTGTCTTTTCTTCCCCTGCTGAAGGTCGTGCCACAATGCCCTCAGCATCTGGCTAATCCAGCTGGTGCCCTTCACCCACACGCAGACCTGCCCATCTCCAGTGCCCGCCAAGGCCACGCCGACTCCACCCTGGTACCCCAGCTCACACAGGGGAGCAGCAGGGAGCCCCAGACACCTGCAAGTGCGACAGCCTGGCTGGGAGAATCAGTCTGCAAGACTCCAGTGCTCTGAATTTGGTCTGTAGCATTGTTTTGATGACAGGAGTGGTGAAATAACACCCAGGGGACAGAAGGGATACCGAAATTATGATATTGCCCTTTGGAATTATTTCACGGTCAATGTAGCTTTCCTGTCCTCACGGTGATATTTTACCCAGCCATTGCTCAGAGGATCCCTGTCTTATATTAATCCATTTCTGTTGATGCACGGAATGAAATGCTATATTCCCCCCAGCCCTCCTGCTGTCCGTTTTGTTTCCAAGCAGCAGCTCGGGCAGCGGTGCTTGCCTGCTGCTGGGAATTCTGATGGGCTGTGGCAGAGCAGGGCTGGGGTATGGATTCATTCATCCGCCTGCTCGCTCACAAGCTGCTCGTGTATTATTGATCACCCAGGGCTGAGTGATTATTACATATATAAATTTATTTTAATTTCTCACGATTGCTGCTGTGATTAAGGGATGTGCTAGGTTGTACGTAGCCTGGTAGTGATTAGGCACTACAAGCCATGGCAGAGATAATGTGCAGGGCCTGGCTCAGTGAGGCTGACAGATGAGACAGGAGTGGTTTTCCCACGCAGGGCTTTGTCCCAGACCTGCAGAGGGATTTCAGTGCTTACAGTTCCTTGGTTTCAGTGTTTGAGTGTGTTTGAGTGCTGGTGTTGAGCTCAATGCCGGAATGTCCCCATGCCCTGGGATTATCTGTTCCAAGGCATGCAGGAGCAAGTGACTTTTCTTGGGCATCCAGAAACAAAGCCAAACTTTACTGTCACTTATTTTTTTCCAACCTCTCCCATTTTCCATAGAATGATGAACTTTGGGCTGGAATCATAAAGGTATCATACAACATCACAGAGTATCCTGAGTTGGACAGGACCTCCGGGTATCGAGTTCAGTGATCTTAGGTATTTAGGTAGTCAAAGATGGAGAGAAAAGCTGAAGAAGATGAGGTGGCTATGCCCTCTTCACTTGCCCCATAGACACTGACCTGCATTTTAAATGTCTCAATATCTAGCCATTAGGGCCAAGTAAAGCTAATTGTGTGAGCAATTCTGTTGACTTAGTTATTCCTGTAAACATTGACAGAATCAGCTCTCCTATTCCTCAACAGGAAACACTTCCCAGCAGAAAATACAAACAAATTGCTCTTCATATCAGAGCATTTTAAAATAAAAATATCAATAAGGAGCTAAGTCAAAACTGCATTTTAGATTCAACAGATTATTCAGCACAAAACACGAAAACAATGAAGCTCCTCTGAGGATGGTAATCAGCACATGCAGACATATTGCTCTTTCAGATCACAAAATCTCAATACCTAAGATCAGTAGAAAACTAAGCAGAAAATGCTTTTTATAGGATTCAAGTTCCAATTAAATTAGAGCAGATTATTCAACAAGAAAGCCTACAAAATGAAGTCTCGGTTTATGTATTGGAAAGCAAAATGCAAATATGTTGCTTTCCGGCTCACAGGGTTTGAAACCAAAAGACAAACTTACTTTAAGTAAAAAATATTTCATTCAAATTCTGGGGGAATCGACTCAAGTAACTGATCCTCAACTGAATTATTCAGCTTTTTTATCAACAGACTTATTTCTTCCCTCTTTATTCTTAATTTGCCTATTCATAAATCCCACTGCTTTGTCAGTCATAAGAAATACTTTCCAGTGGCTTTGACAAAGCAGAAATGAGCAGGGAAGAGAACTGGCACATGACCGCCTCACTGCAGAAGGCTTCCTTGCAGCGTAAGGTGTTTTTCTCTTCCTGGAGCTTTAATGCCAGCAGAAATCAATGCGAGATCTCAGCTCACCCTCCCGCCCAAAGCTCACTGCAGGCCTTCAGCCAGGCTTTGGGCCCCCCATGGCTCCTGTGTTGGAGCTGTGGTCCCCAGAACACGTGCTGGGGGGTCCTGGTGCTCCTGCCCTCCCGAGGGTCCCTGTGGCATGCTCAAGGGAAGAGCTTTGCTTTTAGCAATGCCGAGTTGGGCCCTGCAGGGCAGGAGATTGTGCTCTTCAGCCTACAGCTCTGCTACTCCGTTTCCTTTGCTCTTAACCACTGACATCTTCTTCCCACCTGGAATTGCCTGGCTTTGACTTGGAGTCACTGGATCTCATTCCGTGAGCTTGTGAGGGTCGTGGGTGTTTCTAAAGGAAACACCAGTGATCATAAATATTTCTGTTTGATCTGCAGGCATCAACCTCTGGTGATCTGAAGAAGATTACAGCAAGAGTTTGAGTCAGAGCAGTAGAGCTAGATGAAAATCTTAGTTCTGTAATTTTATGAGGAAATGGAAAATATTTTAACAGGAAGATTAAATGTATCTTTAAATACAGAACTTAAAAAGAAGAAAGGGATTTGTTCAATTGACACACCGGAGGAGTTGTAGGAACCTTAGAAACAATTTGTAAAACCTCATTAAATAGGAGAATGTTCTGCAAATCCATCCAGTTTTCCTGAAGAACTTTGAACCTTCCTTCTCCCTCTGGTCTGCAGAGATTTACTGCTGTGTCCATAGAGCAGTAACCAGCCTGCAGGCCCCACAGGCTGCATCCCGGCACCCTGGGGCTGTGATGTGGGATAGAAAAGCAGTCAGGGTCCCTCCTCATAACCAATTCTGATTCTCCCAGTTTCCTCAGTTTCACCAGGAGGCTCGTGTTAGTGGAAGGAATGGAAAGCGCAGTGGATGCCTTAGCTCAGAGGTGGGACTTTGAGGGTGATCTTCTTTCTGCTCTGGAAACATCACCTTGTGTCTCTGCTGCAAAGCAGCTTCTTTTCCTCACCTCCTTGTTTTGAGGTGCTGCAGAAGGGCCCTGGGGATGGATGGCTTTGCCATTCTCCCCTCTCTCGGCAGGCTGGGAGAGGACAGTGAAGAGCTGCAGGGTTGGGGGTGGTTGCCAGAGAAGCACTGACAGGGTGACAGCTGGGACGTGGCACCCTGCGAGTGGGAACGCGCCCCCAGCCTGTCCAGCCCTGCTGCAGCCTCGTGCCTCCTGGGATGTCAGAGGAACACTGCAGGTTTTGGAAGCAGCCCCGAGAGCAGCTGGGGTTTCTGGCACCTGGGAAGCTCTTGAAGATGGTTTACATGCTTGACAGGCACTTGGATGTGCTGCTGCTGGAACAGGGATGTCCCTTCACTTTCCTCTCTCCTCTTTCTTGTGTGGGGGTGAGGGTTCCCCACCCTTTGGTGCTCCAGCTGTGAGGGAGACTCCCTGCACAAGGAGTCTGGGGAATGGCACGGCTCCAGGCTTCTCCTGGCAGTTTCCCAGCCTTCCCCAGCGGGCTGGCAAGGCGACCTTGACTCGTCTCATGGAGCAATCAGACCCTGTAGCTGCTGCTGCTTAACCCTGGCTTCATGCTTCTCAAGCCTCCTTCCCTCCAGTGGCAGAGGATATAGATTTGGGGAAGAAGGTTTCTTATCAACCTCCTTAAGAGATTGCAATGTCCACCTGAGGGTGGCAGCAGAATGGAACCCCAGCCCATATCCTCTTCCTCCTGTGACCTCTGCCTTGTGCCCACAAGGGAAGGGCTGTTACAGGTACCACACAGCAGAGGGGCTGGGATTCTCTCAGGATGGAGCTTTATCAAACCCTCAGCATTGCAGAATTGGTGGCTTTTAGGCCCTGTTTTGGAGCTAGGGGACAGCTCAACTTTTGATAGAAGGAAGGGACAAAGCAGAGGATAGGGGCTGCCCATGGTCTGGGGGAGCTGAGGAAGGACAGGGACAGAGAAGGAAAGGGAGGGGAGATAAAAAAGGCTGCTTCCTCCATCTCATTCCCCGGAGGGTGGCTGGAAGAGCCCACAGTGTCCGCTCCCTGCAGAGGGTTTTCTGCAGAGCTCCCTGCTCCACCAGGAGGGAATGAGAAAGCAATGTCAAATATATGTTTGAAATGTCAACAGAAGGGCCCTGCAAGATTGACGGTAGTCTCGTGAAATATTTCATTCTTTCTCTGGTTATGAAGAGAGACGTTATTCTGGATGACAGAAAAATTCAGGGGGAATAGGGCAAGGGAGGAGGGGGGCAGAGGGGGAAGAAGTGTGCAGGGAGAGGGAGGGACTGGCGGTCTCCCTCTCTCACTGTACCCCTAACAGGGTGCCTCTTACCCATCATGGGAAATATGGGCTGCTGCTTCATTATCTCAGCCTCCTTTATTTCTATCAGCTTATTTTCCCTTTCTGCTGCCTTTATCTCTGCACAGATGCCTGTTGCAAAGCCCACCCGCACTCCGCTCCCCCAGCCCCAAACAGCCCTGGCACAGCCCACCCCAAAAGCACAGGGACACCAGGGGTGGTATAGGGCCCTTGGTGGGACAGCCACGAGGGAGCAAATGTGGCACTGTCTTGGTTTGAAATGGTAGGTGTCTGCTAAGGAAGACAGGAGCCTTCCTTAACATAGAAAATGCAAACCCCCTCCCTCTGAATCGTTATAATTTTGAAATTAAGGGGCTCTCAGCAAAGATATGGGAGTAGGAATAACAGTTCTTTACTAGGAAAATTAAAAATACAAATGCAATAGTACAAACCAACACTGCCAGAGTGAGAACAGGCCCTGAGAACACCCTGTGGGTCAGGGAGGTGGCAGCAGTGCCATTCCATGGGGGCTCAGCCCTCCTGCAGTGCCAGCTGTGCTTCTGCTGGAGCAGGACCCTGGACAAGGCTGGAGTTTTCCTCTGGAGCTCCAGGGCTGGTGTGGATGGGCCTGGGCTCCTCTGGGAATGCAGTGGGGCAGAAAGCTGCTCCTCTGGGAATGCAGTGGGGCAGAAAGCTGCTCCTGTGGGAATGCAGTGGGGCAGAAAGCTGCTCCTCTGGGAACGCAGTGGGGCAGAAAGCTGCTCCTCTGGGAATGCAGTGGGGCAGAAAGCTGCTCCTCTGGGAATGCAGTGGGGCAGAAAGCTGCTCCTGTGGGAATGCAGTGGGCAAAGGCTGCTCCTCTGGGAACGCAGTGGGCAAAGGCTGCTGTGGTGTCCGAAAATCTCAGATTGTATCCAGGTAGGAATGCTTGGCTCCTCCTCCTGGGCAGAGCCTCTCCCAATGGGATGATGGAATTTTATCAGGTGCAGGGGACACCCAATGGCCCATTAACAGAAGATAATTAACAATTAATGCCCCAGTAACAGAAGGTATCTCCTAGAGGGAAGATTTGTTGTGGAAGAGCTAAAGAAAACTGCCCAATGAACAGCAGATACCTGCCCCAGCTCTATCAGATGGGAAATAACCCAGGACAGTCGCAGGGGTGGTGACCAGGATGCCCTCTGCCTAGGCCTGCAGGTTTTATGCTGCCTAGGAGTTTGGTCTTGCTTTCCAACATGGAGTCTGATGCTCCACATCCAGGGGGACAACCAGGCTGAGGGGGACAGAGAGGGCAAGGAAAGCATTCCCCTTATCTGCTCCCTACTCAGCACCACCATCTGCTCTGCTTCCGGAGGCTCTCTGCCTGTCCCTCTGCCTGCTGAGGGCAGCACGGGGACAGCCAGGGCCCCACGGCACCCTGCCCTGCCATCAGCACGTGGTGACAGTGACAGCTGATCTGGTGGCTCTCCCTCGCTCCCCCGCAGCACCAGGGCTGGCACTCCGAGGGGGAGAGGGCTGGATGTCTGCAGACAAGCTCACCTGGAGCCTCCAGCATCTGCTAAAGGCAGTAACAGCCACAATCCAACTGAGGCCATGTGAGCGAGGCCAGAAGTGGCTCAGGAAGCATCTTGCCACCCCTGCAATTCCTGAGATAGAAAAGAAGTGAGTTTCCAACAGCCCCAGAGATGAAAAATTCCAGTATCAGTAAAAGAAAAAAAAAAAAATCTTGAAAGCCCTCCTTTTGATTCCACTGAATAAGGGGCTTTTATATGCTTTCAAAACATTTTGATAGTTGCTTTTCGTTTCTAGTTCTTTTTTGCAAACTATAAATTATCTTAGATTTATTAACCTAAAAATTTATCCTTTCTTTTTTCAAATGCATCAAAAATGGGACATTTTGACTTTTTGAGCCTTTTTCCAGGATTTTTGTGAAGTGGGTAATTTGTCACAATTGATCCTTTTTTGAGAGACTTTGAATTTCAACAAACTGGTATTTACTGCTGAAAACACAGTGAGCTGACAAATTCCCAAACCAGCCACTGTGATTTCAGGTTTCCAGAGCAGAGCGGAGGAAGGCTTAGGTACATGACAAGGAGCTTTAGACCCTGGGTGGGGATGCTGAGAATGGGCACTTCTTGGACTTTTCCAGCTCTGTGCAGAGACCTGGAGCTGAGTGTCCCCTCCTGAGTCCCCCTGGGCCACCCATGTCCCTGCCATGAAGCAGAACAGCTCCATGACTTGCAGCTCCCCACAGAAACCACAAGCACTGGCATCACTGGCATCCGTGCTGCTGGACTCACTGCAGCGTTAAACCTTGATAAATGCCTTTAATATTTAATTGGTCTTTAAAAAACATAAATAGGCAGGATATTAAATGCAACTTGTCAGGCAGAGTAAGGCGAGTAATGAACGTTACCCACGACTGGTGGCATCTGCAAAATGCACTTTTAGTGTGGTTTGAAACCAAGGGCTTGGGAGGTGTTTCCTACTTTTGCTTCCCAGACGGAGTTTGTAGGTGCTCAAACATGGGGCTTTCACTTTGGAAATGGGATGTGGGATTCCTTACACACCCTCCACCGTGTCTGCTGACAAGGTCACCAGAGGTTCTCCGGCTCCAACCTCTGTCAGTGGCCTCAGCCAAGCAGGAGTTCCAGCCATTAAAAACTGTTTCCTAACGGTCCAGCAGTTTTTGTGCCATTTACAGGAGTAGATGGGGGCAAAAAGCACTTGGAAGTTCAGACTGGAATAAGGCCACAGAGCCAAATTAGGAGTCTGAGTCCGGGGGCACAGTGCAGCGCTGTGAAGTTGCATCTGCTCAGAATGTTGCAGGATTTGCCCACAGATTCTCACCTCCAGCTGTGACAGGTTTTCAGAGGACTTCAGCCACAGCACCACATGTCCTGGAGTCCATCCATGCCTTGGGAGGTCAATTCCACTGCCCCACTGTGACACGAGATCACAGTCAAGAGCTTCAGCCTGGCTGTGGGCAAGTTATGGAGTCTGCAGTGGGGCTATGGGCAGGTAACCCTTGGGAAAACAAAAACAATGCCCTACTCAAACACCTTCTGCAGTTCACTGGAGGTTCAGCTATGCAAGAATAGCACATTTAGGTTTTAGGGGAAGCTGGGGTTCAGTCAGGATCCCCTAACCAGCAGTCCTCCCAGGGAAGGTGGCAGTGATGCAAAGAGCATCCTGCCCTGCCATCACCAGCACACGTGTACGACCACTCCAGTGTCACCAGCACGAGTGGTGGGTGAATCTCTGCACGTCTACAGGCTGATTTTTCAATCAGAGGAGCACTCAAACTGCCCAGAGTTCAGGTCCTTGTCTCTCTGATGCCACTCCAATGAGTTCAAGTGGCCTGAAGATCCCAAGGGAAGAAGCTTTGCTATGGAGTTGCTATTGCCTGGGGCTCTTGGGCTGGGGGTGGCACCAAAATAGCCACTCTTCCAGCTCAGCTCCCTGTTGTTCACCCACAGCAGTGTCTGAGCCACCATCAGCTGCTTCTAAATATGGAGAAATGCTGCAGGCCTTCAGCAGCTACGCTGGGGAGCTGCTGCTAAACGCCCTGGAATAATGATCCTGCTGCTGGGAGGCCCTGGAAGAACAGAGGAGACAGGAGGGAGCGGAAGCAGCAGCAACAGCAATAATAACTGAGGAGCAATCCAGCAGAGAAAGGCTTTGATCTGAGGGCTGGGAGACAGGTCTGCTCTCTGCAGGGGATTTTTCCTGCACAGGTTGCTGAAGGGACCAGGGGTTTGTTGGGGGGAAGTCAGAGGCAGGAGCTACACCTCACCTACACAGTATTGTGCCCACCTCAGCCATGTTCTTGTGTGCAGCAGGGACATCCCTGCACGGTCACATCCCTCCAGATGGGGTGGGTGGCGGTGGCTGCAAGTCTGCATCAGCCAGATCTCACAGCTCTGCCCTGTGCTGCAGGCAGGCCCTGCCCTGTCCCACTGCCTGTCCCTGTGCCAGCCAGCAGGGTGGTACTTCCCAGCCAGGAATCACAGACCCTGCACCTTCTTCACTCATGGAGCGCCTCAAAACCCACCCAGAGCAAGATGGAAGAAGCCACCGCAGTCCTGCAGGAGCCAGAAGCATCTAACTCTCTGCCTTTTCCTTGCTCTCTTTTCTTTCCTCCTTCTTTAATTTCTAGTCTCCCTCCTCTGCAGAACCAAAACATTTTGGAGACTCTGCACTCCGTGCTGGCCTATTATTCACGGAACCTCCTATCTCCCTGCTTCAGGATGCTGCCTGGATCCGACCAATTACCAGCTCCCTTGATGTATAACACCATAAAACCCTTAACCTCATTATAGAAAATTTCTTTTGAATGGCCTTTAAAAACCATCTCATTACACAGGAAGAACTGTAATTACCTTTAACGAGACTGAGATATTGTGCGAGCAAGTGCGTTTGGGCTGTCAAAACAGGAGCAGTGGGAGATCATCTCCAGCCGTTTTCACCACAAGGGCAAACACTTTGTAATTCCCTCCCCTGCGCCGCTCCTCATCCTGGCCATCCCCCCTCCCCTCACTCCTCCTTTCTCCACGCCTTCCCTGGGCAAACACAGCTGCTCATGGTGCTCTGCTTCCCAAGGCGAAGCCCATCTTCCTCAGGACTTGTCTCTGGAGCTCCTTCCTGGTGTCTGCAGTGTCAGCAAAGCTCCTGCCGACAACTTGCCGTGGATGCTCTCAGAGGGCCACTGTGGTCCCTGCACTGAGGGCTGGGCTTGGCCAAGTGGAGCCAAGGTGATGATGTGGCTCCTGGGACATGACACTGTCACAAGTGAGGGATGACAACTTTCCCAAGCAAAACCATCTGGTGTGACTGCCTTCACCATCTTCCAGCGAGGAAGAAAAACACCATTTTTGTAGGGCAGACTCATCTCTGCTCCTTCCAGCTGTGGTCTCTAGTGATCTGAAAGGCAGAGGTGTGTGTATCTGAAGTCTGTCAGGATTTGGCTCTTTGCTGACATGATACAGCTAATCCCTGGAGTGGGCCCGGAGGGGTTAAGATTTTTTTTTTTCCTTTCTGCATATGTGTGACTCAAATGAAGATTTTTTTTTTTCCCCAAACAAAAATTTTTCCATCCCATCTGTCACTAATGTCAAGGCACGCCTTTGCCCAGATGCATTTTTTATAAAGAAAAAATAAAAATTTAACATTATTTTAGAAAACTCTGAGTGTGTGTTTCCACAGCAGTGGTATGGTCCCTTCTCCAGAAGGAGCTGTTGCAGTGTTAACCCCTGGTGTTCATCCCCAGGGCTTCCCCAGCCTTTGCCCACACTAGGCAGCTCTGCCTCCTTCTTCTCTTCTCTTCTCTCCTGGGGTGTTTCTGGCTGTTGCTTCTTTATTTCTGTCTTTTAATATTTCTACCTCTGGGTCGGGGCGTGTTTTGGTATTTACAAAGAAGCTCAGGACAGAGAATTCAGCTGGCACGAGTCAAGCTAATTGTTCCCAGCTGTTTTTGCCCTAATCACCCCCACCTGGAGCTGCCCCACTCCTGCTCAGAGCCCTGTTTAACCTCAGGACTGGCCCCTTCATCCTTTTCCAGAACTTCATGGCGGGTGGATGTGTGTTCTTGGGCTCCAACCTGTGGATTTTGGGACCTCGTTTGTTGCTGTTGGGGGTCCTGGAGCTGGCTGCAGCTCCCTCCTGTTGTTTTTGGAGCCATGGGCATCACGGAGGGAGGGCACCCTCTGCCCCTGGGCTGCCTTCCCTGACAGGACAGCCAGCTCTGCAGCCTGGTGCTCTGGGGACACGCTTCTGCAGCCAGCTGGTGAGTTTTGGCCCCAGAGGAGGGGAGCTCCTGCTGTTGAAGCCTCTGTCTGTGGGAAAGGTTAACTCCTGGGGAGCAGGCAGAGGGAGTGCCAGCATTCCACACAGGGGGAGTCGTGCTTTATTTCGTGTGAGGTGGTTTTGCTGGACAGGGGTTGAAGAAAAGGCTGGGAGGGAAGCAGGTGTGCTGTCCCTGCTGCTGCATGCTGTGCTTGCTTGGTTTTTCCTTTCATTCCCCTGAATGCCTTGAGGGAGGCCTGGGCTCACAGTCTCCTCTTACATCTACCAAAGATGGCTGATAATCACCTTGGGTAGCCTTCTCTGTCCCGTGTGTGTGCCAGAGGCTCTGGAAAATGATCTCGATGCTTCCCCTACCTAAGCAGCAGCCTCAGGGCTTTTTGTGGCAGCAGTCAGGGCATTTCTGCAGCCTTCCTGCTGCTCTGGCCTCTGTGCTGTAGGAGCACAGCCCTGGCTTGTGCTTTCTTGTGACAGGAGGTTTTTGTTGGAGGGTCTGGACCAGCGTGGCCAGGTCCTCTCGCAGCACCAGCTGCAAGGATGTGTTTGGGAGCAAGGATGGGTGTGGTGCAGGACGCTGCTGCCCCAGGGACCCCGCAGCAGGAGCTCTGCCTCCCTGGGCAGCAGGTCCTGGTCTGCAGCTTGTGTTGGCTGAGGAGTGTTCCTGTCCTGCTCTGAGCACCCTCTGGAGAGGGCTCTGCTCAGTCTCCATGTCTCTGACCTTTTCAGTGTCGTGCAATTGCATTGGCTGTGGAGCTGCTCGCTGTCTAATGAGCCTGTGGGGATTGGGGGGAAATGGGCAGCCAATAAAAATATGGAATATTGAAAAGGTCAGAGCTATTTGGTGGGGACACAATAACTCACCAAACTTCTTGGGCATTGCATCTCTGGCTGCCGGCCCCAAGTGCAGGGGCTGTGGGCTTGCAGCGGGGTGGGAGCTGCATTGCATGTGCTCTTGGGGCAGGGCTGAGCTTTCCAGCTGTGCCAGGACCTCTGTGGGTTGGCACATTGGCTGCACCTCTGCAAGAAGGGTTGGAGAAACCCTTGTCCAGAAGGAGCCTTCAGAACTTGGGCTTTGCTTGCATGTCTGAGGAGGGAGAGGTGAGCCTGTGGTCAGGGTGTTCTCTGGCATTGCTGGCAGGTTCCTGCCATGATTCCAGCAGCAGGGAGCTGGGTGACAGGGGCCAGTTTGAGGTTGTTTCAGTGTTGTGCTCTGGATCTAGGCCCCAGGTGTCACCACAGACCTTCTGGAGAGCACTTGCTGGGGCTGAGGGTGCATCCCTAATTGCCAGCAGCTGAGAGTGCATTCTGAATCAGCTGTGGCTTTCCTGTGCCCCTCCTGCTTGCTAACAAGGGCAAAGCTCTCATGCAAAGCTGTGCTGATTTAGCAAACCTGTGCCTTATGAGGGGGTGGGGAACATGCATCCAAAAGTTCCCAAACTGACTCCAGTTCCTCAGTGTTAGCACCAAGGGGAGTCTCCCCTCTCTGTCTCTGACCCCTTTTAGTCCTCAGCTCTGTCGCAACACATCTGTCAGCTTGTCCTCTGCCACAGGCTGCTGGCTGGTGGAGACCTCACCTCTCCAGCCAAGGTGCCTCTGATGGCCTTTGTGGTGGCAGAGCAGGGCCAGTGATCTTGCCATATGCCAGGTGCTGGGAGCAGAGGGAGAAAAAGGTCTTTAAAAACCCATCACACCGTTGCACCTTACCAAAGTTGTCATGACAATGCAACACTGAAGGCTTTGTGACAGCCCTGTGCCACAGTGTTGGCTACTGGGAAATACCAAACAGCACTTTGTGCAGCCCCCTTTCCTGTAGGCAGGAGGCATTTGGAAAATACAATTCATTGAGCTTAACAGTAAAAATTTAAGTTCTGGGAGCAAAACCAGAGCAGCAGGGGGAAAGTGCATGTTGGTGCCAGGCAGGCAGCAGCCAGGACTGTGCACTGGCACAGCAGCAGGTCTCACCCTGGATGCTGATCCTTCTGCAATCTCTGTGCTCAGCAGTTGTAACTTGGGCAAGTTTCTGGCAGAGGAGACAGTGCTTTGTGCTGCTTTCTGTGGTTAGATGTGGTGGCTGGATTATTCTGTGGCCCCCCACAGCTGTGTTGCTGTGTGCCCTGACCCCAGCTGTGGCACTGTGGATGTCTGCCCAGCGTGGTGCTTTTTACAGCCCTTGGCTTTGCTATTCCAAGTGTTGGTGTGGTGTCCTGGGGACAGTCTGTGTGATGTGTAGTTCAGTAAATATGTAATGGGGTGTTTTAGGGCTTTATTGCTTTTATGCAGCTCTAATGTAATGCCATTTAGAGAGCTCTGGCACACCCGTCAGCAGCTCAAGTGGAGCAAAGGAAGGATGTTCTTCCTCTCCAAGCTCATCATCTTCCCCACTTGATGCTCTCAGCCATGATATAGTGGCCTAAAGGTGACAACTTGTCTCTGTGAGCACTCTGAAAAGCAGGCAGTGGGATCATTAGAAATGATTGTGGATTGGCCCTGCTTTAAAAGGGAGCAAAATATTTGGCCAAAGTCCCATTGGAGCATTTTCAGCTATTGTGAAAACCTTCTGCTAGACAACTTGTTTCTAGAGTTCCAACCAGAATCGGGCTCTTGGGTTTCAGATCACCTCTGTGAGGAGCTGTAGGTGCTCTATAGGGCTTTAGCCAGCCTGGGAGGTGTCATCAGGCCTTAGCTGTGTGTTGGATGGGGTTGGAAACATTGCCTTGCCTGGCATTCCCCTGCTTCAGGGCAGGACTTGGCTCTTGTTCCTGCCCGTGCCCATCTTGTAGGCTGGTCCTGGGCAGGGCTGCTACCCAAGAGCAAAGCTGTTCTGTGGTGAGCCTTGTGCCCCTGTGCCACACTCAGCGCTGGGGGGCTGGGATCCCATGTGGATGGGTGCTCCCTGTGGCTTGTAGGGGTGCTGTTAATTCTGGATTGGCACCTCAACAATTGGGGCCCCTGGCACTTAATAACTGCAGTACCTAATTTTAGTGTAATGGCACTCATTCAATCTGCTGCTCCCGGAATGTGCAAGTGACATAAATTAATGTTACACAGAAGAAGTCAAGTTTCTAGTGAGAGATCAATAGATCATGATGTGGTGATATTTGAAAATACATCTTATTAGCAGTTCATATTTTGGCACTTTCCATGGATTCCCACAAGCTCCCTTCCCTGCTGCCCCAGGGTGCTGCTGTGCATGTGGTTGCTGACAGCATCAGTAGTCCTGTGAGATGATATTGCCTATGCTGGATGTCACTTTGTGGCTTTTATCCCACGGGAAATGAATGGAAAGAGGTTGGAGTGATGTTGGTCACTGCAGGGCACAACAGGAGCCTTTGGCATCTTGCAGCAGTTATGAGAAGGGCTTTTTTCTGAGCTGGCTCAGGGTGTCCAAGCAGGCAGACACCACAGAGCTGATCTTATGTGGTGCTGCTGTGAAGCAGCCTGAAGAGAAAAGTGAGGTAGGGAGGGAGCCCATGGCTGCTCTCCTGTCCTGGATAAACATAGAAATTCACTGGAAGGATGCTGAGCGCACCTGTGTGAGCTGGGCTGTGCCTCTGGGGAGATGAGCAGAGGCTTTGAGCTTTCAGGGCCCAACCAGCACCACTTACCTGCACTGAGGAGGACAAGTAACGTGAGGAACCCGCCATGGCAGGGCATGGCTTTGCCTCAGCACAATCCTTCTCAGCTTCAGCTTATGGGGGCTCTGCAGAGGCCCTTGTTTGACAGCTTAAAGTGACTTCCTTGAGGCCAGGACTCAGGGTAAAGGCTGCCTGTGTTCTCTCTGGGGTCTGGGTTGATTTCTCTGCACGAGTCAGGCTCTTTGGCAAGGGGTTCAGAGCTGAGTTTCGATGCCAACTGTAAAATATCCCTCCAGGGCATGTGCATGCACCTCTCCCCTCACAGCCTTGTGGTGCTTCCTCCTCCTCGGGAGGAAGCTAATCTCCTCTGCAGACCTCGCCATCAGAGCAGATCAGAGCAGCTCCCCGCTCCTCCTGTGCTGCAGAGGGATTGCCAGGATCAGAGCTTTGGATTGTAGCTGTGGGGGATGATCCCCCTTTCTGTAAGCCTGGCTGGGAAAGGTGGTGTGCAGTCATTCTGCACCGGTGGAGTGTGCTGGAGAAGATGCGCTTCCCTCTGGTCCCCAGAGCCAGTGGAGCTGTGCTGGGCTTTGCTCAAATGGAAGATGCTTGTGTACACTTCTTTAAGCAATGAAGTGACTCAGGTTGCCCACTCAGTCTTCTCTTTCCACAGACTGTTCCCAGAGTCCCTCCGGATGTGTCTGAAGCATCCTAAATAAGACCTGAGCACTGTGCTCCGAGGTGGAGGCTGCACTGAGCTGCTCAGAAAAAAATAGGCCATTGCTTTCCTCACGCAGGCAGGCATTTAAAGAGCCTGTGAGGGAGGAGTGTGGGCATGTGGCTAAATCAGAAGTGAGGAGCTGTCCCCTCCTTTGGCACCTCACCTGCCTTCCACGAAATGGGGCCACTGGGAAGCCAGGCTGCAGGCTGGCTGGCTTTTTTTTTGGTAGCTTGCTTGGTGGCATTGGCTTTGTGCATTGCTCCCAGCAGGAATCACCAGGGAGAAGCAGCTCACTTTTTGCCTCGCCTTTCCAACCAGAGTTTGCAAAATGGCTCAGGTTTTTTACCTTTTCTCCCAGAAAAGTCAACAGCAAAACCTGCTTGCCTGAAGTGGGATTAGGCAATTGCCCTTGCAGGAATCCCAGCCTTGCTCCCCTGATCCTTTCTTCAGCCAGTTGCCCAGGCAAAGCATCTATCTCTGTCTTCCAACCTAAGATGCTGTCTCTTCACTAATTAAATGAGGAATATCACCTCTTTATAATTGTCAGTTGATTTCAAATTAAAAAGGGACCTGTCGGACCAAGAAGAACCTTATCCTCCCTCTGGGGACTGCCTTCCTTTTTATTTAAGTTTTTTTTCAGGCTGATAATTCCATCTGCAAGTCTCCTGTGATACTGTGGTAACCCTTGGATGCTATTCAAGAGCATCCTGGCCCCTGGCGTGTGCTCATTGCCTCCTAATTGCTCCAAATAAGTTGGGAATGATGAAATTAAAGTGCCATTGATATGAGGCAGCCCTGGCATGCTGCAGTTACAGGCATGTGAGGGATGTGGACAGATGGGCAGATGTTAGGATAATAGGTATTAAATGCAGATTTTACCCTGTTTGGGATCCCCATCTAAGCACAGTTCAACTTCTTGGTGCAGCAAGTTTGGCAGCTCCTGTGCTGGTGCCCCAGCTGAGCATTTGGCATGGGCTGGGGACGTGCAGGATGTAAAACTCTCTGACCTCCCTTAGTTTCTGGAGGGTTCCTGGGTAATGGACTCTCCAGGGACAAGGACATGCAAAATAACCCTGACTCCACACAGTGTCCCCTGTCTGTAAATCCTAGGTTGCTCATCCTTTGGGCGCTGTGGTTCAAACTGAAACAAATAGAAGTGGGGTGCTGTTCTCATTCATTGAACAGGGCTTGTTCTCTTCATTCCTTCCAGCTGTAATTTTGGAGTTGGATTCAGATTTCAAACGTGAAACAGCTGAGTTTGGGGTTCTGGTGTTGAACCAGAAGCAAGAGGGTAGTCCCCCTGCCCTGGCATGCAGGAAAGCTGGGCTGAGATCCCAGTGGGCCTGGGATCAGCATTCCTTGCTCCTGACCTTGCCCTGGAGTGGGGACAGCACTAGCAGGGGATGTGGGGGCTGCCCTGGGTGCTGATTGGTGTCATTCAGTAGCTGCTCTTGTGCTCTGCTCACCTGGAAACGTTGCTGCTTTTAGTGTCCTTCGCTCTGAAAAAAACCAGACTATTTTTGGCATATGTAGTCAAAGGGGGAGAATGATACCTTGCTGGCTGGTGGTGCTGCAGTGTCCCATTGCAGCAGAGGGGCCTGGATAGGACCTGACTTCAGATCTTCAGCAAAGACAGCTTTGTGACAATCTGTTCCCAGCCAGAACAGACTCATCACATCACCCACAGGGTGAAAGCCATCCCAGTCCAGCGATTCCACACCCATCCCCACGACTCAGTATCCCATCCCTGATCCTGCAGCAAGAGCTGTCTGGGCACGGTACCACGATGCTCAAAGAGAGCATCTTGGCCAAAGCAGCCCATTTTTGGAGCATACAGGGGTGGCTGGTCCCAGAGCTGCAGGTGAGGATGAGCTTCATCAGTCTGCAGGCACTTTCGTAGCCTTACAGGTGTGCTTGCTTTGGTGATTGTGCAGTTAATAGTTTTCTGAAGATGGATGGCAGGTACAGCACAGCAGTTTGCTTTCCAAAAAAATGCCAATCATTCTAATCACTTACCTAAGATTTGGGTCAAGTCCAGCCACCTGGCTTTGGATAATAACTCTCCCAAGTCTTCTTGAGCTAGTCTTGTGAAGCTTTGGCATTCTCAGGACAGTTGAAATGGATGGGAGGTGCTCTGACATGGCAGCCAGCTGGCCTCCAGGATGGATGGCTGCTTGCAAAGTGATGGAAAGTTACATTTGCTCAGTCTGAGCCAATTCTATTCCTGTAACTGGCCTTGGCTGTGACTTTGGCTTCCCTGTGGCTCATTGGATGCTCACCCTGCGACGTGCTCACCTGGAGGCTTTGGGTTGAGATGGCAGGATCTCTTGCTCTGGGCAGCCCTCCAGGCTCAGGGCTCATCTATCAGAGGAGTTCAAGACCTCTGAATTCTACCTGTTGCATATTTAAAGGCCAGAGGGGCAGATTTATGACTATGGTCTGACCTGCTCTGGAACAGAAGCCAGAACTTGTCCCTGGCTGATTGCTTTGTCAAGTGTAGCAACTCTGGGCACGTGGTTCCCAAAGACAGGGGAGCTGCAGGGTCTTGTCTCTGCTGGCAGGCAGCAGGGGTCTCCACGAGGCTCCCATCTGTCCCTAGCTGGGCTGTTTGGAGTAATCCCTTTGGGTAAGGGGTGCTCCCAGAGTGCCTGGGCCTGCCTGGGGTGTCACTGCCCGATTGCACAAAGGATCGTGGGCACTGCCCGGGCTCATCCTGGTCACTGAAAGTTCAGCTCTCCCCAGCATGGTACCTCCAGGCAAAGAGGAGGTGGTTATAGTGGCTCTAAGTCCCTACAGGCAGGAAACGCCCAGCATTTGGAGGGATTTAGGTGTAAATTCATTCGGTTAATTTTCTCAAAAGGATCTGTGAGCTGCATGTGTCAGCATGGTGCCAGTTGTGCTTTCTGGATGGCCAGTCTCCCTGGGGCCCAGCACTCTGAAGTGCCCTGCTTGTGTTCAGGGGTGTGCTCCCACCATTTGCTGCTGCTCCCTCTGCTCCCAGTTGCAGCCCCTCTACAGATGAGCTCTCAATGCAGCACACGGAATTCTCAACAGAAGCCAAGGTGTGTGCTGTGACCTTGAGATCCACTCCCAGTGAATGCTTTCCTCCTCATCTTGCTTGCATGTCTGTCAGATCATCTCTGCTCTTCCTCTGCTTCCCCTTCCCATGGCCACTTCCAGGAGGTGGCTGCCTCTGGGCCCTGTGCCTTGGGCAGGGATAGGTCTGTGCCAGATCCCACCAAGAGCCATCCCCTTCCCTGCATGGCTGAGCACAGTACAGGATGTCCCTGGACCTGCAAGGAAAAGCTCCTGGTGACTTCCATCAGGAAACAAGCTGGGTACTTCCACAGGACCACGGATGAGGGGAAGCACAGGGCAGGGCTGGCTCATCTGTGCCAGCACACTGGGTTTTGGAAATTGGCCTGTGCTGAAATTGGCTGTTCCTGCCCAGCATGGAGGAGGAGGAGGAGGAAGGAGTGGTGCTGAGTGGAAAGCCCTGGTGAGCTGGGCTTGGCATGGGTGTGGGAGGAGGGAAGGAGCAGTGCTGACTGCTCCCAGGAGGAGCACAGGAGCTGTCACCATGTGTCACCCCCCTTTTGGCAGCCCCAGCCTGCTCGGCCATCGAGTGCAGTTAAAAAGTCTGAGCAGGCACCAGGACTTGTTTTGCCACCAGAAACTGCTTGACAGCTGTAGGCAGCTGCCTTGTTGGTCTGTGCCATGCACAGTCTGGGCAGGGATTGGTCTGGGAGTTTATTTGGGGAGCAGATCCCTCGGAGTGCTGCTCTGGTGGTGATGGTGCAGTTTGGAGCACAAGAACTCTGCTAATTGGGCCAAGCTTCATTATTCTGTGGGCTTTGCATCCCCTCCAAACAGGGCAGTCTTGCACCCTGGCTGGCACTGGGCAGAGCAGGCTGCTCCTGGTCCCCACTTGCCACGGGTGCCCAGAGATGTCCTGGCATCGCTGGGCAGGGCCGTGAGTGGATAGAAGAACTCATTTTCCCATCTTGATCCCTTGTGGCTGAGATTTCTCTCAAAGAGCCTTTCACCCAGAGGTGAAGTCACTCACCATGGCCACCTTCAGCAGCTGCTTCTGCATTGTGGGTTGTAAATGTCCCCTTAATTTAGTGCCTGCAGTGCACTAAAGCAGCAACCTTAGCACAGCCTCTGCATAATAACCAGAGAGGCTCTAGATCCTGAGCTCTGACACACAGCGCTCTCCTTGACTGCTGTAGTCCCAGGGGCTGATGGCTTCCCTTACCCGGGGTGCCTCAGCCTCCCCACCACATGCTTTTGAAAGAGAACTCCCTGTAAAATAGAGAGATTTAGTCTAGTCCAGCTGGGCAGGTCAGTCCAGACAGTAATGCACTCACATCCTAAATGTTTCAATTCTTTTGGCGAAACTTCCCGGTGAAAGGTGATTTTTTTCTCCTTCATGAAAGAGGATAACAGCTCTGACCTTGAGGAGAGAAATGATGAGGGTTCAGAGTTCTCTTTCTTTTTTTGTTGCTATTTTCTTGCAAAATATTCCAGTTGAGAGGGATTTTTTGCTTAAACAATTTATACCCAGTAGATAGATTTATTCTGTTCAGCTACCAGCCGCAAGAAAGCCTCGTTATTCCCTGTGGCATTTTTTTTTCCCCTCAATACTCATAAATACTCTTTGCTAAATCTGAGTGTTTACTACTGGAAGCATGAGGGACCAGGTACTCCTGCCCTGTTCTGATGCTGCAGGAATCAGCCTCCTTTGCTGCCCTGACCCTGGGTAACCTGAGTGGTGCTTGGGATTGGTTGTTAAATATCCCTCTTGTCTCCCCATGCCTGATCCAACTCTGCTCCCTTGTTATTTCCATCTCTCAGGGATAAAGGATCTGCACAAAATGACTTTTTTGAACATCCTGGAACCAAGAGGTGATTTGGAGGCAACGCTTCCGAATCCCACCTGGTTGCTACTTCCCATGCCTCTGCTCCCAGCCAACACCCTGCTGTCCTGGCTTTTAGCAGGAACTGGGCAAAAAAACAGTTTCCTGGTTTAGCATAGTTATTTCCAGGGAGAAGAGGAAAATGTGGAGGTTTGGTTTGAAATTATTTGAGTGAACGTGGCAGAAATGCAAGGACTTGACAGCAGAGTTGGTTTAGATTGGGGTAGCAAAGAAATGAGGAGACTTAAAATGAAAAGTGGGCTCAGAGGGAGGGAAAAAAGGCAGTATTTCCTTTCAAACACGTAAAACCTGGCTGCTTTGATGCTGATGGATCACTTGATACTCTTTGTGAAACCATTCCATGTGACAAAGCCAGTTTTCCAGGCCGGAATTGTTGCTGGTGGGTTTGGCTGTGGTAGTAGCTCCTTGTACCCCTGGTGCCCGCCTCAGTTTCCCTTCATAGAATCACAGAATGTTTTGGGTTGGAAGGGATCTTCAAGGACAACCCCCTGTCATGGGCAGGGACACACCTTCCACTAGACCAGGGCACTCCAAGCCCTGTGCAGCCTGGCCTTGGACACTTCCAGGGATGGGGCAGCCACAGCTGCTCTGAGCAACCTGTGCCAGGGCCTCCCCACCCTCACAGGGAAGGATTCCTTCCTAATATGTGATCGATTCTTCCCTTGTCTGTAGCTTTTCCATGAGGTTTGGGGCACTTAGCTGCCTCACCCCCCCCTTCACCTGGGTGCAGGGGACCCACGTGGTGCTGGCAGCACCTCCCTTGCTCAAGAGATTCGGTTGAGCTCTCCAAACTCATTGCACTGGTGAGCCTGAGGCAGCATCCCTCCCTTCAGAGGCAGCTCTGTCTCTCTGTTTTGAGTTTCTTTGGAGCTCAGATTCTCAGCCTCCTTACCTCTCCACTAGTGCAATGTTTTAGGAACAGATGGGCTTAATTTCCGATTGCCGCCCCCTGCACTTGGGAGGAGGCTTGAGTTTGGAGCCAGTCTGCCTCTTGTTCCACGTGAGTCCATCCAGCAGGCTCCTGCCTGCCCTGCCCCTGTGGACATGGAGCCAAGGACCCGGCAAACTGCCCTCTTCGTGATGAGAGAGGCTCTCAGAAGTAAGATTTTCCCTCCCGGTGGATAAATCCGTCTCCATGTTACCTTAGCAGTGGCAGCGGCTGAGCATCTTCTTATGGGTTGATACTGTTGAGATGCTTAGTCTAAGCTCCATCTAATCCTCTTTCAGGGAGCTATCGGGCTGGTGATCTCCTACAAACAGGTTTTCCGACACCAGCCTCGGCATTTTGTGGTTTGTGATCATGCTGGAAAGGATGATGGTCCTGCTGCACCTCTGCTGCTGCTCCTGAGCTGAACCAGAGGTGAAAGGGAAAAAAACAAAAAATGAACCTACAAGTTTCGAACCTGGACTCTAGTGGATTTTGGATTTAGGTGTCTACTCCTGCTTTCATAGAGTTTTGTAGCATGTCATTTCCTTATCCAGCTTCTTGTGGAGCATAAATCAGAATTTATAACTGATTTTGTGTTGGATTAAAAGCTTTGGGGTGTTTTTTTTTTTTTTTTTTTTTTTTTTTTTTGAGAGCACCCTCATGAATCTAGCCTGTTGTGTTTCTGCCAGTGTACCCTGGCAATCTTGTCACTCTTTGGGAATCAATAGCAGATGTAAAGCAGATTTAAAGTGTTTCCAATGCCCTTCTGTGTGTCAAGGCCCAACATTCAAGGCAGAATTTAGAGGTGCTGCAATGTGCTTGAAAACTCTTGGACTGTTGAACTTGGCAATCAAAACCCGCTTCCTGCTTGCTGAGAGTGGGTGCCCTGCATTATCACGTTGTCACCCAGACATCTGCATGGGGATGGAGTCACCTGGCAGCAGTGCTGGCACAAGGCAGTTGTGGGGACTGGCACCCAGGGCTTGGGAGAGAGGCTGTGAGATCTGCTGTCGGTAAGATCTGATCAGCACCAACCTGGTTGTTAGACCTCATCCCTGGGATTTGGTTTGGACCAGTTTAGGGATGGACATTGTCCCTCCTGGAGCGAGGTGAGCAAAGCCCATTCTGCCATGGGCTGGGCTCCCTGCAGGGAGCTCTGGCCAGAGGTGGGAGTGAGCAGTCCCTTGTGGGGAGGGCAGATCCTTGGGTACTGCTGATGATGCCTTAAGGAGCTGGAACAAAGACTAGACTGAGTTAAGAGGAATAAAGTGGATATTTACTGAAATGCCTTCAAAGACCACACCCTGGCAGTACCCAAAGGGCTCCAAGATGGAAGCAAAAGAGGGCTTGGTCACAAGATCTCACATTTTGATAAGTTTTAGTCCATTTGCATCTAGGAGCCAACTGTCCAGTTAATACCTTCAAATGATGAAGTTTCATCCTCCTTGCTCGCTTGCCCGCCCTCCTCTTTTCATGTTATTTAAGCTTTGGGCCTGAAGTTTGAAGAGATTGTCCTTGAGTCTCCAGCTAGAACAGGATTGTTTTGTCTTCACCACCCTGTGAAAAGATCCCAGCAACACTCAACATAAACCTAAAAGCTGCACACCAAGACAGAACAGAAACAACCCAAGGTATCACTGACACTGTCCCCTTCCTCCTGTCTTGCAGGGCTGTGTGTCTGGGGCTGAGCCAGGTGCCCCCTGCTCCGTGCTGGGTCCCATGAGACGGGCAGGACCCCGCTGTCCCTCGCGCGCGGGGCCGCAGCGCCCGGCTCTGCCCCCGCTGCTGGGGAGCCGCAGAGAGCTGCTGCCACGGTGAGTGCTGGCCTCTCCCTTCCCTTTCCCAGGACGTGCTCCACGTCGCTGTTCCCGCTGACTCCACGCGTGTCCCCTGGCTGCAGCGGGGTCGCAGCGTGGGGTGCCTGCAAAAAAGCGCTCTGAGGGAACAGCTTATGCACCAGAAAAATTCAGGTTTCAGTCAACAGACTCAGCTCACGAATTCAGGTTGTATTTAGCAAGTGGCTTTGGCTGGGAAAAAAAAAAAAGTGAAACACTGAAAAGTTTGATTTTGACATTTTCAAAATGAAACCTTTCAGCCATCTGTTTCACGATGATATTTCATTTCAGTTTTTTTCTAGCTTTTTTTTTTTTTTTTTTTTTCCCAGGGTGGAGGGGAAGCCACCTACAAACAAAATGAAAGCTTCACTTCAGCCCAAACAAAATGTTTCATTCAGCCCCAAATTATTACTGGAGCTTTAAAATTTGGCAAAGAAAAAAATCACTTTGGTCATCCTGAATTGCTTTCTTTTCTCTGTTTAATCACCAGGACAAAAGAGAAGCGTGCGAGGGAGTGGGAGCTGCGGGGCCCACAGCACGCAGCGTTGGGGGTTTTTGAGTGGGAGTTTGGGAAGAGCCTGTGGTGGCAGAACATGTTGTACCAATGACTTTGGTGATGGCAGAAGCCTGTGGGAGCCGATTTTAGCTACGGCAGAAAGCTCGTGCTGGAGAGGAGAGTGTGCTGTGCTGAGCCCACCTGGAGCCAGCGTCCTCCCAGGCTGTGGGGGTGGCCCCCGTGCCCAGAGCTGCGCCAGAGGTGCGTGGCAGGTCTCACCCAGTGCCACTCCCTCCCTGCAGAGCAGAGGCTGTGCCTGTTACCTGCTTTCCCCATCTGGTCTTTGGGAAAGCCCAGTTTGGGGAGATAAATGTGAAGCAGAAGGGACCTTCTGGTCTGCCCAGAACCTTTTTGTAGCTCTCTTTGAACAGGAGAAATCACTCTGGGGATGGAGGAGAGAAGGAAGGGACCCGGGAGGGGGGAGAAGAAGCCCCTGTGGGGCTGCATGGGGCTTCTCTTGGCCCCCTGATGGCAGGGAGGAGGTGATTTGACCCAAATCCCATCACGGCCCGTGCCTGGGTAGCACTTCCACCACCCAGCTCAGCTGAAACTACCCAGCTGGAGAAAACAGCTGTGCTTTCCATTTACCACATCCTCTCCACCCCCAGTCTACCCCAAATGTCACCCTATCCAGTCACACAGAACTGCTGAATGTGGAGGCAAGTGCTGGAAAGGGGGCTGTGCTTGGTGGGGGCTGCTGGACTCCTTGGGATGGGGCTGTGCTGGCTCATGCCCTGTGTCAGGAAGGAGGAATGGAGGGGCTGAATCACAGGAGGAGAATAGGAGAGCCCCAAAATCATGCATAAGCACAATCTGTGCAGCACCACGAGGGGCTGCAGGAAGGCATCCTGGGCTGATTTCCTGGGAGGATCCTGGCTCCCCACAGCCTGGGCGTGCAGGACTCCCACTCCAGCAGGAAGGCTTCAAACACAGCATTCCGGGCAGGTGTCTGGGAGTGTGGGGGGACAGCAGGTGTTCCAGATCTGTTCACACGTGCTCCCGTGCTTCTGTCAGCACTGGCTCCCTGCTGAAGTGTGGTGGGGTTGCTGCCTTTGTTGCAGAGGAAAAAAACCTGGCTGTTCTGAGGTACGTGAGATCAGGAGGGAATCACGGTTGCTGCAGGTCTGAAATCAGTGTCTGCCCTTGTTTGGAGGGAAGCTGGTTGTGCCCAAACCTCTGTTGGCTGCTTTGCAGGTGGCCGTGACCCCAGGGTGTGAGTGGCAATGCTGGAGAGGGTGGTAGGACCTTGTCCCGTGGGTTTACCCCAGAGGGAATCCCTCCACCCTGCTTTGGGAGAGTCTTTCCCTAGGCCCTTACTGGAAGCCCCTGAAACCTCCAGAATCGTGTACCTCTGGGTTTGCATTGTGTTCCCACCTTCCATTCTCTTTCTCTGTTTTCGTTTCTCTCTCCTTTCCCCCCTCCCTCCATCTTTATCAGTAGCTAATGAAACAGGCAGGGAGAAACCCAATTCGTACAGTAATTAAATTTACTTAGAGGGTATTCAGCTGGAGTAATGAGAAGTTTAATTCAATGATTAGTTTTTTCTTTCATTAATTAAAAATGGAACAACGGTGCAGTTACAGTGGGCTGCATTGATCCTCCTTGTGGAAAGCTCCTGATGGAGGAGGAGGAAGGAAAGCTTCTCATTTTATCTTCTCTGGATGCTCTCTCTCCCCACACACAGATGCCTGTATTGTCCCCTGTTCCCAGCCGATCCCTTGCCCAGGTGTCCCTGAGTGACTTTAGGTAAGGGGTGCTTGGGGTGGTGATGAGGAGAGCAGTGGCACAGTTCCCCACACGGGTCCTCTCCCCGATCTGTCCCCAGCCTCTCCGTTTAAAAATGGATTTGAAATATTTGCTGTGGGTGGAAGATTGAAAAGCAGGTCCCAGCCCACAAGAAGTTTGGGGTGGGAGAGTTGTTTTCCATCCTTGCTGAACAGATTTTGATCCATTTAAATATGTTAAACTCATAAACATGTTTTTAGTCTTTTAAAATAAGTGATGTGTGAAAGCAAAAAATAAACCAGATAAGTAATTTCCCGTTTTTCCAATGCCTTCTGCAGGATCTTGAGCAATGTTAGGACCTCAGATGTCCTTTGAAGCATGATTGGGCATGTTCTGTTCCCCTAAAGTAGTACTCCCAGTTTTGTACTCCCAGTTTTGACACAGATGGACTTTTTTTGGTAGCTTTGTGGATTGTTGTAAGATCTGCTTATGTATGAGTTCCTAAGGAGGAGTAGACAGTACCAGGAATAACCCCCCAAAAAGCAAGGAACCATTAACTGGTGTCACATATCCTGCCTGTGCAGGAGCTGTGTACACAAGGGGGCTGGGCAGTGAGCAAGCACTGCCTCCCCCTCACCTGTGCCCTCCCTGCCCACCTGTCTGCCGAGCCATCTGCTGCTCTGGGGGCCCTGTGATGGTGAGAATTAGCCAAGGGCTGGGGCACCAGCACCTGGGTTGAAGCCAGTGGGAGCCAAGAGTGCTCAACACCTCTGGAAATCAGATGCTTTGGCTTTTCTTGGGTTATTTTGGGTGTGATAACTACTTCAGGAAAGCTGGTGGGCAAGGGAGAGGCTCCTGGCCGGCCCAACACTGTGTCCCTGTGCTGGGAAGACAGACAGAGTCCCATGTGGGACTGGAGCTCCTCCAGCAGTGTTCATGCCTCCTGGAGGCTCCTCTGTGCCCCCTGTTTGTGGAGTGGCTCAGGACTCGGAGAAATGGCTTTTTATGGCAAGAAAGGAGGAATGCATCTCCCTGCTTTCACCTCATCTCCTGAAACAGCAAAAGTTGTGCTGGGAAATGGTCACTGTGGGGCACTTGCTCCCACACCTGCAGGAGGGCTGCAGCTGAGCTCTTCTATCTCCAGCACTGTCTTGGCTGCGGTGGCAGCGGGAGGGAAGCCCCAGGCTGGGTAAATTGGGGCACCCCGGTGCTGGCAGCCTGTGCACCCCTCAGCTGGACCAGCCGGTCGTCCCCAGGGCTTGTGGCAGTGGTTCTGGATGTAACACAGCCCCTCCAAATCCCAGCACATCTGTGGGAGAGCCCTCAAGCCCCCTGGGTCCGTGGGGTGCAGTGTCCCCAGTGTGAGCCTCGTGCCTCATTGCTGGGGTCCTGAGCCGTGAGAGCCTTTTGCAGCTCGGCTCTTTTTGGTGATGTTTTGCAGTTCCTGTCCTCTGTGAAGCATTTGGCTGGGATACAGGGGTGCAGCCAGGGACTGAGCTGCCTGGGGAGGCTCTTGGAAGGAAGTGTAAGCCTGTGCTGACCAGTGAGTGACACCTAGACTTGTAATCAGCTGCAGCAGTGCCTTACAACAGTGTTTTTCCGAGGGGTTTTGCATGCATGTGCTTCTTCAGAGATCACTGCGAATGATTCCCAAGTGCTCTGGCCCAAATCTGTCCTGGTAGCTGTCAGCAGATCAATGCTCTACTAAGTACAGACCTGCTCTATTTCCGTGGGAAAATGGCTCTCTTAAGCAGTTCATTTTGGGCCTTCCAGCAGCAGGGCCACTAAATTTTGGTAGTTGTGTTTTTCTGTCTGTTACAGCCTGATTTATAACTTTTAAATATCAGCTTGGATGGAGATTGAGCTCGCCTGAGCTCAGTTTTGGGAGGGAGAGAGGAAAAAGCATTCACAGCTTTTTAATTTCTCTCCTGCTCGTCTCTCAAATGCCAGGTTTAAAGCCCTAATTTTGGTTTCCTTTTGCTCACAGTGCATGAGTGGAAAGCAGAGGAGAGGCCAAAGCCCAGTGCACACCTGGCATCTGATCCCCCAGCATCCTGCCTTCATCTGACCCAGGTAGGTGCACCCGAGCTCAGAGCACTGGTGCATGTGATGCTCACGTGCATTTGCTGTGCCAGGGCTGGACTGGTTTCCATTGCCAGAAGCTTGGTAAAAATGTCATTTCCTTCCCCCTTAATCGGGTGGCTTCCCAGCCCTCCTGGTGGGGGTGAGGCAGGGTGGGTTCCAGCTAAGGCCTGGGGCAGGTGGGAGGTGTTCAGTCAGTCCATGGTGCCTGCTCAGGGGAGTGTTTTACCAGGGGGAGAGGACTCTGAACCGTGTGTTTGGATGGTGCTGCTTTTGAGACAGGGCTTTGTGATGGGCTTGTGTGGCTCTGCTTAGCAGGGCTTGCTCCAGCTCGTGTTCCATCAGAGAGGGACAAACGCTGCCCACGTGGAGCGATTCAGGTGGACAGCCAGAATCCCAAGCTGCGGCTTGGGAATGCGGGGCAGGAGCGGCTTTACCTCCCAGGAGAGGGCAGGCGAGAGGGTCCTCAGAAAGCAGTGCCTTTGAGATGTGTCTGTGCTCCTTGCACGGCCTCTGCACGCTCTCCCCCGGCTCAGCCTCCTCCCCACGCTCTTGCTGGGACAGTTAAAAGAGACAGGAGCAGGTTTTGGCTTGTTCTGCACATCCCCATCCTCAGCTTCGGTCTGTGAGCTGTCAGCCTGATGCGGGAGGTGCGTGAGACAGCAAACATCAGAGCTGACTGGGCTGAGGCAATTTCCCAGGATGTCAGTCCTCGAGAGAGAATAAAAAGGATCTCTTGGTGAAGAGCAGAGTTTGGTTTCCTAATGAAAAAAAAAAAAAAAAAAAAAATAGGATGATTCAAGCATCTTTCATCTGCCACAGCTGGGGGAGGGTTTGTTGAAGCTGGATGTTGTCCAAGGTAGTAGGAGATGGAGGAGTGTGCTGGGATCTCTGTTCAGCAGGAGTGGTGGCACTGGGAGGGGCACTCCTACCTGGGGCAGAGCACAGGGGCTCACTTGGGGTTGCCCAGGGGCAGTGCTCCATGCCTGGTTCAGGGAAAAGAGAAAACGGTGAGGCAGAACTCTTTCACACTCAGATATGTAATTTCTCCCTTGTGTTGTTCTTTGCTCAAAGCAAAGATCAGGCTGCATAGGCTCAACCTGGTGCATGCAAAAAAGGGACCTGTCCTTACCTTGCCTCGCATTTCTGTGTGAGAGGAGCCTGTGGAGAGGCATTTCCAGCTTTGCAGAGAGGTGTTTGTAGCTTCTTGTTGCTGTTTCCTGGTTTATGGTAATCAGGAATGAGCCCAGACGTCCCTCCCTGCTCCCACAGGTGCTCTGTGTGCATTGGACCCTGGGAGAAGCTGGGTGTGAAGGATGCTCCGAGGAGGAGCTCCCACTGTGTCAGGGCTGACAGAGCAGCTACAGGGACCATGGAAATAGCAGTTTTCTGTGAAAATACCTTTGAAACAGCAAGCTCTGAAGTGCATTTATTTATAGTGATTGTCTCTTAAAACAAAATTCTGCTGGGAAATGATCCTGCTGGTTAAAGTCCTCCTGAAAATGTAAGCACCAAGAGCCATCTGCTCTGTTTTTAGATTTGGGTGTTTTCTTTTGGAGTGCTCTTTGCAAAAACTGAAGGTTTTTCCTAAGAACAGTATTTAGAAAACTAGATGGTTTTGGTTTTCCTTCTGCTTTTTCCTTTGAGAAAAGTTGTTTCCTAGGGAATTTGGGAAAATGAGGGAGGGGTGTGTGGTCCATTTCTCAGGCTGCTCTGTCCAATAAGCAGTGCAAGAAGAGGGTAGCCAGGCACAACTGGAGTCTCAAACACCCCACAGACTCTTGCCCTGCCCAAAAGCTTGGAGGGAAGCAGGATGTGGTGCTGGGAGCAGAGATCTCAGCCTGAGCATCCAGTAGGCCCATAAGCTCTCTCCTCAAGGAGCCTGCAAGCCTTGGGCTGGATGATGTGGTCAGAGGCTTTATTTAGTTCTGAGCCTGAGTGGATTTGTAATGCATGAATTTTTAGTGTTCAAACTGTGTAGATCTTTGAACTGCTGTGGTTTCTGAGGGATGTTTCTCTTCCTCTCTGACTGCATGTGCCATAAATGCTCCCAAAAAAATCCCCCATGTCCTCTCTGGTGGTGTGGCCACAGACTTGCAGCAGGGTTTCCACCAAGCCCCTGTGGAATGTCTTGGATTTTCACTACTGAAAAACAAGTTTTTGGTGCCAAGGTTACATCAAAAGCCTGGTGTCCCCACGAGGTGGAGGGACGTGTAGGAGTGGCAGCGGTGTTGGGGCTGTCCCCAGGGACAGTGGGGACACCAGAGCCACTCCTGGCTTCAGCTGGCCCAAATGCTGTGGTTAAACAGCATTTGGGAGAGCTGAGAGAGAGAACTGGGCTGGAGGAAGGAATGCCACAGAGGGAGAGGAGGTGTCTGTGCTCTCTTTTGGAAGGTTGGCTTCTTCACCCCAGTAGGGCCAAGGGAAGCCCTGGATTTCTGTTCTGTGCCTTACCTGGTTCTCTGGATTAAAACAGATTTCTTCTCAAACATCTCCCTCCGAGGGCTAACAAAGCTATTAAGAGATTTTTCTGTTGTTAAAAATAATTATTAAGTTTGCAAAAATCTACCAAGCCAGGCAGGGAACCAGGCTGTCCTGCCCAAGGGTGGCACCATGAGTGCATTTGCTGGATGTCACCATCACTGTCCAGCAGCTCTGAGAGCCCACTGGAGGGATCTTACAGAGAGTGTCTGATGCTCAGGGCTCTCCAGCACCCATCAGCTTTGCTGGGGACCATCAGGGACTCCTTGTGGCAGGAGTCTGGGCACTGTGTTTGTGAGACTGGGAGGCTTCTGAGGTTTTCTACCAGTTGAGCCAGCTCTCCCTTGTCTTGGGGTGGGAGATTATATCGTGTGCACACACAGCTTTGGGATGTCACATCAATGTTAACTACAGGGAAGAAGCGAGAGTGGAGGTGGATGTGCATGGCAGTTTTGTTTCTTTGGGTTTATGCGTTGATACTTTCTGCTTAATTGCACCCTGACATGCTCCAAGGGGCAAGGAGGGGTTTTAAAGCAGCTTTATTTAAAATAAAAAAAAAAAATTACCTTCCATGAAATATTTAGGATAGGCTGACTGCTTTTAAAGACTGTTCTAATTACTCCTGCAAGGCTTCCACTTCTCCTGATCTCACTGCACATGGAGAGAGGCAGCAGGAGTGTTTGTCCTGGTTAGCACTGAGGGGCTGGGTGGTTTGTATTCACTGCAGGGAGGTGATCACTGCATTGACCTTGGAGATGGTGAGTTGGGAGTTAGAGGGCTGCTTTGTTCCTGTTGATATTTGCTGGTGATGGACTCAGGGCTTGGAAGGGAATGGAGGCAGCTTAGTGACACATTAGGGTGTACTAGGAACAAGAATAATGTCCCTGGTGCACCCCATGGATCCCTCCTGGCTGTCCTGCCCCCCATGGCTGTGGGGAGCACGTGGCAATGCTGGAGAGGGTGGTAGAGGAAGACAGGCTGCTCTAGGAAGTGCACTCCCAGTGCTGTGAGGTGTGATCCAAAATTAGTATCCCATTCACTTGCTCTTAGCTGTGTTAGCTCTGCAAGGCTAATAGGGCTTTCAAAAAAAAAAAAAAGTCTCTTGTCACCAAAATCAGCAGCTCTGACTCAGAACATGCAGAGGGAGCAGACTTGCTGATTAAGGCAATGTTGATGTTGTAAGTGCTCACCTGGCTGCAGCAGGGCCCTGGGACTTGCCTGAGAATCTCTGTCAGAGCCCTGGAGGGGTCCTTGGTTCCCATCTTGGTGCCTAAACCACCAAGTGAGGAGGATGAAGGCGTGAGCATCAAAGCCAGCCAAACCATGGAGCGTTCCCAGTGCCGTGCCATGTTCCACAATTAATCACTGCCACCCACGCTACACCTTCTCCCTTCCTTAAATCCTCCCTTGCCTGGTTCTGGAGCAGGGAATGGAAGCAGCTCCAGTTTTATGAATCAATCAAAGACAATGGCTGCTTTTGAGGGCTGCTGATTTAGAGAGCCCTTTGCAAGCATGTGTGCAGTGTGATTTCTTATCGGAGCGCAGCTCTGGAGGAGCTTGCCAAGAGGAGCTGTTCCAGCTCCTGGCCACATCCTGGGGAGACGGCCTGAGTGGTCCTTTCATCTACAAATAAAACAAACAGGAACAAAGGAGGCAATAATATTGACTTTCATCATTGATATTTCCATTTATCTCATACAGTTACTAATAATTAGTATTTCTGTAGCTGGATGGGTATAGCTCATAATCTCACTGTTTCAGGGGAGCCTATTAATGTCACTGCCAAAACCAGGCATGCATAAAGCACTGGACAAGTGCCGAGGAGGGCGAGTGGGCTGGAGGGATGGGAATGGAGCAGGGCTGAACCTGGAGGAGAGGTGAGAGGCTGTGGAGCAGGGAACAGTGGGGCAGCAGCACTGGGGAGGGACACAATGGGCAGGGCCTGAGTCAGCACTGCTGTGCCTGTGGTGGGGTGAGAGAGCTGTGTGGGCTTGGGAAGGGGAGCTGGGCCTCATGGGGCGACCCTCAGCCAGCCCCCCGCTGCATCCTCTGGCACAGCTGGAGCACAGCTGGGCTGTGCTGGGAGGGAAGGGCAAGACTGGCACTTGGTGCCAGTGGTGCTGGGGTGGGGGATGTGCTCCAGGTGGAGGATCTGCTGAGATGCAGCCCCAGAGCCCTCCCCAGGGTGTGATGTGCCCCCAAAGTGTGGCAGCAACCCCCCCCCCCCCCCACCACCGTGTCTCCAGCACACTGGGATGTGTGAGGAGCCAGGGCAGATTCCTGCTGGATCTGTCCCCACCTGCCCCAGGGCACCTGCGTGGCTCATGCACGCACGTCCCACAGCACCTGCAGCCTTGTTTGTTTCCTGGTGCTCCATTAGTCATTCCCTGTTCTCTTTTAAACCCAGTTATGGTGCTGTCTGCGGGTGCCTTGTGCCTGTGTGTCCACAGAGCTGGCCTGGATCTCCTCTGGGATTCCAGAGGAGGTGGGACACTGAGGTTTCCGTGCTGGTGCTGCTGCTCTCCTGTGTTACTGTGAAAGCTTTGACACACAACTGCTCTGTCAATCGTCCTCGGTCAGTCTGGAGGTCCATTTCTTGCATCTGTGTTTTTAATTGTCCTGTTCAGTGTGTATCCTGACCCCTCCTGTGAGGGATGGCTTCCAGCATTCCCAATTCCACAGGAGCCGCTGTCACGGCAGCCGCAGGGACCTGCAAGCAGCGAATGCAAATGCAGGGCGGTGTTTTTATTAGGATTTAAATGAGTTTAAGACTGTTCAGAATTACAATGTGATTTGAGCCAGGAGGGGCTTATAAAACTGGTATGAGTTCATATATTACACAGTAAACATGCCCAAGCCCATGGCTCCTGCTCAGCACCGTCCTCACCGAGGTGGGGAGAGCAGTGGGCAGCTGCTGGGGCTCAGCCCTGTTGCCCCAAGGTGTTCCCATGGGGAAAGGCTGTTTGGGATGGGAGATGGGCACCACCATCATGGAGGAGGCTGTGCAGGGAATCTGGTCCCTGCTAATAAACCTGAGACTGTGGTGGACTACAGGTGTGGTCTCTGGCTGAAATGTAGGGGTGCAGGAGGGGCTTGTGGGCATCTTTTGGGTCAGGGTTACACGACTTTATCCCTTCCCCCCTTTATAGCTCCCCTGTGTGAGGGTGGCAGGGATGCCCCAGTGCTGGTTGTGCTGGAGGATGCTGTGCAGTGAGTTGTGCCTTCCCTGGGTGCTGGTGCAGCGCGGGGCCGCCCTTCCCTGGGCCAGACCCCGCTCCAGGTATCTGGGAGCAGCAAGCTTTCTCCAGCTGGTCCAGGCTGTGCCAGCCCCAGCTTGCACCTCCCTGGAGACCTCACAGCACATAGGTCACCTGCTGGTTGTACAGGCAGCGCTCATGAAGACTTTAATGGCCATTAATACAATCACTGGCAGCTCTGTGCAGAGATGGGTGGTGTGAGAGCTGTACCTGTGTGCCCAGGAGTCCTGGGCCTGTGACACCTGGGAGCCACCACAGTGATGGAATTCTCATCTGGCTGCTTCCTCAGCCAGAACAGGAATGAAAGGGAAGCTTGAGCTATTGGCTTGGGATGCTCGTGCTTCGCCTCGTTTCAGTGCTGTGCTTTTGATCTCTGAAGGATACAGCTGAATATTTGAATGAGAAGTACGTGGTAGTGTTGAAATCCTAGACAAAATGCCTTTTGTGCCTCCCTGCATGTTTATTTGCGTAAGAAAGTGTTTTGCTGGAGAGACACAGGAAGGAGCTCGAGGGAGAGGAAGGGAGGCGGCAGTGAGAGCATTGGGGAGCTCACAGAACAATTTCAGGACACTTAAGAGCCTCTCATTGTCAGTGGCGAGACAGCGACATCGGAGGCAGCTCAGGCAGTTGTCTGAGACAAATTGCTTCGTTTGATGTCTTTGTTGGTACCTCACTGGTTAAGTTCCTGGGTTATATATTTATTATTATATACAATGCACACGAGAATTACACATGCACATACATATATGTACATCTCGGGATCCACAGTTCTCTCCCATGAATGACCTTGCAGGCAGGAAATAATGTCACCAGCCTGCGTGGTGCTTCTGAGCAGCTGGGTGTTTGTTCTGTAGGTCCGGGAGCGAGGGAGCCAGGCCCCTTTTGGGGCTCCTCACGCCAGGGAGCGGGGCTGGCGCTGTGTTTGCCACAGGAGGGAGCATTCCCCTCGTTCCCAAAAATAAAGGTTTCACTGGCTTCAGGAGGCGCTGAGGGAAGAGCCTTTGACAGGCAACATGCTGCTAAAGAAGGCTGCTTTCCCCAGAGAGGGAAAATTGCTGCTGGTGCCTGCGGGAGAGGTGAAAGTGGAGGTGTGACAGAGAGCAGCCCTGCTGTTTGTCCTACTTGGAGGAGAGATGGCAAACCAGGGTGGGAAGGCACCCTGGTGAAAAGACCCGCTGGGGGCATTTGGATGGCATTGGAGAGGCTCAGCTTCCCTGTTCCCTGTGGAGCCCTGGCTTTGGCCAGCCCTGCAGCGCTGTCCTCGGGCTGGGGGTGTGGGAGGAGGGCTTGTGTTCAGGGCTGGGTTGGCTGGGAGATGTGAGCTGCATCCAGCAGCCCAGATCAAAGGCACCTCAGCCAGCAACATCCACCAGAAAGCCTTTAATGCCCAGCCCTGGAGCAGGGAGATTTGCTCAAGGGACTCATTTCCTTGCCTGAATGTAAAAAACTGTGTCAACTTGACATTCAGAAAATTTTATTTAATACCTTTTTATTCATTTAACAGTTTAGCTAATTGCAATGCTCTTTTTTTTGTTATTTTTATATACTTCTTTTTAATTCATTCCAGCTTTGTCCTTCTATACACTTTTAAAGCCATTTCATTATGGGTGTTTATTGCCTGTGCTGGTTCTCTGGATGGATTGGGGAAGGAGGGGGCTGCCCCAGCTGCACCCATGTGCCAAAGCTGGCAGTAGCTCTGGTGACACAAGCCAGTCTCAGCAGATCAGGACAAGGTATCACAGAATTGTTTAGGCTGGAAAATACCTCCTAAGACCATTGGGTCCAGCCACTAACCCACCACTGCCAAGCCCACTGCTAAACCATGTCCCCAGAGATCAGCTTCTGTTTTGTTGAATTCTTTGTTTGGGGCAGAAAAGCAGAAAAAGGATAATGTCCCGGGGTTTCATTGTGCTATTTTCTCTAGGAATTAATTGTTACTTTCCTTTAGGAAGAAAACTTTGGTTGGGAAGTTCCTTGACTTTTATTTTAGAGAGCTGGGTAAATCCTTGGAAATGTCCAGATGTAAAGTGAAATGTCATTTTACTTCTCTGTTTTAGATTCACCAGCACTTAGCAGAAAATGTTTTCCTCTGTTAAGCTAATTCTTACTGAATTGTCAAAAATATGAAAAGATAATAATTGCAATAATTACTCTAATGGTAATGGGCTTTCACAGCCTTGGCTTTTACCACAGCCAGTTGTGCTCATCCATTCCTCCTGCCTCCTCCTCACTCAGACTTTTCCCCAGGCACAGTGGGTCCCTACTCAACACCCCATATGTGACCTCCTTGCATCCGACCTTGCAGCAGCCCTGGCCCTGTTGTGTTCTGAACTCGCCCAGTCTTGCTGGAGCTGCCTGTGCCTGGTATTACCCAGGCAGATGAGCTTAAGCTGGACCTGCTTCCAGGAGGTGCCACAGGACACACCTTTGTGCCCCCCATGGCATCAATACCTGCAGTCTTTGGCGCTGGCCAGCTGAGCACCACATCCAAAGCAGGCTTCTTGTCCGACACGCTGTGCCTGTGTCCCCGTGGGGTTACCCAGTGCCCAAATGGAAGCTTTCAGTGCTGGGAGCAGTTTGCACTCCCTGTGCAATCCTAGCTCGGCCTGTGCGTGAGCACCAGCAAGGAGCACAGTGGGCAAGGATGTCAGGAGCTGTTACAGCCTGTGCAGGGAGCTTCTACAAAAGGATCCATTTTCATTGCCCTGCTTGTCTGCTTCAGTCAAAATGCAACGCCACAGCTAAGAGGGTGCAGCCTCAGGGCCGACCGCAGCGGGCTAATGCATGGCTGCTGCAGTGGGCACTGCATCTCCCTGAGTGCAGCGAGCTAATGCATGGCTGCTGCAGTGGGCACTGCATCTCCCTGAGTGCAGCAAGCTAATGCATGGCTGCTGCAGTGGGCACTGCATTTCCCCAGCTGCAGCAAGCTAATGCATGGCTGCTGCAGTGGGCACTGCCTCTCCCTGGCTGCAGCGAGCTAATGCATGGCTGCTGCAGTGGGCACTGCATCTCCCTGAGTGCAGCGAGCTAATGCATGGCTGCTGCAGTGGGCACTGCATCTCCCCAGCTGCAGCGAGCTAATGCATGGCTGCTGCAGTGGGCACTGCATCTCCCAGAGTGCAGTGAGCTAATGCATGGCTGCTGCAGTGGGCACTGCATCTCCCTGACTGCAGTGAGCTAATGCATGGCTGCTGCAGTGGGCACTGCATCTCCCTGACTGCAGTGAGCTAATGCATGGCTGCTGCAGTGGGCACTGCATCTCCCTGACTGCAGTCAGCTAATGCATGGCTGCTGCAGTGGGCGCTGCATCTCCCTGAGTGCACTGAGCTAATGCATGGCTGCTGCAGTGGGCACTGCATCTCCCTGGCTGCAGTCAGCTAATGCATGGCTGCTGCAGTGGGCACTGCATCTCCCTGAGTGCAGCGAGCTAATGCATGGCTGCTGCAGTGGGCACTGCATCTCCCTGAGTGCAGCGAGCTAATGCATGGCTGCTGCAGTGGGCGCTGCATCTCCCTGAGTGCAGCGAGCTAATGCATGGCTGCTGCAGTGGGCACTGCATCTCCCTGAGTGCAGCGAGCTAATGCATGGCTGCTGCAGTGGGCACTGCATCTCCCTGAATGCATTCAGCTAATGCATGGCTGCTGCAGTGGGCACTGCATCTCCCTGAGTGCAGCGAGCTAATGCATGGCTGCTGCAGTGGGCACTGCATCTCCCTGAGTGCAGCGAGCTAATGCATGGCTGCTGCAGTGGGCACTGCATTTCCCCAGCTGCAGCGAGCTAATGCATGGCTGCTGCAGTGGGCACTGCATCTCCCAGAGTGCAGTGAGCTAATGCATGGCTGCTGCAGTGGGCACTGCATCTCCCTGACTGCAGTGAGCTAATGCATGGCTGCTGCAGTGGGCACTGCATCTCCCTGACTGCAGTCAGCTAATGCATGGCTGCTGCAGTGGGCACTGCATCTCCCTGAGTGCAGCGAGCTGATGCATGGCTGCTGCAGTGGGCGCTGCATCTCCCCAGCCCTGCTGCCTGCCCTGCTGCGAGTCCTGGCTCCCTGGAGCTCCCCGGCTGCCAGGCACGGCCCTGCCGGGCTCTCTCCCAGCTGGGGAGCCGCTCTGCGGTGCTCTGAGCAGGAGCCACCCTGGGGGCTCACAGCTGAGCCCGCTGCAGGGGCCCTGGGAGCAGCGCTGTCGTGTCAGGGATCTCCTTCTGCTCAGTGACACGGGTGTGCACGTGGGCACACACGTACCAGAGCGCCCTTGAGGTGTCTGGCACCCCGTGTCTTCATCTCCGTTATTTAGAGGCTGTGAAGAGCCTCTCAGTCTGCCTGGGGCTCTGTGGGCACGCTGTGGGGCCGCTGGGGATGGCTGGCTGGCTGGAACTGGCAGGGAGCAGGAGATGGTGCCTTAGGCAGAGGGGACAGTGGACATGCTCAGACCACCTTAGCCCGGGCAGGGTGACAGCTGTGCAGCTGAACCTGTGCTACGAGCCCTTGGAGATGTGATGTGGGGAGATGAGCAGTGTGTAGGGATCTCTGCTTCCCTCCCTCTTCTCCAGAATACTTTTACCCATTCCTTGGCAGGGCTTATCTCACCTGCACCCCTTCCTGTTGAGCTGGACCCTTCATCCTGGGGACACTTGGCTTTTTTCTGCCACTGTGTTGGGTAGCAGACATGCTCCGTGTGGCTTGGAGGGAGTAACGTATGTGTCCATCTGCCTGGGCTTGGCAGAGGCTCACAGATGCTTTGGGCAAGCCTTTGCTGTTGTGTTCTCCCCCTTCTCCCTTAGAAGTCCCGTGCATCTCCTCTGGAGGGCCGTGCTGAGGCTGTGTGCCTGTGGAGAGTAGTGTGTTTGTCTAGGAGGTGGATGGGGGTGGCTCTGCCCTCCAGCAGCCCTGCTCCGTGATCAGACCCCGTGAGGGATCAGCCTCTGGCCAAGGCACCACGTCTTTGTTCTCTATCTGCAAATTTCTCCTTGCTGAGGCCTCCATGAGCACAGCCTGGTACAGTAACAGGCAATATGAATCCTGAAACCTCAATGCACCGAGCAATTTTCATCAGAGGTTTTCACACCTTGCCTTTCTCTGCTCTCTTTTTGCCCGGATTCTCCTCAGTTAGGAAGACATGGAAGCAGGTCTCCCGGGCTTTGCTGGGTAGCTCACCACCACCCCTCTCCTCTCACTGGCACAGGCAGAGCAGTTGATGGGGCTGTGGGGATGCAGTGGAGCTGCAAAACTCTTCCCAGCACTGGCTGGACTGAGGCAGAGGCCACCAGCCATCTCCCACCCCATCCCCCCAAAATGTCACTTGCTTTTAAATGCACTAGTAGTTTAAAATAAGAATAACCTGCTCTAGGGCTTCTTAAACCGTGGAATTAAATATGGTTCTAGTCCCTAGGCAGAGTCTGACTCTTCAATTCTAAATCTGCTCAGCCAAGCGAAATATTGCAGGGGGAAAGAAATCAATATTTCTCATGCCTGGCACAGAGAGGAAACTGTCTGTGTGTGGCTGCAGGCATGCAAGTGCAGATGTGCACATGTGCACACACATGAGGCTGGGGTTGGGAGGGTGGCAGAGCTGAGACGTGGCGAGAAGGGCACGGTGTTTGCCATGCCAGTGCTGTGTGCTGAGCCAGGAGAGCTCTGGGGGTGAGCCCATCCTACTCAGGTGTGTGACACAGCTGGGCTTCCCTCCATGGGGTTCCCAGCACAGTCTTTTAGAGAAGGAAACACAGTTTTTCCCATTTCAAGATGTCTAATGTAGTGGCCAGAGAGAGGCTGTGAGCTTATTGCAGAGCAAGTGCACTCTGCATGTCCTGGTTTCTGGCACCTGGTGTATGGAGCTGAGCTGTGCAGGAGATGGGAATAATCAGAGATTCTGGCAGAGTGAAGGACTTTCCTAAGGACCCACAGGCCCCATCATTTGGAGGATGGAAGTGGTTGAGATAGGGAATGGATGGGGTGCTCTCACTGTCCTCCCCAGGGACTGCTGTGGATGCACTGCATGCAGCACTGTGTGGCCTGTGGTGGCGTATCCTGGGCATGGCTGTCGTTGCCCATGGTGTTTCTCTTGCCCAGAGGACATAGGCTGTGTGGGGAATGGCCCCTGGTGTCTGCTCTGGGAGCATTGCTGAAGACTCCCATCCTTCCCTGCAGAAGGGATCTACAGCTGGGGTTGTAGTTCAGGGGCAGGTGAAGCTGTTTTTGCCAGGTCTGAGTTCTCCAGGTGGTTTCTGTCCACTCTCTCTCCTCTCTGTCACTGCTTTGCAGAGTTCTGGTGTTCTCCCTCTCTGCCCCTCCATGGTGTATGCTAGGAGGAGGGAGCTGTGCCACCGTGTTAGGATCAGGGGTGGAGGAGGATCTCCATCTGCAGTGGGAAGGACAAATGTTACTGACCTGCTCTGGCATCTGACCAAACCAGACACTCACCCCTCCCTAAAAGCCTCTCTGATAGCTTAATTTCTTAATTGCTATCTGTGATCAGGATGTCAGCTCTGGCTCTCCTCCAAGACCTGTCACTTCCAGCAGGCTGGTGCTCACTGCCACCTTGCATTGGTCACCATTTTCAGCTCACCTGAATAACAGGCTGGAGAGTCTCTCATCTCCATGCAGGCCACCTCTGCTGCCCCTGAGGGCACTGGTGAGTATTGAAGGAGCTCAAAAGACTGAGGAGTGCCAGTTCAAGGCTGCAGCTCCAAGCCCTGTGCCTTGGCCAGAGAGCGAGGGTTGGAGCTGAACTGTGTGTTCTGAGCTCCCAGGTAGAGTGAAGCACAGTGCTGGAAGAGGAGAAGACCTGTGGTGCTGGGCTCAGGGTGGGGAGCTGGGTGGTCGCATGCCTGGGGGTGAGTGGGACCCAAAGGAGAGCTGCCCTCTGTGGGCTCTGGCACTGGGTGATGGGAATCCCCAGTGGTTCCTGCTCCAGTTAAAGCAGTGCCAGGAGCTGTGCAGCAGGAGCTTACAGGCTGCAGCACAGCAAGGCTCTGTATCTCAATAAGCAGCACTCCAAGGCAGACCTGAAAATAAATATTTGGAGAAGAAATAGTACTCTGTCTTCTGTTGTCTCTCCTCCTTCCCTTTTGCTCTCTCTCCCTCCCCCCCTTCTCCTGTCTTTCACGTATGACTGAACACGAGAGTTCATTGTTAAAGGGGGTTTGTTTTCTTGTGGTTTTTTTCCCTTCCTCTACTTCCCCAAGGAGGAAGCTCCAGGTGCTGCACTGTTAACAGCCCCATGCAACAGCAAGGGCTGTCTTCGTGCTGAGTTTGTCTGTGCCCAGGATGATGGGTGCTTGTTTTTCTCTCTGTGCTTAGTTTGTTTGCCATGATAAAACACAAGTAGACGGCTCTTCCTTTTCCAGGGAACAGATACAATGGGATCAAGCTGCCTGAAGTCTGTAAGTGCTGTTCAGCCCAACACTACAACAGGTTTCCTCATTCTTAGCAGGTCAGCAGTGCCATGAGGGATACTGCTCCTGGTCCCTTCCTGGTACCCTCCTGGTAACCTTTCTTGGTGGGAAAGGTTAAAATTGGGCCAGAGAGGAGACAGCTGGGCTTGTGCTTTCCTGGGAAAAAAAGGAGTAAGAGGCTGCTAAGCTGTGGATGGATGTGAAGGTCGAGGCTTGTGGCACTCCATTGTCAGACAGAAGGTGAACTACTGAGGCCGTAGTGGGAAAATCAGCCTGCCCCTAGCTGGGCTACCAGAGAGAGGAGTGCCCGTGCCAACATGGTGTGCACCCTGTGTCAGTTGTATGGGGCTATCAGGAAAAGTTGGGGTTGTTGTGTGCAGAAGTTGGTCCTGGAAAAGCGAATGCAGAGTCAGCCCACAGGCTTTGCCATCTCCCACTGCATCTGAGGATCCGTGGGCTGGGAAAGGAGCATTGGCATCATCTAGAGCCCTCCTCTGAGCGTGAAGGAAAGTGTTAAGAGAAATCAGCTGTAAAAGTAGAGGTGAAGAGTGGTGGTGAGAAGGGAACGGTGAAGGGAAAGGCTCCAAAGAGGAAATGGGACTAAAAAGCACAGAGGTGGTTTAAGGATATCTGAGACGTCACAGGCAAGGGAGATGGGCCGGGGGAGATGTAACTTTGAGAGAAGTCGTCTCAGACTGGCTGCAAATGTTTGCTAAGCTCCTGGGCTATATTTAGCAGGCTCCATGCCCTTTGGAGAGCTCTCCAGGCAGATGGTGGAGGAGCGGTTTGCCAAATGGTGGAAGCCGTGTCAGAAGGGGGTGCCCAGCATTCGGGATGGAAGTTTAATGTCAGCTTCGTCCTTCCCACAGCAAAGCCCGCTGGACGGGGCTGCCAGATGGCCAAATATTTGCTTATAAATTAGCAATGGGAAACAGGCGATGCAAAGCCCTGCACTGAAGAAACCCAAGGCCTGGGTTGGACTCTTCCTGCTGTGCAGGATGGTCTCTGCAGAGCAGGGCTGGGTGGATCCATTGTGGGGGCAGCACAAGGAGATCTGGAAGCCAGCGAGCCTGGGCACGGCACTGTCATCTCTCCCTCCTCACTGGCACAGTCACGGGCCATTACTCAGGCGTGTGCAGCCTCTGGCTGTGTTTGCTTTAAACCAATATGCAGAGAAAAACAGCTTTTCTCTCTAGGTTAAAAAAAATGCAGCTTGGTCTTGTATCTGTGCAGTATCTCACTGAATGGGATATGACTGGAATGAAATTTCCAGGCACTAATGCAATAGAAGTACTCGTAATTTGTGTGTGTGCCTGTGTGGGCACAGGCAGCGAACCTGATCTGGTGCTGAGCAGCATTCCTTATGGTCCTGCCCTTCTGGAGCTCACCTGGGAAACGGCTTCATGGCTCATTTGGGTTGTCTGCATCACACCTGAGTGGGGGCTCTGTGGCAGCAGGGAATTAAAGCCCGAGAAATGCCGAAAGATTTTGAGGATGGGGGAGTGGACAGGGATCACAGGGATGTGCACAGACTCTCAGCAAGGGTAGTGCTAATGCTGCCTCTTGCAAGTCCTCCCAAATCACAGGACTGTCCAACTCCCTGTTCTCTGCACACTTTCACTCCATAGGCATAAAATTATTTTAAAAACAAGTAAATTTAAAAATAATGGCTTCCTTTTGTTTGGTGCCTGGTGTTGGAGCTGGGTGTTTGCACGTTCCCCGGTGTTCCTGCACTGGCCTCTCTCCTCTTCCATTGGTTTCTTATGAAAGCCAAGCTTCCTGGGTCTTAACTTGACTCCAGGGGCTGGGGCTTGGAGAAGCTCTACCTCTGTAATGCTGGCTATAAAATCATAAGTGCTGGCTGCGCTGCTGTAAAACTTTTATTGCTGTGGGAAGAGGAACAGCGAATCCTCCCTCTCTCCCTACTCCCCTTCCATGCTGCTCCCCAACTCTGGCCCTGCTCGCCCTCCGGGGCTCTGAGCCTTTGTGCCAGGCAGCACTGAGTGCATCCCATTTCCCTCCGCTTCTGCTCCCTTTGATCCCCTCCCTGTCCTGCATCCCTGTGCCTGGTCTGCTGCTCTGGCCTCGCTGTGCCCCATGGCAGTGTGCTCCTGGCCCCTTCCTTGTCCCTCCCACGCTGTGTGGCTGCTCAGCTCCGTTTGAGGGAGAGGAACCGTAACAGCTCCCCGTGTGTGGGGCCATCCGTGCGTTTTGCATTTCATGGCGCCTGGAAGCGTCGTCTGCCTTCCCACACCATCCCTTCCGTATTTATAGATCGCAGCGGCGTTATCCGTGCGCATGCAGAGCGTGCACGACGGTTTTCTATAAATACAAATGCTCTGTAATTATCGTTAGAACTATTTAGCCCAATTCAAAGGTAGATTAAATAATGAATGTGTGTGTGATATGCCTGTCGACATCAACAAATGGAAAGAGACATCTCTGGATGCATATCTGGAGGTTTCCCTGGTGAAGGAGTTGGGGGAGGAGAGCGGCAGGGAGCTGAGCTGAGCGGTGCTGGAAGTGCCTCTGTCTCAGGGTTCAGCTGGGGCCGCGGGGACCGACGGCCACGCTCGGCTCCGTGGTGGCCTCTTGGGATGGGTGGTTCAGGAGGCACCGTGCCAAGGGGTGGACCAGGAGGATCAGCACACACAGAAGCCGTTGGTATTCACAGCTCCCCATGGCTCTGCATCTCTGCCCTCCGCTTTCACTGGTCTCAGGAGCAAGGGGAGGTAATTTCAGGCTAGGCTGCTGATGGAGAGCTGTGGAAGGTGTGTGATAAGGCTCCCCAAGGCCTCTGGCCCCTTGTTTCATGTGGTAATTGATTTCCTCTGAGGCCGTGCATGCTCTGGCATGTTTCCCTTCCTGCTGGTCTCTCACTGGCCACAAGCTGGTCCACAGCAGAGCCATGTGGGGACCCTGGCCCCCTCCCCTCTTTTGGCTCCTGCACCTGCCACCCCTTGGAAAAAGGAAGGGGGGAGCTTTAGAGCCCTTGCACAGGACCAGTCTCCTGGTTTTTGCTGAGGATGATGTGGCTTTATTAGCATCACAAAGGGGTGAAGCAGGGGACGACTGACACGCTTTTGGGAAGAGCAGTGGATTTAAAGGCTAGGATGGATGATGTGTGGGAACCCCTAAACACTGTGTGTGCCCCAGAAGGGGAGTTTGCAAAGCCAATGGAAGAACGAGGAATAATCAGCACTGCCTTTAACACAGGAGCTTCTGTCTCCTTGCCTTTTCCCAGGTGCTGTGAAGCCTCAGCTCACAGGTCACAGCTCCATTAGCTCCTGTGTGGCTGTGCTGGGCCTCAGCCCTCCCCGAGTTCCATGTCACATCGTGGGCTGTTCCCCTGCCCCGGGGACAGCGGCGTCGGGAGCCTCAAGGGAAGTGGGGCTGGGAGGAAGGGCTCCATCACAGTAACTAATAACTGTGTGCTGACAAATTGAATTATACCTTTTCCAGTTGCCTGCACTATTGATTAGAGGAAAGGTTTGTGTTTTTGTTAGGCTATTTTTTTTCTTTTTCTTTTTAAGTTACAGTTGCAGTGTCCTGGGGCTTATAATGAACTAAATAAGGTCAGGTTAGCAGAAGAATCAAATATACTCTGTCAGCAGAAGCGTGGGCTTTTCCTGGTGACTCCTGAGTGGAGAGGAAAGCGGCAGCAGCTCCTGCTCCTCCATGCCCTGGTGCATGGGGGTGTCCTGCCCTGGGGCTCCTGCTCCCTGGAGGGCTGCTTGGACAAGGGGTGATGTGGGTGGCTGTGCTTGCCCTGATCCCCAGCAGTGTGGCAGGAGCTGGGGGGGAACTGGTGTTGTAAAATGCAGGCGAACCCAATGGGAGGAAATTATGATGTCCAGCTCAGTTTCAGAAGGCTGAATGATTTCTTTATTATAACTATGCTATAATACATTAATATACTGTGTAAAGGAGGATACTAAGCTACATGCTACTTTCTCTAACTACCATAAACAACTCGTGACCCTATTCTGGAGAGTCCAGGCACAGGTGGATCCGTTTGGCCACCAGACTCAAACAATCCTCACCAGAATCCAATCAAGCAATCACCTCAGGTAAACAATTCTCCAAACACATTCCACATGAGAAAAACAAGGAGCAGAAATAGAAATTGTTTTCTCTTTCTCTCTCTCTGTGCACCTTTATGAAAAATCCTGAGAGAGAGAGAAATATGCTTACCACAAACTGGGGCACATCAGGTCTGTGTGTCACCAGCCCCAGGTTGTACCAGCCCTGGCAGCTCGAGTGGCTCCTGCCCTGCCTGCAGGGGCTGCCAAGGGAGGCAGGAGATGCCCAGTGGCACACAAGGAGCCAGGAGGTGGCCAGGCACAGCACTGGCCCAGTAGCTCTCTGTGGGGTCCCTGCCTGGGGAGGCTGGTGGTGTTTTGTTCTTTGCTCCAGAGCCGAGATCCTGCTGTGAACTCAATTAAAGCTGTGTTGGGGAAAGGGGGAATAAATTACCCAGATGAAAAGGATGAGTAAAAAAACCATGTGCAGAGAACTGCCAGCCCACCTTTGAAAGGCTTTATTGAATTTGGACATCTGTCACCTTGGCAGCAGGGGAAAGGGGGGCACTCCCTGGTGTCTTCCTTTGTGTCCCCACTCCTGGGCTGGGACTGGAGCAGGACAGGGCTGCTGCAGGAGGAGCAGAGGGTGGAGGAAATCTGTGCCAGGACAGAGGTGAGGCTGGAGGCTGCTCTCAGATGATGGTTGCAGAGGTAGCAGTGTCTGCCTAAGAGGGAAGGGCAGCTGCAGGTCCAGCAAGTGTCCCCTGCAGCTTGTGTGTCCCATGCTGTCTTTAACCTGCTGCTCCCAAAGGGGAGCTCCAGGGGATGTGTAGTGCCTGGCCAGCTCCACAGCCCTGGGGCTGTGCTCAGCCGTGGCCTCGGGTCACCTCTCAGTGAGCAGTAGAAGTAGGGACATTCACATCTTGTTTTTGTTACTCTGTTTACAAAGACCTCAGTCGAAATCTCAGCTGCCCTGGGGTGGATCTGGATGCTCTCCAGAGCTGTCTGTGAGCTGGCAGAGCTGCTGTGCTGCACGCAGTGGGTTTTCCCACTTAGCACACAAGTGCCCTCCCTGGTGACCCAGGAGCCCCAGGCTTTGGAAGCACAGGCTCTGCCAGGACCAGTTCCCAGGCTGCCCCGTGTCCCTCCTGCTGCGCTGGGACTCGCTTCTCTTCTGGACCCTTCCATACAAAATTCACTGATTCCAGGCAAGCACCAACGAGCTGTCACCCCTTGTCTCAGTGTATTGGGCCTTGGTGGAAGAAGAGTGGCTGGAGAGCTGGGTCCCGTCCTGCTTGGTGTTCCCCAGGACCTGCCAAGGTGTGGCCAGCAGCTGGGGATACTCTCTGGACACACACCTCGTGTTTCTGCTCTTAATTGCAACCTTCCTCCTCCCGCCCTGCCTTGCTTGAGAGTCCGGCCACATCGAGTATGGGATTAACATTCCTGGCACAGCCTAACTCCATCACCATTTCTATTAAACTCATTTGCTATCTAAAGAAATTCATTTTCCACTTTGTTTGCCCATGAAGAAAAAAAAAAAAAAAGCCCTCTGAACTGAGGCCCCAGTGTTTGAGAAGGTGGAGTGGGGGAGAGCTGGGTGCCACATCCCCTCCTTCAGCTGGGAAAAGGGATGGCATTCCCACCATCCATACAAGAAGATGCCCACCTCTATGCTTCCACCATGCTCTTGGAAGCAGGAGCTGCCCATTGCTGGCACCAAAGCTAGTGCTTGCTTTCTGGAACAAATTATACTGTTTCACCCCAGGACGAGCCTTCACAAAATCTAATTTAATCCCCTTTTCATCAGGGATATCCCTGGACTTCCTGGAACTCTACCCCCTTCCAAAAATCAGGTTTTGTTGGCATCTGCAAGTTCAGGGAGGGTAGAGCCAAGCTGCATTCTCTCTGCCTGCTCCCCCATCTCCTTGTGTGCCACATCATTCAGTCAGGTGCTTTGCAACAGGCTCAGGAGCTGATTCCTGCCCCTGCCTGGGATGTGGGACCAGTCTGTGTATTTGGGTGCATGAGGGAAGAGGAAAACAAGGGTATAGGGGTTCTAGAAGGAGAAACATGTGTGTAGCATGTGAGGAAACCTCCTCTGTGTGTGCATCCCCTCCAGGCATTGTGGGGTTCCTGTTGGCAGCCCTCCCATGGATTATCACCTCCCAAATGGGCACCTCCTGCCCAGAAAAAGGAGGAAGATGCTCTACAGCCCTCTGTGCTTCTGCTTTCAAGGTCAGAGGCTGCAGATTATTGATCTACAGCCTCTCTATAAATCTGGTGCTGAGAGGAACCTTCCCTGCTGTCTCTAGACAGCAGCATCATCCAGCACGACTTGGCCAGCCCAGCCACCTGCAAGGGAAGGAGGGCTTTAATCCCTCCCTGCCCTGCTGGGCAGCATTTGGGTTTGCAGCTGGCCTTGCTGGCTCCCAGCTGTGCCACAGCCCCTGTGCTGCTTGGGGAGCTTCCTGCTGGGGTCAGTGAACCCCTGCCAGGGTGTGCAGCAGCAGGGCAGGAGAGCAGAGGAACTGATGTGGGATCTGGGGAGCAACTGCTGGAGCCAGGTGGTGGATCCAGTGAGTCTGGGATGTCCAGCATGGCTTTGGGTGCCCCACAGGACCCAGTGTTCAGGGTCATCTCCCAGCATATGGGAAATCTGACTCCAAGGCAGGCAGAAGAGGAGTTGGAACCCAGCTTCCCAGGGAGCCTGTGGAGCCGTGGGGAAGAAGGAAGGTGGTGATGGAGGCCACCAGCTGCAGAGCACTGGGCCACCCTCCTCACGTGGTGGCCACCAGCTGGATGTCAGGATGATCTCTGTCTGGGATCCCTCTGTCTGATGGACGGCCGTGGTCAGAGCCATCGAGGCTGCTGTTGGCATGAGAGCTCCTGGGTGTACATCACAAATCAAATTGGAGCCCCTGGAAAATGACAGCCCTTCGGAGCTGCTGAACATTTCCCTTCATCACCATCATCATCATTTGCAGCTAAACTGCGGCTCTGACAGGGAGCACAGCAGTTTTCAGCCCAGAGCTGAGCTGGTTTTGAGCCCTCCTCACCTGCCATGGGCAAAGCTTTGCTGCCACTGTCCCTTCCCATGGGATTAGCCCTGTTCCCAGGGCATATCCTGCTTCATCAGGAGAGAAACCAGTTTTCCTCCCACAAATCCTTTCTCAGTGGCTGGTACTAATGGAGAAGAGAAGTAATCAAGCCAGTTTAACCCCCCTACTACCTGTGACTCTCCTGCAAAGCTCACTAATGAGCCGGCTCAGGTTGTGCTAATTACTGCAACCCTGGTAGGCCTGGTGAGAGCACCAGGAGTTAACTAACACTCAATTAACCCCTGGTTGCTCATGATGACTTCCCCTGTTCACAGCAGCCTCAGAAATTCAACAAGGAAACAGTGGCAGGCAGGAGGCAGATGAGCCTCTTGTGCAGCTGGGGAGGTGACAACTTTCCTGTGTGGTTTGGAAGCCACAAAGCCAAGGGATCCCAGGCCACGCAACTGAGCTCTTCAGCTGCTTTTCCCCGGTGGTTTGGGGCACCTTGGAGCCCCTGTTTGAGTCAGGAGTGTCGGGTCCCAGCCGCCTCTCCATCCCTGGAGGAACCCAGCCAGATGGATGCAGGGAGCATCCAGCCCTGGTGCAAGGGAACGGAGCAGGTGGGATGGAGAAACCAGGAGGGGTTGAGGTGATCAGGAGGGTCCTTCAGCAGGAACACAGACCCCAGCCCATGGGTCTCTGGGAGCCTTTGACCAAGGTGTATCTCATGCCATCAACCTGCAGGCTCCCAAGACACCTTGGCTGCAGGGCTCAGGTGTGTGAGGGTTGGAGCCATCCCAACCTCTTGCACCCCATAGGCTGTGCAGAGGGGCTGGGGTAGCCCCAGCTCCTGACGATGCCTGAGCTGCTGCCCAGAATGTGCCCTGCAGTTGCTATGGTGACATTGCCATTTCTTACCTCACTGGGGAAAAAAAAGCCTCCAAACATTTAATTCTGCAGCCCACCTGGGAGCCTTTTAAAGTCCCCATTCGGTGTTTGACATGTAATAATTTTTCTGCTTTTAAGATTATCCTAAAATGCTCATTCTCTTTCTCTCTCTCGAACTCTCAGCAGTGGAGCCTCAGAAAGAAATCAGCATAAAAAAATACCAATACGAGTTTCAAATGCCAATTTGTCACCATCAGTGGGAACAGGCAGTGACAGGCACCAGGGAAGGAGACACAGCAGAGTGAGTCAGGGCTGACAGCGCCGGCACGCTCCAGCCGCTGCTGACCGGCTCCCGTGGGAGATGCCAGGTGGAGAGCTGAGCCCACGGATCAGAGGGGATGGCTGGAAGTGAGAAATTTGGGGAGGAGAGCTGCTCCTGGCTGGTAGCAAGGAGGGCTTTGATCTGCTGCCCCACATACACAGTGGTGCCATTGCTCAAGGCAGTCATCAATGCAAAAAGGAAAAGAAAGATAAAACCTCCCTTAAGAAACCAAGTGAAGATTTGGCTCAGTTCCCCGGGTCTGCCTCGTGCTCCCGGCTGACCTGGGATCCCCCCGGATTTCCCGGATGGTGCGGGGGAGCAGAGCCCAGCCCTGCCAGGCTCCCAACCTTGACGTGCAAGTAAATATAGTCAAAACTGTCAGGCGCCGGGTGCTGCGGTGCCAGGAGCACTTGGGTACCACCAGCGGGACCCCATCATATGGCTCTTCATGCTTGGGTATCCACACACCTTCCCAAGCAGATGGTCTGCTCCACAGCACTGGGATCCAGCAAGCCTGTGGAGCAATTTAATCTCCAGAAATAATTTAATATGGCTTCCTCCAGAGTATGGTGGTTTGGGGTTTTTTTCCCTGACCAGCCATAGAATAATTTAATCCTACCTTCTGTGTGAAGGTCTATTTTGAGCTTGCCACCTGCAGAGTGTTTTAATCCCACAACTCACAAAGTAATTCAATCCTCTCCCTTGGTGAGTAATTTAATCCTCTAATTCCAGGGTAATTTAATCCCCTCCCTGGGGAATAATGGAATAATTTGATCCTCCATTTCCAGAGTAATATGATCCTCTACCTGAGAAGCTCAAAACTTCAAACCAGCCACCTGCCTATCTGCAGGCACTGCCATCCCTGCAAAACGCTCCCTGCCAGGTGGGGATCCCGGTGTTCTTCCAGTGAATCCATCCCCACACTGGCCAGGGTAATCCACGCAGGTCCAGAAAGGGCAAAACCATTCAGCACTGCCTAACCCTAGGCCCTTGAGCCTGGATGTGTGTGATTGCTTCATTTAAATTCCTCCTCAACCAACTGATCCATTTTCCGATGAATTAGTTTAAACCTAGGTTGGTGCAATGGTGGTTAAAGCAGGGCAGCCTTTGCCCCCACTCTGGGGAGCTGCTGGTGTGAGGGGAGGGCTGCTGTGGGGGCTTGTGGTGGTCTGAGTGCCCAGTTCTACATATATAAATATATAAATATATAAATAAATAAATATATAAATATATATATATATATATATATGGATTGTCTTCCCATTTACCTGGAAGGGTAGTGCTGTGTACCCTCACGCAGCATTAACTCCACCAGGACTGGCCTTTGAAATGTCTTAACCCCAGGTGCCATTCGGTCAGGACCCCTTGCACCGAGGGTCTGCAAGCAAGATCCCAGCCTCCAACTCTCCCTGAGGAGCTGGGAGCATGGCAGGGCCCTGGAGTCCACCTGCTCCTGGAGCTGAGCCCCCCTGCCCTGCCACAGCACCCTGGGCACGCTCCTGTCCTCTGTCCACACTGTCCCCACACAAGGTCAGGGGCCTTAGGGCATGTCACATGCCACCTCCAGTATGGAATTCCACCTTGAAAGCAGTGGAGACTCCCTGGGGAGTGGCAGCAAGGAGAGATTCGCTGCAGGAACCTGGCTGGTTTGCACCTCTTCTCCCTCATTTCTGCTTAGCAAAGGCTCAATAGGACAGAGTTTCCTCAGCCAAGATGTTAAAAAGAGAAATCCCCATAATGATAGTGTCCGTTTCCATGCAGAGGAGGAGCTGTGGTGTATGTAGAACAGAAATATTTCCCTATCCCTCTGAAGACTGCAGCAGTTTGTACTCAGGAGAGGGATGAGCATGCTAGAAAGGAAATAACACCCTGAGAAGCACTGGTGGGAGAGGAGAAAGGGGGAGCAGGGCAGGAGGAGAGTCCTGCAAAGGGGGTCCAGTGAGGCCGTGTTGGCCCCAGGTTTGGGATGCCAAGGCACAGATGGGATGATGCCAAAGCACAGAGGGGAAGGGAAGGTTCCCCCCATGGCAGAGGGGGATGGGGTTGGAGTCCATCCCCTGCCTGGGAAGTCCCAAGCCAAGCAGCCCCACCCACACTCTGTGGGGCCCTTTTGCACAGGGTGGTCTATCCTGCATCACCTGTCACATCCCCAGGAAAAAGTGATGAAGCTGAGACTGTGATTATTCTTTTTGTTTAATCCTACTGTCAAGTTAGTGCTTGAATCTTGGAAGCCAAAGGGAAGGCAAGGGGCTTGGAGGACCAGAGCCAACTTCCATCACTCCCTGCCTGTTGCTCCCATCTGTAAAGTGTTGAAATTATCAACCAGTTCCCCCCACCTTGCTGTGACCCCTGGGGACCACCCCGTCACCCACCACAGCTCTCTGCAACCTCCCTCTGGGGCTGCACAGGGCTCAGAGGTGCCAGTGATAATTGTCTTTCCTAGGGACAGAGAATTCAAACAAAAATCCTTGCCTGGGCTAAAGAAAAATCACCGCTCGTCCTACTGCATGCTTTATATGCCCTGGTCCCGCCTGAGACTGCTAAAATTCTGCTTTTAAAACTCTGCTTTGTACAAAAGTCTGTCCTGGATATGTCATCTCACATTCTAACGTGATATATTAGACAAATAATTCTTTATGTGCAAAGCGTTCCTAAGTACCTGCAGGCCAGAGGGAAGAGAGAGAGGGGCTTGAATATCTTTAAAAATCCCATTCTAAATGTTTCCATTTCGAAGTCTCTTCTGCAAATTCTGTTCCATGCCACATCTCATGCCCAAAAGTCATCTGTGCCAGTGTCACGCTGATGCCACGTGGCAATGCTCTGTGGGGCAATGGTGGGCTTGTACAGGCTGTGCTGTGTCTCCCAGATGTTGTAGCCTTCTGTTGGAGTGGGGAAAAAGAGCAGGAGAAAAGTTTCTCCCTTTACTCCTTGAGATATGAGCCGCTCTCTTTAACCAGTCTTGGTGTTCACTCACCTCTCTTCCCCTCTAATGAGTTGGGTTTTGTTCTCCCATATCACGTCTGGATGCACATTGCGGGTAATTGATGGACAGGACCCGACCTCTGAAAGCTATCAACGTAGCCACTGTGAAATCACACGTCCAAATATGTTTATCTTCCCAGCTTTTTGGGCCCGAGCACTCTTGGACACGGATTTCCGTGCTTCAAGGAGGAGAGCAAATTTCCTTCAAAATGTCAGCATAGAAATGAAAGATAAAAGGGAAGACAAGGGGCTGCTTAAACTTTGCATTCATGGCAGAGCAGAGCGGTTGTGGCTCAGAGGGAAGGAACTGGAGCTCAGCCATGGGCAGGCGGTTTTGGGGGGTTGGTGGTGCCTCAGGGGTCTGGATGCTGCCCTGTGATGGGTGCACTTCCAGTGGTGACTTCCAGCCAGCACTGGTGTGCTAACTGCCTGCTCTTCTCCACCTGTTTTCCCCAGGCTCCATCCCAGCGGGTTGGAGTCTGGATGTCTTCTCCTGCCATGAGCTGGACTCCTGGTGTTTGGTACAGGTGGGTCCCTGGGGTCACACCAGGTGTCCAGCCCAGCACTGGGGGAGGTCTCCATTCATTCACCTGGTGTTCCTCTAGCATGTGAGGAAGCAGCCCTGGATGCCCTGAGCTGGGCAGGATCTGCCAGGACAAGGCTGTCCTGTGCTGCAGCCACTGGGAATGGCAGGCAGTGGCCCACGGTGGTGGGCTCCTGTCTGTGCAGGTACACCCTGCCTGCCCTCGGCACGGCTTTTGAGTGCTCTGTGAGTAATTCTTGATTGCAGGAATCACTCTCCACACAAGCACCTCTCCAAAGCAGCAGCGGGCGTTCGATGTTCCTCCTCGGTCCCTCCCCGAGCTGTGGCCCGGGAGGAAAGCGGCCGAGCTGCAGCCCGGGAGCTGGGAGGATTTCCCTGGCCAGTGAGGAGGACGGAGACCATTCCTGCCACCCGGGCACGGTCGTCACCTCCTGGCCCCGGTGGGGCTGCCCACGACCACCATGGAGGCATTTCAGGGGAAGCACGAGCCCTCCCCCGCGTCAGCCGGCGCGGCCGCAGCGCGCTCCCTGCGCGCTGCTGATTGACAGCCAAGACGCGTGGCCGCACATCTTGTTTTCAGCAGTCTGGGTGTTTGTGTTGGCAGAGCCTGGCTCACGCTCATGACAGGAGCTGCCTCTCACTGTCAGCAGCAGCTCTGCCGTCGCTGAGCCTTTGCACACCCACCTCTTCCCCGGAGCTGCCGGCGGCTCCACCAGCCTCTGCTCCTGGCACCCGTCGCATTGCTGCCTGCAGCCACGGTGCTGCTGGGCACCCGGCCCTCCTGCAAGCTCAGGTCTTGCCCCTCTTTTGATGTAGCCCTGTTGCTCACCGTCCCTCAGCCATCATCCCTCTCCCACTGTCCTGGGGATCTCCTCGTGCACCAGGATCAAGGCTTTGTCTGCTTCCAGCCTCGCTCCTGAGGTTGTCTGCTTTAAATACTGGCAGCGGGTGAAGTGAGGAACCCTTATGGATTTGCTGCAGAGCTCCCTGGGGATGGTGTAGTTTGTGCTAAGCAAGAGCTGGGAGTATAGGCTGAGAGTGGTCCCTCTGGGCTCTCATCTCTGTCTCTAGCCTTCTTTTCTTGAGGAGCTCTGTGGGATGAGGATGAGCTGCCGGAGCAGTCCATGGTGAGATGCAGGTGGCAGCAGAGCCAGGGCCCTGCTCAGAGCAGTGCTGCCCACCCAGCCCATCAGCTGCAGCCTGCCAGTCCTGCTCACACTCCTAGGAACTCTCCAGGAGCGCTGAGGCTGTACCAGCTGTGGCTGCAGCCCCTGGGATGGGGCTGCCTGCCCAGGCTTCTGCTCCTCTGGGCTGCATTTAGTTCATCCAGTGTGGGATGCAGGTGCTGGTTGTCAGCTGCTCCTACTGAGCTGCAGCCACTGTCTCACCCCGTGTGAAGAGTGCAGGTCCCCAGCCCTGCCGTGGCTCCTGGCTATGCAGCCCCACATCCGTCCCTTGCAGAGGCCTGTCCTGCTGTTGCACTGTCACCAGGAGATGCCACTGCGGGGCCAGCGAGCCCTCAGCCTGCCAGCAGGACTCGGCTCTGCCCGCTGCTGCCGTGCAGGGAGCTGACAGCAGCACGGGGAGAGAGCCCCGTGCCTCTGCCTTTGGATGACAGATGCTGCCGTGCAGAGCTTCCAGGCCCTGCCTGAGAGTGGTCAGGAGTGGAAGGAGCTCTTGCCTGGTATTGCCAGGGAAGGGAGGTGAGGAGCAAGAGGAGGGTGAGCTGGAGCACGGGTGCATCTGGGGACACGAGCTCGACAGCAGGGCTGCGGGGAGGGGAGCACGCGGGAGAGGAGCCTGGACTCGGGGCCGTGTGTGCACAAAGGTCATGTGTGCATTGCTGGCAACATGTCCACACAGCAAACTCACCTCTGAGCACCTCAAAATCACCCTCCCCGCCCCACGGACAGCAAATTATACTGAGACATCTGTAGATGCTTCATGACTCAAATGAGAGCTTGGTTGCCCACCCACTCCTCTCCTTCTTCCCTGCTAGTGCTAAAAAATCCCAAAGAGGGTTTTGCAGCACTAAATCCAGCTCCTGGCCCATTTGCAGCCTGCCAGCAGAGTATCAGGTTGGGGCACTTGGTCTACAAAGGTCAGGGCTGCAGGAGGAAGCTTTGATCCACCTCTGAGACCTCTCAGTAGCCCCAGAGCACCTTTGGTTCTGTCATCAGAAGTCCATCCAAAGAGGCACCTTTTTGATAGAGAAAAATGAAATAGAAATAAGCTCCTGGAAGTCCTCACTTCTGTGGAAGTGAGGACAAACCACATTTCATCCCACCCTCCCTGGAGCTCTGGAAGCCTCTTGTGCTGCCAGAGCAGCTCTTGCACAGGGCAGCCCCTCTTGGGAGGCATGTACCCTCCTCTAGCAAATGCATTTACCACAGTGTGAAGCACAAACTTGTCTTCTCTGTGTGTGACTCCAGGCTGTATTGTAGATTAAAAGATTTGTCTTCCTCCTTTATCCAGCAGGTGGGTCTCTGGTGGCTGTTTCAATACCATTCCTGCATGGGCTCTGGGATGTCTGTGCTGAGGTTCTCAGTAAACTCAATTACACTGTGGTAATAGCATGGTATTGACTCAGGAGCCTCAGCAACACAGGACTCTTGCCGTTTATTAGTTGTTTAATTATATGGCACATCAGGCCAAAATAATGTCATTAGCTAATTAGCCCATGTTGGGGGTATTTGTAATTTTTCTTAAATGAATGTTAGCATCAGTGAAAGGTGCCAGCTGGTAGCCCAAGAGTCAGGGCTCCTTTTGTGCATAGAGCAGGTTGAGGCTGATGGCAGCCTAGATGCTCCTTCATGTGTCCCATGGGCACAGGTCCCCTGCCACCTCTGGGGACAAGATGTCCCTCTTCAAGGGTTTGGGTGAGCTGCTTCTCACAGCGTGACTGGGACCCCAGCAGCCCCCAGAGAGCTCCCCATGGGCATGGCTGGGCCAAGCTGACGTCCAGGGGTTATTCAGCAGCAGCATTTTCGGGATTTGAGGAGGACTGCAGTGGCGTCGAAAGGCACAGCTCTCCAGGACTGTCACACAGCTCAGCCCAGACACTGCCCGTGTGCTGCCAGAGCCGCTGTGAGTCACTGCCCCGTGTCTGACACCGGCTATGCACGGCTGAGCACGCTGAGGAGGGAAGCCAGTGGCACGTGCTGCAGTCACAACCCACCAGAGGGGGTGACAGCAGCACAGCCCTAGGGCTGAACCTTATCGTGGCACCCCGTGCTCCTCCCGCCGCCTGTTTGGCCCAGGAATTCACCCAGTTACTCAGCAGTGCCTCATTTTCCTCTGCCTGGAGGGCTGGGAAGGCAGAGCCCATGTGTCCTGTGCAGGAGATGCTGCCAGGACTGCCGTGCCTGCCAGCACACAGCCTGTCCCCATTCCTGTGTGCAGACTCCAGTATGGGCTTCCCTGCATTCCCAGGCTCCGATGTGAAAGCTTTGGGGCTGGGGCTGTGTGCTAGGGATGGATCAGTCTGCCGCAGGATCTGCTCCTTGTTTCACCCTGGTGACAGGGCACAACTCAGCAACATCCCAGTGGCTCACCCAGAGGATGCAGGCTGCTGGCATGGATTTGGGGTGTGTAAATCCTGTGGGATAAATCCTGTGGGATTAGGAGTTCTGCAAGACAGTTCTGGCTGTCTCCCTCTGGTTTCTGTGGCTTTTTGGAGGAGGAGGCAGCATTGCCGTGTGAGAGCACTCTGGGCAGGATGCTGCAGGATGTCCATCAGGGATATTGTTATAATTAGCATTTCTTGGCTGCTCTATGCCACCAGCACCACAGGTTTTCAGTGTGATGACTCCTGACTTAATGTTAAACCTTCAGCTGGCTGCTGTGGGCCTGCAATTCCCAGCTGTGTTGCCCCCACAAAATTCTTACCATTATTTAACCCAAACAGGTCAGCTCTGTGCTTTACAAAGTACATTTGCTGATCCTGAAGATTTCTAAATGTCTTTCAATCTGGCTGGCTCTATTCCAAACTCTGAAAAATTGCAGGCCCCTGCAGATGCTTTCATGTCCTTAAGGACAAGTTCTGCCGACTGGAGAGCCTCCCTGGGGAGCCCACACACTTCGGAGAGGTTCAAGAGTCCATAGCAAATAACTCCAAAATTAACCATGCAGGCCTCCCCCAAGCCCTCAAAGGCACAAGTTCAGATGAATAAAATAAATTTGGAGTTAATAGACCACACTGAATTTGAAATACGACATTTCTAAAATGGGGAGGGAGAATAGAAGACTTGTCCAATAAAAGTTAGAAACTTTCCCCTTTTCATACCTTCTTATCTCCCCAGTGCCTTAGCTGCTTCATTGGAGACTCTCTCAAATAATTATATTCCAGAGCAGAGAATTTTTTTGGTGGACAGATTTTTTTTTTTTTTTTTTAAAGACACATTAGGGGGAAACAAAACTGGGCTTGTAAGGAGAATGAGTTACATCCTTCTGTTGGCCATTGCTGGTGTGGTTCCACAGCACTGCTGTGAGATAATCACCCATTCTCCTATGCTCTGCCGCTCACCTTAATAACTCTCCCAGGATTTGATGTAATGGTTTACATAACCTTTCTGAAGCATCCTGAATTCTGATGCCTCCAGCACTTAAATGTGACATTGAGTCAACTCTGAGGTACTTTACAGCTGGGTGATGCTGCTTGGGGCTACGGCAGACAATGAATGGAAAAGTTTCACTTACCAAGATGAACTTTTTACCAGCTGAGCTGTGTGCCTGGGAGAAATCTCAGGGTCTCAAATCCCGAGCTGGGTTTGTCTCCCTGTCCTGCCTCTGGATCCGTGCAGCACCAGGGTTGATCCAGGGCAGCAACTATGGACTTGAATCCCTGTTACTTGTCTGCATGTGGCCTCTCTGTAGGTACCTGCCTTGGAGCCCACTGGCTGGATGACATTTATAGTCAGCAGGGAGAAAAAAGGCACGTCCAGGCAAAATTCATCTGACCTTTCTCAGGCAGCCACCTTAGAATGAGATTAATCCTGCCCCTGAGAGGCCTTTTCTCTCCATTAGCAATACAGCAGTTCATCCAGCTTGTCCATGGATGCAGGCTGTGTTTGGGCAGGTGTATCCCCCTGGATCCCTGCCGCGCTGTAGGATTTGTGCATGGCCAGGGGAGATGCTTTGCTCCTTCCTGGGACAGAGTGCAGGTGTGGGAGATGGGCAGCCCTGCTTCCCCCCAGCACCCTGCCCAGCTGGGGCTCTGGCACGTGGCATTCACCAGCCTGACCAAAGGCACAGGCTGAGAGGGCAGGGATAAAGACAGGCATGTTCTGATATCTGGGGCTGATTCTGCTGTCTTCAAAATCCCGCAGTAATTGCTGCTGTTGACTGCATATGTAAATGTGTATCTATAATAGTCTCCCTCATGTATGTCTGTGTATATATATACGCAGGCACACGTAGATGTGTGTGTATCTAACATATGTGCTCCCAGCCCACACAGCAGATGGGCTCCGAGCGCCGCTGGAGCCTGCGCGTTCCTCGGCCCCGGCTCGCGCGGCACCCACGGAGCGGCCGCGGTGACGTCCTGCCTGTGCCACCTCCCGACCTGCCACTGCCCTCCTGATCCTTCCCCTGCGACTGTCACCCTGCCCAGCGTGGCCGCGGTCCCCCCAGGCGGTGTGTGGGGTGGTGGCACCCTCCTGCGCGCCCAGGCTTTCAGGGTTTGCTCTGTGCTGGCAGGAGGACGAGGCTTGTGAGGAGCCTTGCCCAGCTCCCAGTGCAGGTGGGTGCAGTGGGATGTAGCAGGCTCCCGGTGCTTCACCGTGGCTCCTTCGTTAGTTCATGTGTCTTAATCAACCAGGCTGGCCCTGTGCCAGCAGGGAGTAACTCAGGCTGGGTTCTGGGGGAAGCGCCTTGGGAATGGGAAGGAGCCTGTGGAAAGCACAGCTGTGCCCCACGCACACACAGGAACCTATCCCAAAGCCCTTGGGGCTTGTGCCACTCCAGATTCTGGGCCAAAATCACTCAGAGAAGGGGCTTTTGGCTCTGCCTTTCACCTTGGGGTGAGATGTGGCTGCAGGGTGTCCCCCAGGCCAGCACGAGTGTCCAGGACACGGTGCTCCACGTCTGCAGGGAGAGCAGGCTCTCCAGGGTGCTCTCCAACACTCCAATCCCACAGCAGATCGAGGTGCTGCCTGACCCTTTTCCCCATCTCTAGGAAGGTCACCCTGTCTCCCAGCTCTTTCTTTTTCCAGTATGAGTACCTACATCAGACACCGAGCACGGCCTCGGTACCTTGATGCAGGTCGTGCTACCATGGCTGGACACAGTGAAGCAACATGACTTAATTGTGTGATTTCCAGCCCTGGCATATTCACAGAATCACAGAATAGTCAGAATAAGTCCAGAGGAGCAGAGCTGAGGGAAGCAAGGGTCTGCAGGAGTGCGGGGAGGGGGAGGGAGAGCACACCCAGCTGAGGATGGTCTCTGTACTGGCTGCGACCTGAGCATGTCCTGCCAAAGCCCAGGAAACAGAGCAGGTAAGGGAGGAGCAGCCAGGTGTAAGAAAATTCAGGTGAAACAGAGCAGGTAAGGGAGGAGCAGCCAGGTGTAAGAAAATTCAGGTGTGCAGCTGGGGAAGAGCCTTTCCATAAGAGAGCTGTTGGTGTCGCCGACGGTGGTGGTGTCACTGATGGAAAAATTCAATCACTTCCAATGAGGGAAAAATAATTGTCTTTCGAGGTACAGTAGGTTGTTGTCATTTTCCCATGACACACTCCATCAACTTTCAATTTCTAGTACAAAAGCCCTTCGTTCTTGCTCGGGTCTCTCTAATCCATTGCAGTGAGCACTCATGGCAGACGTGGCATAGGCTGGGGGACTCATTTGGGAACAGAAAGGCCCAAATTGTACCAAGCTGAGGAGAACACCCAGACCCTGCTGGGCACAGAGGGTGCCAAATCGGGGGAAGCAGCTTGGGTCAACAGCCAGTGAGATATCTCATCCCCTTGAGCCCCAGGTGCTGTAAAACAAGGAAAACAATATGGGGAGGGGCTCACATAGCTTGGGTAGAGGGGTTTGGGGTGACCTCTGGCACTGGGATCCCAGGCAGGTTTGGCACAGGGAGGCTCAAACCCTCTGGGCCTGGAGGATGCAGGTTCAGCACCATCCTCCCCTCTGGTATCCATGGTGGCAGAGAGGAGAGGAAGGGGAGAGCGGCCAGCAGTGATTTGGAGCAGAGGTGTGTGCACAGGAAAGCCAGAGCTTGGCACTTCCCTGCCACTAGGTGAAATGAGAGGTGATTAGCAAATATCCCAGTATCCCAGCCACAGAGCCTTCTCCTCTAGCACTGGAAGAGGAAATATGTATTTAAAAACCCTGCTCTAACAGAGAGAGGTAATGATGTGTTTCAAGGCAGAGCTGGTATCATTCATGAAGCCCGTGCTGCTTAATTATATCTGCCCCATTTAGAAGAAAAATGATTTCCCAGTGAGTTTCTGGTTTGTTTTCCCTGGGTCCTACTGTATCTCAACATGGCTCCAGCTGTTTGTCAGGCTCTTTGGGATCTCTGTCTCCAACCACAGATTGAGGCTGGCTGCCAGCCCCAGGAACTGAGGACTGTCACAAAGTGCCAGCAACCCAGAGGGGCCTCAGAGCTCAGGATGGGCAGAAGTGAGGTGATGCCATCCTACACTGACCCCGGCTGGGGTAGCAGGGGTAGGTCCCTTGTTCTTATGGGACAATAGTCAAGACTAGTTGACCCACAGTCAGAGAATCACACAATGTGCTGAGTTGAGAGGGACCCACAAGGATCACTGAGTCCAACTCCTGGCCCTGCACAGGACCATCCCCAAGAGTCACACCAGATGCCCGAGAGCGTTGTCCAAACACTTCCTGAACTCTGTCAGGCTTGGTGCTGTGACCACTTCCCTGGGGAGCCTGTACCAGTGGCCAGCCACCCTCTGGCTGAAGAACTTTTTCCTGATATCCAACCAGTCTGCTTGCTGCTGGGCACACAGCCCTGCTGTCCTTGCTGGGCACTCTTTGGGGACCCCAGTATTTTCCTGGCAGGCTCTGGCACACTGCTGTCCCCAGTATTTTCCTGGCAGGCTCTGGCACACTGCTGTCCCCAGTATTTTCCTGGCAGGCTCTGGCACACTGCTGTCCGCGGGTGCCTGCGCCTGCTGCCAGTGCCACTGCCCGCCGGCCCCGCCAGCCGGGGCTCTTCCTTCCAGGCAGGAGCTCTTCAGGCTGCTTTTAAGCAGCCTTAGCCTGTGGTGCTTTCCTTTCGCCTGTCAGCTCCAGCCTGACATTATTTGGGTAGAAACAGAGGGGTGGGAGTGTAGAGAGGCAAAATGGTGGCTTTTTTTTTTATTTTTTTATTTCTTGCATTCATAAGACATTTCAAGTGACACACAGAGACAATAACGTATCACTCAGCTCGAGTACGGCTTGAATGGTTTAAAAATACACTTCTGAACTTTCCACCCCTATTCAAGCACAGGCACCATCCCTTTGGGGTCTGCACTTTGGCGAGAACAAGCAAGGAGTTAAGCAGCTCGGCAAGACGAGCTATTTATGGATGTTGCAAGCTCCCTGCTCTGCTCCCATACCCCATTCAATCCTCTAATTATGTGCAGTTGTTTCATGCTGTGTCTCACCGCGCGCTCTCTGGGGGAAACCGCTGGGGCTTTGCCAGTTGATGAGGAGGGGGTGGGAAGGGGGAAGACTCTGCCACACGCGCTGAGGCAGCCTGAGAAAACAAGGGATGCTGTGAGGTCGTTTGTCTGTGGGCTGTGGGGATGCCAGGGCACGGCCCCGGGACCTTCTGGACAAGGAAGCAGAGCTGTAAGAGCAACAGCCCCAGTGGGGGTTGCCTGTGGGAAGGAGGATGTAGCAACAGAAGGTGTGGAGAGACTTCCCCCATCCCTGGGCTCACTCCCCTGTGTCCCTGAGCCCTCCCTGTGAAATGGAGCCCAGAAGCTGCAAGACAAACATGAGAGAGCAGGAGGGACCACAGGGCTTGCCAGCCACTGCTGCCCTCCAGACAATTCCTCTACAGCACTGCCAGCTTGGAGAAGAGAGTGGCTGCTGCCAGGACTCTGAGCCTCTTCTTGTTCCTCTGGCAAGCCCGCCCAGCTGCAGACTTGCTCCAGGGTAACATGAAAGCTGCCCGTGAAAACTGCCCCTTCCACCTCCATAAAGCCCTGCCAAGATGCTGCTCCAGCATCATAAGAATTTTAGTTAATCCACTAATAGACTTTGAATAAGTCGACCACACAAGAAAAGAGATGAGAATAATCTCCGGTGCCTGGAGCTGCGTGGCTGTGTCATTAAAGCAGCTCTGTGAGCATCCTCAGTCCAGCAGCCTGCACCCGTCTCCCCCAGCGTTTCACACTCCCAAGACACTCTCAGCAGCTTTTCTGGCCCTTAGGAATGGTGACAAAGTGGTCTGGGGGAGACCAGCCACAGCCAGCGCCCTGTGTCCCCTCCACACTGCACGGTGAATGGGCACTGGGAGGACTGGAAGGGACGAGCACCCCCTGCTCATCCAGAGGCTGGACAGGGCCAGGGGGATCTGTGCAGATCCTTGTGGGGTCCGATAGCCCCAAGGCTGGCATCTGCAGTCAGTGCTGTCAGACTGGGAAGAGCTGGGGGTTGTTACACTGCTCTCAGGTAAATTGCTCATGGGAACTGGAGATGCCTAGATTCAGTTTTTTGTGTGGGTCTACCAGGCATGCAGGGCTGTTACCTCTGTATCTCTACTCATGTCTCTCCTTCCCCGTCCAGTCCTCTGCCTTGCACTTCCCTTCTGGCTCATCCTGGCCAGCTCCAGTGATCCTGGGTCTCCTGGGTCCTTCTTCCCATACAAGTGTGGCCCAGCTCTGCCCAGGAATGGCAGAGAGAGCAGTAATGTCTTCTTCTCCCTTTACCCTCCCTAACTGGACCAAAGGTCACCTACCCATACATTGCACCCCTGGGAAGGGTGCTCAGACCCAGAAGCTTTCACAAATGCATCCACGTGAGTGAGTGACCTGACCTGTGCCTCTGCTATCATTTGAGCCCTTCCAGCCATCCACCGTGCCCCCAGCCTGCTCCCAAGCCCATCAGCAGGGAAGGGAGGCTGTGGCCAAGCCCCTGTGTGGTCCCAGCAGGCAGAGGCAGTCCACATCCACCTCCACCTGCCACGGCATCCAGAGGCACAGGAGCCCCAGCACCACACACCTGGGCTCGGGGAGCTGGCCTGTCCCTCTGTCTGCTCTGACTGTGGGGAGAGGGGCTGCGCCGCCAGTGGCCCTCCAGCAGCTCAGTTCAGCTCTGGACAGCCTTGGGTGAAGGGTGGTCCTGGCAGTCCCTGCCCATGGAGGTTTAGGTGCTGAAAGGGCCCCTCTGTACGGACGCAGTGCAGCAGGAGTTTGGGGTTCAGCCCCCACGAGAACAGGGGTCCCTTCCCCTGGAAGCCCGGTTTGGTGGGTGCTGATGGGGTGCTGGGGACCACTGCCATGGGGCCCTGGCTGTGGAGTGGGGAATGCTGCCAGGAGCCAGAGGCTCCCCCTCCTTCCCAGCTCTGCTCTGCATGGGTTTGCTGTATTCTCACCTGATCAGTGGATTTGAAATACAGCCTTTAGCTTTGAGACCCAAAATAGATGTCAGGTTGTCTTTACTCTGCTGAAGGCTCCTTAGTATGTAAATCCCTCCCCAGCACAGTCGGTGTGGCAAGGTGCTTCCGAAGGGATGGCACCTCTGGGATCCTGGCTTTCCTGGGCATCCCCACCCCAGCTCCTGCTCAGCAGTGTCCTGCTGGGCAGGGGCTTCCCCAGGCTCTGCTTGCAAGCCGTGATGCAGCGAGGTGCTGGCACAGCCCCCGTGCCAGGCACGTGTTAGGGATGGTGCTTTGCATCCCTCCTCCACTCCCCTTCTCCCCCTGCGCTACATGGGACCCGGCAGGTTTCCAGGGAGGCACTGGGGCCAGCGGGCAGTGACATTTGTTTTGTCACTTATGCTGTCGTCACCAAAAAAACCCTAAAACACAGCTGCCTCTAGGGGAGAGCTGGGCCCGCTGACATTCGCTTCATCTCACAGCAGCTAACGCATCCGGCAGCATCCCCAGGAACCGTGTGCTCAGTGCCGGGACAAACGAGCTCCGTGCTGCCGGCAGTGTCCCCCTGCTGGGGTCCAGCTGGGCACAGGCAGGACCTCCCCAGGGGTCAGGGACACCCCGTGCTACAACAGCCCCCCACGAGCCGTGGGCTCTGCAGAGAGCAGAGTGTGTTCATTTAGTGGCGTTAATTGCATGATACTTTTGCAGTGTTCCCCACCTTGTAAAGATTGAGTCAAAAACCAGCGCCTGAGGAACTGCCTCTGTTAAACTGATGTTCATTAGAGTTGACTTGGTGCTACCTCATTAAGCTGCCGTAATTGAAGGAGTTAATTGATTATCAATAGTTTGAGTTCCCTCTCCTCATGCCCACAAGGCCCTACTGGGTGTTCTTCGGGGGCCAGCATTCATCATGAGGCTGGGACGTGCCTCACTGCTGGCAGTCACAGCTTGGGCTGCTCCGTGCGTCCCCATCTCCGTGCTGTGCCCGTCGTGATGCCGGCGCTGCCGGCAGCGTTTTCCGCGTGGGTCCTTTGCGTTCAGCTTATTCATCCAGATCTGGCACTCGCTCGAAACTGTCTAAAATACTTCTGATGGCTCCCCTTTCCGTGGCTGTTCTTTAATGCATATGTATTCTATTTGGAGAGGCTGCGTGTGGGGGTTTGCTGACTCTCTCCTGGGTGCGAAAGCAAAAGCAGAGCCTCCGAAGCAGCTGCTCCCTGAGCAGCTCCGTCCTGCCAGCGCAGGGATGGGGGGCACAGCCTGGGGGGGCCCGGCTGCCCGGGGGCTGCGTGGCCATGCTGGCACGCCGGTTTTCCTGAGCTTGGACTGACTCCCTCGCACAGACACGTGCTGCTGACTCAGTCACACCTCTGCTGTTTTTAGAGGCGGCCTTCTAACACCCTGCCTCGTTCAGCAGAAACCAGGGAGATGCTGTGCTTCCCCCAGCCAGCCTGAAAACACATCCCCTGCGCTCAGGAGTGACTCTTGGGCTGCTCGTCCTGGCCCTCAGCTGCTGGAAATGGGACAGGCGTGGGTTTTGGAGTGAGACAGGTCTGTGCTCAGCCCTCCTGCCTTAGAGATCTCTGCCTCCTGTCCTGTCCTGCCCTCAGAGTTCACCCTCATGTGGCCCTCCTGCCAGGAGCAGTGCGCAGAGCATCCTCAGGAACCCCCAGGAGCTGATGGTCCATTGCTGCACCCAGAAGACCATGGGTGACATGGAAGTGGTGATGCTGCAGCAGGCAAGCTGGGAATGGAAAAAAGGATCCTCTCCATACCTGCATCCTCACACCTCCACGAGCACACAAGCCAGAAAGCCTCAGAAAGCCAGAGGGTAGGGCTGCCACAGGCCATCTATCAGCTGCCAGATTTTTTTAGGCAAATACCAGTCCCCTGCCCCAGCTCAGGGTCTTTGTGGCATCACAGGTGACAGCACAGACAGCGAGGTGGGAGGCAGACAAGCCAGGAGGAAACTGTTGCTCCCCAACTTCGTTAGCTTTAACTAACGAGCTGTTTATAGGAGTGACATGACACCTGCTTTCCTCTTTATAAATTCAATAATTTATGAAAGGTATTAAAGGCAAAACAGCCTCCCGGATAAAGCCTGTGATGCGTGTACGCTGGGTATTAGCCAGACGGGACAATGAGCTACACTTGAATAACACACAAAGATATTTACCCTCTCCCTCTATAAATTATTAAGGGGTTTTTTTGCACGTAATTACATGAGCTTTTATGTTTCTCACTCCCTGCTTTTAATCCTTTTTGGAATGCTGCCAGTCACTTATAACAGGAGCTGAGCAAACAGCAGGCGCTGTGGCTGGGTTTGGGGCTGGCTTTGGGGTCGCTGCAGATGATGGAGAATGCAGGAAGGGCCATGGCTCTGAGCCCATCCCACTCGGCACCAGGCACACCCCGCAGGGGGGGACACAAACGCTGCCAGCCCTGTGGGGCTGGGATGGGGTTTGGCCCCAGCTTGAGGGGCTTTTCCTCCGCGTGGCTCCGGGGAGGTGGCCGTGGGAAAGTGCAAAGCAGGCTCCAGTGTTTTAAGTGCCCTCCAACTGTGCATGCAAATCAATTATATGCAGATGTAATTGGGCATGCAAATGTCACTGGGAGGCTGTTTACATGTGCAGTGTACATTAGGGGAGCACGTATGTGTGCAAAGTAATAATTACGCCCTGAGAGTGTCCTGGTGCTGGGTCTGCCACTGCTGCTTCTCCAGCTCGGGCCTTCAGGGAGCAGAGCTCCCTCTGTACCCCGCCCCTGCCAGACCCTCCCTTCCCTGACTGACGTGTTTGCTCCCTGGCCTGTGCCCAGCAGGGCAGCCCAGCTCCCCCCTGCTCCCCCACGCCAGGTGTGGCTGCAGCCCCGGCTGAGCCATGCCCACCTTGGCCTGCCAACCAGGCAGGGGCCAAACTTCTTTTAAGCATTAAGATGAGGAGCCCATTTCATCCCCTTCAGGCGCCCTGACCCCTTTCTCTTAGTTGCCAAGTATTTGTGAGTCAGCCCCAGCAGAATGGCACCCACATCACCTCCCACATCCTCCATGCCCAGGACAGCCTTTGCTTTTTCAGTGTGGGCAATTGACAGGACTCTCCTGTCCTCTATACTCGCAGCTCTCTCCAAGCCCCCTCTCCTTTGTGCCAAATTCTTTAATCATTGCTCTTTGTCCTGTTGTGCGGCTCCTATTCTTACACCAAGCTGTTAAAAGCTGTCACTGTCATAAATTCCTTGTCCCAGAAATTATCTTTCATCTCCTGAACGTGGGCAACAATAGGCACTGAGGTGCTTGATATTATTAATACCTTCTATATATGTGTCAATGGGCTTAAGAACTTAATGGAGCCTTTTCCCTCAGCCCTTCATGCCACGTGTTAGGGCTGCTTGACAGCTCAGTCAAGCTATCAGTGCTTGACTCAGGCTGACATGAGGACATGTGGCCTCTCTCCATTCCAGAATGTTGCATAGAAAGGTCTAATTTCCACACCCAGAATTCAGATGGGTCGGGGTGGTGACAGTGCCCTGACAGAGACGTGGATGAGCTGGGCTGAGGCAGACCCTGTGTATCAGCAGCTTACCCAATCTTCAGTAGCACTTGCTGAGGGAGCCTACAGAAAGGCTTTTTTCTCCTCCTTATCCCTGTTCTCCAGAGCTTCATGGAGGTCATGTCATGATTCGAGATGTGCAAGGCATGAGCAAAGCATCTGCTACCTCTCACCTCACTTTCAGTTGGACAGAGAGCTGGAGATGAGTCCAGCCACGCACTTGCAGCATCCAGCAAGGGAGGCTGTGGCGGGGACAGTGGAGGGATCCCCTCCATGGCCTCACAGCCCCAGCCCATGTCTAGGGGGACATTCTGTGGCTCCTGCCACTGCTGTCCCAAGTGAATGGCTGGGGTCAAAGAATTTTTGGATCGTTCTGCTCCAAATCAATAAGCTGACCAGAGCAGGGAGCAGTACAAGACAGTACGGAGAGAAAGCATTAGGATAATACTTGATAAGGATCCTCAGTTTCACTGAGGAGCAGCCATACAATGCGGAATTTGGATTCCTTCCAGCTGATAATGAGAAGCCACTGGACTGACTCAGCCTGCTGTGAGGAGGCATCAGCACACATCCAGATGGCCGTGGGGACGGGGGAGCAGGAATATCCTGCCTTGCCTCTTCATCCCACGCCCCCCACACACCCAGAAATGTCACCACCTCCAAGGGAGAACGTGATCTGGGAGCACATTTCTCCCTGACTGCATCTGCCGGGGCCCGGTGGAGCAGCCATCCTCAGGAACAAGGGTTCCTCAGGAACCAGGGCTCCCCAGGAACAGGTCCAGCTGCCAGCAGGGCAGTGCTGAGGAGGGTAGGGGAGGTCTGTGTCCATGTGACGTGCAAGGCACGCACAAGACATCAGGGTGACCTTTCCTCCCTGTCCCAAGCAGCCAGGAGTTTATGGTGCCTTCTCCAGGGACTGGTTAGGACTGGGCAGGATCAAGGAGCTGGTCGCTGGTCGAGCCCAGGGGACACGTGAGGTACCCTCCTCTCCGGATGTGCAGGGGCAGAGCAGGGACAGACCCTCCCCCGTTCCTGCTGCCAGAGGGAGGAGGCTGGAGGGGCAGACAGCCGATCTGGCGTTCCCAGAGCCAGCGCTGGCAGAACTTCAAGGTGTGGTACATCTTATCTCTGCCTGGCATTTGCATGTATTTTCTCAGCTCAGCTTGTTACGACAAAAGTGTGAAAATCTGAAAGAAATGGAATGATAATAATAATGGGAGTAATTAAAATCCACCTCCCCTCTGCCAGCTCGGCCCTTTCTAGACCTATTGCGGCATTCCTGGACACGTGCACGGAAACCAAAGGAGAGAGCACGTCCCGAGTCTCTCCCCTGAGGGACAGGTCTGTTCCCACTGCCCAGGTCCCTCAGCAGTGTGCAGGTGCTGCCTCTCTGGGAGGGAGCTGAGAGCAGGGATAAACTCCTGCCTCATGCCAGCAGAAGGGAACCATCTGCCACAGCCCGTTATCATCCCAGGATGGCAGTGGCAAAGAGCTGGAGCATCTGTCTGAGGGACGAGCCCCCGCAGATGGACACCCAAATGTTCTTGCCATTCCCTGCAGGTTTTAAAGAGGAACGTGTTCAGCGAGGGCGTGTGAGCCGAGCTGCTCTGCAGCGTCCAGGGGCTGCACGCAGGTCAGCACAGGAGAGTGGCACCTGGAGGGCTGGGGCACAGTGGGTCACTCCATGCTGCAAAAAGGAGGTTGACCCAAAACAGCTGGAGTTGGTCTCTACGACATGGGGGAGGCCAGTAGAGATGATGGGAGAGGGAAAAAAGGCATGTTATCTGCAAAGCTGTCAGCTGCACGTGGCTACAGGCTGTTAGTGGGGACAGGAGGGGATGGTACTTCCAGTGAGCCTTGGTTCTTTGCTTCTGGCTGTCCCCAGCACACTGTCACCCATGCTACAGCACCTCAGGGACATTAACAGCAAGCTCACCAGTCATGACGGGTCAATAAATACAGAAACATTGGAGCCTTTGGGGCTTCCAAGCAGGGGCCAATGCAGTTCTTCCGGCAGAGACCAGCAGGGTTCACTGCTGCCAGGATCTGCCTTTGTCCGATGTGTCCTTGGGGCTGTTGGGGTGAGAAGTGTTGCCCATGAGGTGGGCTGAGGGTTAAAGAGAGAAAAACCCAAACGGCACTGCTGCTCCTTGGGCAGGTTGGTTGCACTGGCTGCTCTTACACTCTGGCACTGTGGGCAAGGAAGGGCCTTGGGGCTCCAGCTGACAGAGCAGCTCTTGGGTGATGTTTTTTTTCTCTCCGCACTCTCCATCTTTCCCATTGCCTCTCCCCACTGCTGGCCAAAATGCACAATGTAGCGGTCAAAGCAAACCAGGGCTGTGTCCCACTGCCATTCCTGGGGCACTTGTGCTGCCCTCACCTCCCCTGCTGGCCCTGGTCCCTTCACCCAGGTCCAAAATCATGGAGCCATAGAATGGTTTGCATTGGAAGAGGTCTCAAAGATCCTCTAGTTCCAAACTCCTACCAGGAGCAGGGACACCTTCCACTTAGGCCAGAGCCTAAGCCACCTGAGCTGGCTTTGGACACTTCCAGGGAAGGGAATCACACGCTGAGGGTACACAGAAGGCAGGGTTTGTTCTGTAGCAGAGGTGTGCACGGATGCCATCTCAGCCCAAAAGCTCATCCCTGCTCCTGCACACCCAGTGCCCCGTCCTCTGCCGCTCGCTCGCTCCCAGGGCGGGGATGGCCGTCGGAGCCGAGGTGGGAAAGACGGTCTTGGAAGGCCCCCTGCTTCCAGGCAGTGCATAGCATCCCTCTCACACGCCACCAGTGCTGCGTGCATGGCGTACTTGCCGTGTCTTTGTGGAAGGGCTGAGGTGAAATTTCCCCCCTCACACACCGGCAATTCCAGGAATTATTCCCGAGTGTTACTGCTGAATACGCGGTGCCCTGCGCCTTAGTGGGGCTTTAACGGGGAGAGGACGGACGGAAGCATTAGAAACGGCATTCAGAGCTCTTAGCCTGTCTTTTGTCCTCTGTTTTTTTTCTGGCCGCATTCAGATTGCCGGCTTTGTCTGTGTTTGTGAAGTGCTATTAACATCGATGGCATTGCTGCCATAGCCATAACAATAAGAGGCATCGATCCGCACTGAGTAAAGGTCTGAGGACCACTGAGAACAGCCGGGCTGAGTTTCCTTGGTGGCAGGAGGGGAGCTCGTGCACGAACACACACGTTGTCACCCCACTGTGTTTCTTGCCACGAGGATGCTGTGCCCAAGCCCACGCAGGGGATACACACCTGACAGGTACCCACTCTCCCAGCCGAGCCGGGGTCTGTGCCTGTGGGAGCCGAGCAGTGGGCAGGAGCGGGAGCAGAGAGCTGGAGTGATTCAGCCCTCAGCTGCCGAGTTCACCGTGCCCACCCTTTGTTTATTCCTCCTGTGCTCAGAAGCTCGCCTGTGCCAAGCAGGAGGATAACGGGGCTCCGGGGAGGCAGCAGCCTCTGCCTGAGTGCCAGGAGGGGCTCGAGCTTCCCGGGGCATGCTCGTAGCCCACTGCAGGGACACGAGCTTGGGATGGCCTCTCCTGTGCTCCATGGCAGGCTGGGAGAGGCCTGGGGCCAGCACAGACCTCTCACTTGCTCAAAGAGCCGTTCAAGGGAAGGCTCATGGGACCCAGTGAAGAGACTCGTGGCCCCAGCCCGTGCTAATGCAGAGCGCCCCTGCCTTGGGTGCGCCTTGGCCGGCAGCCAGGGACAGCTGGGTAGAAGCAGGACAGAGCAGGAAGCACCCCAGGAGAGCCCAGCCCAGAGGAAGCAGGGAGAGAAAGCGCACGTTGCAAGGGAAGTTTGTGTCCATTACTGCTGGAGAAATCAGCCTCAGCTGCGAGAGCCAGCGCTGGGCAAATCTAACGCTGCTGAATAAAGAGTGTCCATTATGGAAGGGGGGAAGCGGTGGGCAGTGCTCGGGAAGTCGTGTGCTTAGTCCTGAATGAAAGGCCATCAGCTCAGCAAGCGCCGGACCCTCCGAGGGGGCTTTGGGATCACCAGGTCCCAGACCTGTCCTCGGAGGCGTCCCCTCACCGCTTGCAGCCCTTTCCCTCTTACGTGCCGGGGTACGGGGACAGTGTAAAGAGGAGCAAAGCGCAGTGCTGAGGTAGCTGCTGTAGGACGGACCCTCCGGAATCCTCAGGGTAGCCCGGCACCGTCCCCCGGCGGACGCGGGGAGGGCTGGGCACCGACGCGACGGTGACGGGCAGAGCTCCGCCGGTCCGTCCTCTGCGGGCAGCGAGGCTGCACCGGCGGCGGCGGGGCGGGGGCTGCGAGCGCCCCCATCCATCGAGCGGCCCCGGTTGGCGGGGGAGCCATCCCCGCTCCCCCCGCCCCGCAGCCCCGGGGACCCGCACCCCCCGCGCGGAGCGGGGGCGGCGGCGGGAGGAGGGACCGGCCGCGGCCGCCGCTGCCGTGCTCGCCGCTCCGCGCACCGCCCCGCACCCGCCGGCGGCTCCTCCCGGAGGGGAGGCGGGGGCCGGCGGCACCCGGCCCGGCCCCGCCGCGGCAGACCCGGCCGGCGGAGCGGGCGTGCGGAGCCCGGGCTGAGCCAGCCGCCCGCCCGCCCGCGGGGGCGATGCCGCCGCCCCGAAGCGCCGCCGGCCGCCCGGGCGCGGAGGGCAGGGAGCCGCCGGCCGCGCGGCCCTAGGGCGGCCCCGGCGGGGCCCCGTGCCCAGCCCGGCCCGGCCCGGCCCTCCCTCCCCCGGGCGCGGGACTGGGGGGCGGCCCGGCCCCGGGAGCGCCGCCGCCGCCGCCGCTCCGTGTGCTGTCGCTGCGGAGAGGGGGAGCTGCGCTACTGCAGGTGGAGGTTTGGCGGGGGGGCCGGGGGAGATGCCATTTCTGACCGAAGGAGATCGCCGGCGAGGATGAGATGCGGGTAAGCGGGACGGGGGACCGGAGCGGGGCACGGGGCTGGCGGGACCGGCGGGGCGGGGAGCGGCGTGGGGGGCTCCGCGGCCCCGGGACGGCGCTGCCTCGGGGCCGGTCCCGCGCCGGTGCGGAAGGCGCGGGGCTGGGAACTTGGTGCGTGCCCCGGGGGGTGCGGGGGAGCGGTGTGCTCCGGGGGCTGCCGCCCTCCAGCCCCACCGGTGCGGATGCTGCCGCCTCCTCGCCCCGCTCTGCCCGGGCGCTCCCCTCTGCCCATCTCCTCCCCGCACCGTTCCCGCAGCCTCGGCGCAGCCCCTGCGGGAGCTACGAACCAGGCGGGGTCGGGATTCGGGGCCGGGGTCCCAGCGGGGGAGCTGGGGCTCGGCGGGACTGAGGCCGTGTCCTGATGGGGAGTATCGTCCTCCTCTCCTGGTAGTTCCCGGGTGAATTGGCCGGCCTGGAGCAGATGCCTTGTTCAGGTAGGGAACGGATAGTCTGGACAGCACTACCCTCCGGGACTGGCAGGGGAGCAGGGATCAGCCTCAGGCTGGCTGTGCCCATCTCCTGCCCAGCAAGGGTTAACTCAAGAGGAGGAATTGTTCCTCTGCCCATCCCCAAAGCAGAGGCATTAAGGGTTAAAGACGGGCAGGGACAGCTCTCCAGCCCTGAGACTGGAGGCAGGAGTCATGGGGAAGGGGTATTTTTCAGGGCAGGGGTTCACCTCTCTGTCACCAACCCCCAGCTTGGAGATAGGTGAGTCGGGGACATGGGGAGCTAATGCCGAGTGGGGTGATTCCTCAGGCTCCGGGAGGGCTCGGGGGGCTCTGAAGGGTCCCCCTGCTCAGCTCCACACCCCGGAGCCAGGAGCCGACCCAGAGAACTGGAGAAGCTGGGCCAGGGTCAGGCTGCCGGTGCGGGCTCTGCCCTCGGTTTGTGTCTGGCAGAAAAAAGAAGCGGTTAGTGTTAAAGGAGCTCCAGAGGGCAGTGGGGATTGCGAGGATGCCCAGAGCCTGCTTGGCAGAAGGGCTCAGGGAGCCCTCCCGGGCGGTGCCGGTGCTTGTTGCTCTCCGTTACTGTGTGTAGGTTATTGGATTTTTCACCTTGCGCCTTGGATGTATAAATAGCCCGAGTGATGGGTAGAGGCACGACTCGATCCAGGTGCTGGAGATGCCACCTCCGAGAAGGACTGGGAGCGCTGGTACCGCGAAAGGGATTTGCACGAGGAGGGAGGGACAGCGGGCGAGCGTGGGCTCTGGTGGGATCGGGTCTGCTCGGGCTGGTTGGCGTCGCCTCTCCCTGCCTGTCCCTGCCCCAGCTGCCGCCCCAGCAGTCGCCATCCGCGCTCCTTGCCAGCAAACGCCTTTCCCAGCAAGCGACTGTCGCCGCTGGCCGGCAGCAGGGGATCGGTGGGACAGCCCTGCTGCTCTCCGGGGTCTCGACTCGCGGGGGGAAGTTCAGGCATTCCCAGGAAGAGCCCCACTCTATGGATCTGCCTCCTTCTCCCCTTCCTCTGCACCATCTCCCAGAGCCCGGCTGTGGCTCTGCAATGATACCCCTTCCACAGCCCCATCCCAGCCCTCCTGCCAGCCTTAACCCTCTCCTCACTGCTCTGCACCTTGCAGCAGCCCTGACCTGACCTTCACGCGTGCTGGAGGCGGCTGTGGAGCAGCAGTGTGGCCGTGCCTCCGGCCATCTCCTCCACCACGGGGGCTGCACAGGACTGCCCAGCCCATCCCCACCCAAAGGCAGCTATCCCAGCCCCTATCCCAGCCCATCCCCACCCAAAGGCAGCTATCCCAGCCCCTATCCCAGCCCATCCCCACCCAAAGGCAGCTATCCCAACCCCTATCCCAGCCCATCCCCACCCAAAGGCAGGTATCCCAGCCCCTATCCCAGCCCATCCCCACCCAAAGGCAGCTATCCCAGCCCCTATCCCAGCCCATCCCCACCCAAAGGCAGCTATCCCAGCCCCTATCCCAGCCCATCCCCACCCAAAGGCAGCTATCCCAGCCCCTATCCCAGCCCATCCCCACCCAAAGGCAGCTGCCCCAGCCCATTTGCACCTCACAGCTGCTATCCCAGCCTGTCCCCACCCCACAGCACCTATCCCAGCCCTTTCGCACCCCAACACCAGGTATCCCAGCCAGCATCACTGCCCAAAATTTCTCCCTCTGCTTCTTCCCTGTCCGTTCCCCTGGCTGTGTCCCTGTCCTGGACCTCTTGCAGGTCAGATGGCCAGAGCAGCCGTGCCTGTGCCTGTGCCAGGAGCAGGGCCAGCTCCCTCTCCCGGTGCCAAAGCCCCACCCAGCCCTCTGCCCATCCAGCAGGGTGGGCTGGGGCACGGTAGGAGGACGTGCCTGGGTTGGCTGTGCCTTCTCACCTGCTGCTTCTTGCTCCTTCCTGGATCCCGTTGGCGCGGCTGCCGAATGCTGTGGATGAGAGGGGGCCTCTGGAGCTCTCATGATGAGCAAGGCCATGAGGGAAATGTGCCCCTGGGCTAAAGCCTCCACATCTTCCCATAGAGGGTGTTCCCCATAGCACCTGACTGCTCCAGTGCTCAGGCAGCCCCAGCTCTCGCTGGGTCTCATGGAATGGGCAGGAGGTGACTGGAGGAGACAGTGGAGCTGCTTTTACAGCTCTTGGGGAAGCATCAGGTTTTCCAGGCCTTCTTATGGACGGATTAATTACTCAACAAATGGCTGTACCACTGTAACAGTGTACTGTGCTGCAGTTACTCTACACCTGTAATGTAATTACTGTGTGATACCTCTAATTACCACTGTTTCCTGGAAGGTTAACAGCATCACTGAAGGACTTCTTGTTTTCTTTAGTGTCCTCCTTCACGTAGCCACAGTAGCACTGCTGAAGTTAGTGCTGCTCCATGTAAGTGACAAGTATAAAATCCTCTAACTTGAGGCTTTAATTCAGAGGTTGATAAATCACTTTATAATAACACCACAATTATAGTGTAATTACAGTTGTTGAATTATAAAACACAACACAACCTGTTGGGGCTCAGTGAGGTACATTGGATGACCACTGGGTGCTGCTATTTGGTGGGACCCTGTCCTTGGAGGCAGAGTTGGCAGTGGGCATATTTCTGTGAACTTTTGGGTGGAAAATACAACTCACAGCTTGGCCAGGGTGGGTGGTTGGTCTCTCCAACACACCCAGTGCACTGAGTCAGCAGCTCTCCTTTGTTCTCTGCTGAGCCTCAAGCAGGGTTCATCCTACCATGAGCAGAAATGGTTTTTGGTGGGAAAAGAGCCAAAAGAGCTTTTCAGGTAGCAGGGAAGGCTGGGATGAGAGAGAAAAGGGCTCCAAATGCTTAACTCAAATCAAACAACCCAAGAAAAACAAAGGGAGAAAGAAACGGAAGGCCATGACCTCAATTTTCTTCTTAGTCAATTTTTCCACTTTCTTTCCATCTGGGAGAGTAAAAATGGGAGCTTTTACTCTGGGAGAGTAAAAATGGGAATGGCTGTGGGGAGAGAGATCTCTGTGCCTCTGCTGTGTGTCCCAGCAGCCTGTGACCATGCCTGGGGACGTGCCTCACTCACAGCCGGTGCTGGTGGCTGCTTGAACCTGCTGCCTGTTGGGCAGTGCCAGGGCATGTGTGATACAGAGGGGGAGAGGGCTGTCTGGGGATGGGGCTTATCTGGGGAAGGGGACAAACACCAGCCAGAGTCCCCCCTTCCCAGTGCTTCCCCAGGCACTGTCAGCAGCACGGTGTGGCCTCTGTCCCCTGTCACCAGGACAAAGCTGGGTCGCACAGAGGTGTCGTGTCTGAGCAGCGTTAATTGTCAGCTTGACCCGGGCAATTGAACAAATGCTGATAAATGTCACCGAGAGTGACATCATCATCTCCCCTTCAGCCCAGGCAGGGAGGGTGTGGCTCTCTCCACCCCTGGGGACAGGAGGTCACACCAGTCTGGCTCGGGAAGGAGGGACAGCGAAGGGAGCGCCCAGCCTTGAGCAGAGACCTCAGCCATTGTGCTGGGGTGAATCCTGGGTGATTCCCACCTTTCAGCAATCAGGAAAGCCCAAGGGGACCTCTCTGGACCTGCTTGGGATGCATGGAGTGTATTGGAGCAGCATGGCTGTGTTGGGGGAGCCCTGCCATGAGCCCCACCAGTGGCTCAGTCCTCCCTCTGGCCTCACCAACATCTTGGCCACCATCCCTTGCCCCTCCCAGGTCCGTACCCCATCCAGACAGCATCTCCTACTTGAGTAAGGATCAGGCAGGGCAGCAGGTCCATGTCACAGGGGCTGGGGAGCTTGGCTTTGTTTGCTCATTCTCATGGTGAAGCACAGACATGATTCTGTTGAACCATCCTGCATGGCTTTTTCCATCATTGCATTCATGTGTCAGTGCTGGTCAGTGCCTCAGCATCCTGCAATGGACGTGTACAAGGAGCATTCCTCTCCTGGGCTCCACAGGCAGAGTGTCCTGGCAGAGGCCAAGGGCTTTCCCCACTGAAGCACTCGTGTCCTTTGTCTCAGGGCTGTGGTCATTGTCCTGAGGTGGGGACAGTCCTTGGGTGAGCTGGAGGATCCCCACAGGGAGCAGGGACAGAGTGAGGAGGTGCAGGACTGGGCTGTGCCTCCGGGACATGATTCCTGTGGTCCAGCATTGTCCAAGGGATGCTCAAATAGCAAAATGCCTCTGGTTGCCATCAGACTGGGCTGACCTCTGCTCTGGGGGTCAGGCTGGCCATGGCTCCCTGGGGGATGTGCCCCTGAGCACCCAGCCTTGCCCTTGGGGATGTAAGGTTCCTGCTGCAGCCCAGCCCCTGCCACCCCACACAGCCCTCATTTCCCTGGCAGCCCTTTCCCTCCCCACCCTGTGTTGCTCTTAGTTATATCAGTAGGACCCACAATTACTAATTTTTTTGTCATTTCCATTCTGTTTCTTCATCAGAATGCAAAACATTAAATATCGCTCTGGTAATTATGGTTAATTTCATAACCTGCACCTTAATTGGATTGGTCTCTGATGGGGAAGTCTCGTAGGAGGGAGAAGCAGAAATATTTTGACGTGATCTATTCTTTCAGCTCTTTGTTTGGATTTGAGATGTCGAGTGTGAAATGGGAAACAACCAATTTAGACCTCAGAGGCAACCTGGGGGTGGTGAGCAAAGCCTGAGCATTCCAGAGATACTTCTCACCCTCCAGCAGCCAAACCTCTCCCTCTCGTACCTGAACCCAGCCTTTCTCCACCCCTCCTTTGAACTGGGAATAGTCACAGAGACCCAGATCCATCTGGTCTACCCAAAATGTGAGCCTGAGGAGCCGGGGAGGCATCACAGAAAGCACTGGCCTGGTGGCTTGTTCTGCTGGCCAGTGCTTTGTGTGCTGTAGCACAGAGAAAGGCACAGCACTCCACAGGCTCCCCTTGGGTCTGAGGGCCTTAGGGATGTGAGGGACACCCCCAGGGACACCTCTTTTCTGCTGGGAATCGGGCAGACAAACAGTCCACGGACATCCCCAGGGCTGCAGGGACTCCAGTCCGCTTGTGCCGTGGTGGACTGGGCTGTGTCAGTGCTGCTGCCCAGGGCAGCCAGTCCTGGGGGCCCCGGTGCTTGTCTGGGGCTGTGCCATGGGGTGGCAGTGCCATGGGGTGGCAGTGCCATGGGGTGGCAGTGCCATGGGGTGGCTGTCCCACAGAGCCCGTGTCCCCCTGCCACTTTGGGCCTGAGCTACGGCTCGCTCCGGGAACCACAGAATTGTGCTGCCATTAGGTGCTGCCATTAAACTGATTTGTGCCTCAGCCTGTTTATCCTCTTCAATGGGAAACGGCACCGGAGCGGCAGAGAAATGGAAACCCTGGCCTCGCATTTCCGATTGCATTCCCATGCACTGGATTTCCCCGTGATTACTTTTGTTCTCACTTACAGCCCAGAGCGCAGGCTCCGTGTCATTATCCACAGTGCTGGGAGAGGAGAAAGGGCAGAAAGGATTGCTTTCAGCTCAGGCAAAACACAGCAAACCCACCCACAGCTGCCTTCTTTTAAGGGCAGTGGGGAGCTGCTCCATCCCCATGGAGGGTCTCTCTTTTTTTCCTATGCCCACGGGCTCAGCATGTGCTGGAAGGGCTGAGGAAAGCCACGGCTGAGTCTGCCACTGTGCTGACATTGACACCCCTTGTCATGGGCACTAGAACCACTGTGCCTTGCACAGCCCCATACCTGCCAAGGATTTCTATCAGCCCAAACCCTGTCCAGGCCACATCCTGCAGCACCTTCCTTCCTGCAGGATTTGGGCTGGGAAGGGCTGGTAACCCCTTGCCTGCTCTGCCCGGCTATGTGGACTCAGCTGGATACAGGACGGGCAGGCTCAGCCACGGCTCAGCACAGTTTGTTTTTATCTAATACATTTTATTGTTGAATGAAACAATAACAGCAAACACAGGCCCTGAAGACAAGCCATAAATAATGCAAAAATCAAACAAGTGAGAAAGGGGGAAAGAAAAAGGAATTATACTTGTAAAACCAGCCCAGAGAAAACCAGACTGGGAAGAGGAATCTTCCCTCTGTGCTTGCTATTGCTCATGCTTTCTTTGCCTCCCTTTTTTCTCCATTTCTCTCTCTGGAATTTCCTGCGGCACCAAATTTGTGATTATGTGAACAAAACTTAATAATAAATGGGGGGGGGGGGGTGGAGAGAGATCTGGTTTGCGGGAAGGAGTCGGGAAATGAGGTGGATGGAGCGAACTGGGGCTTCCAGCTCTCACAGTGCCTTGAAGCACAGCTGTGCTCCTGGCACCCTGCTCTGCCCCGTGTCCCTGTGGGGTGTGCAGCAAGGACAGCTCTACTGATGCCACCAGTGCTCATGGGAGCCCTGGCAGCACGGCACACACACTCCCTTGACCTTTGCCACTTGTCTCACCGGTGCGTGATCCCAGAGCCAGCTCTGCCGGGCTGGGCTGCACTTGGCTTCTCCCAAAGGCTTCCCAGGCCACTTATTTTAGGCAGCAGTATAAAAATACCAGGGCTGGTCCTAAAGGGGGATAAATCAGCAGGTCAGCAAAGCTGATGGCTTTATGTCCTATGTCCTTTGAAGTTCTCTTGCCACTATCCCAAAGGTTTCCAGAGGAAAGGAGCAGCCCTTTTACTTTTCTTGGTATCCTGTGCTGGTTTTAGGGGAATTCAAGGGATGTGGCCTGGGAACCAAAGTGATGCTGTAAGTGCAGTCTTAGCTAAATTAAATGTAAGGAATGTGACTGGTCCCTGGACCTGCTGTTCCCCAGCCTTTGGGACTTTGATCTGGGGTTTCAACCTTTGAGCAGTGGCAGGGATGCAGTAGGGACACAGTGGTTTGGAGTGGTGGCATTTAGAGAGGGTCACATCCCAAAGCCTCAGCGCTGTTCTCTGATGGTCCTTGGGACCAGGGTGTTGGGCTGGCTTGCCATTTGCTGTCCTGCTGAGGCAGCTCTGGGTAAATGAGGGCAGGAGGCACTGGTGGGGCTCCCCCAGCTCTGCCTGCTAGCCCTGGGTTTCTGCTGCTGGAGCTGCTGGTGCCCCAGCCCTTCTGTGGGCTCTGAGGGAGCTGTAGAGCCATGGGATGCCTTTTGGAAGCTGGACGGGATTGGGTGTTCCCAGGCAGGGAGCAATAGGAGGGAGTAGCTCGTACCTCCTGGTGCCCCCGGGTGTGGTTTGTGGGTGGGCAGGAGCGGTGCCTCAGCCTGGCAGAGCTGTGTCCTCCTCGCTGCTGGGGCACTGCCCACGGCACAGGCTGGCGCCGGGGTTGGGGGAGCAGGAAGCCCCTGTCCCCAGCCCAGCCCTCAAGGCAAGCCCGCACAGCGATGCCATCTGCTCCTGGCTGGGACGGGAGGCACTCTGGCAGCGGGGTGACTTTGTTCCAGCTGCTCTTATGCCACGTCAGGTGCTGTCCTGCCCGGCACGCGGGTCCAGCTCAGGCTCTGTGCAGCTGGGCTCTGGCTGATTCAGCAGCACTGGGGCCGTGTGCTGAGCCACGCCGCCGCCCCAGCAGCAGCGGAGCCGTGGCTGCCTGCAGGGCTGTGCCCATCCTCCAGCCCCAGCACTGCCACCCCGTGCAGGGCGCTTCAGGGGAGCTCAAGAAGCACAGAAGGCATTTGGGCCATGGGCACGTCGCAGGGGATGCCTTTGCAATGTCATTGTGACCCTGGCGCCTCTCCCAGCAGACACCCTCCTTGGACTTGCTTTCACCTCTTCAGGGCAAGTGTTTCCATTGCCCTGAGAAGAGCCTGGGATTTTTCCATCCCCCTTTCCCAGCTACAGACAGGGAAAAAGAACCATCTAGGGAGACCCTCATGCTACACTGGAGCCTCCTCTACACAGTGCTTACTGATCAGAGTGCAAGGCGAGCTGGCTGCTTTCAGTGAGCACTTAAGACATCCTGGTGACCCAGCCCATAGCCACAGAGACAGCAATCCCAAGGAAATTTGCAAAAATGAAGGAGAATCCCCATTCAAATGGTGCATGTTATTCTCAGTGCCCACCAGCCTCCAGCCATCTCTTCCTGACCCAGCCCTAGAAGTCTCCAGCCAACCCTTGGGAGCTATTCCCTTGGCAAACACGTCTCCCCTGCTCTTTGGCTCACATAAGTAATAAAAAACGAGCCTTCTCCAGGCTCACCCGACCTAGGAAGCAGTGAACCACCAGTTCAGGCAGTGGCTGTGGCAGCAGTGACTGGTCCATGTCCTGGCCACCTCTGCCCATGAGCAGAGGAGCGTGGCTGGCCCTAAGCCCCAGCCCCACTCTGCACTGGGCCCTCACCTCCGCTTGTTTATCTTGTGCTGGCTCAGGGTTGACACCCACAGCTGCCTTTGCAATTACTTATTGATCCCTTGTCAGGATGTTTTCTCTGCTGATGGGTGCTGAGGCATGTGCAGCCAGGGAGAGAAAAGATGCTCAAAACGAAGGAGCACAGGTAGGAGGAGGGTGAGGAGCTCTTGCACAGATGTGATCACAGCAAGAAACAGCCTCAGCAAAAACTGCTCTGAGCTTCAGCATCCTGCAGAGACAACCAGGATCTCCTTCCCATCGTCCTGCTCCAATAACCTGCCTGAAAGCCACTCTCCAGGTTGGCTCTGGGCCACTGCTGGCTGTCCCTCCACTGTACATAGCTGTCCCTGCGTGGGGTCAGGTAGATCCACAGGCCAGGTTTAAACCAGTAGACAGCTGGGCCAAAGCCTCCCCTTACCAGCATTCCAGCCTCTCAGCCCATGTTAGACCTCTTCTCCTCCCCTGAGCATCTCCCTGTTTTTTCTGCTCTTCTTGCCCTCTGGTTTGGTGCTTTCCTGACTGACTGCAGTGCTGGGGACACCACATTTTGGGTGGCAGAGGCTGTTTCCATGAGGAAGTGCCTTTGCAGGGCGCCCCCATGGGCCAGCCATGGCTGAAATCTGGTGCCAGGCGGGCGGTGTCAGTGCCGGAAGGGGATTTGCCTCTTCAATACTTCTTCGTGCTCTTTTACAGCTTCAGAGCAGCTGCCAGAGCAGATCAGGTTGCATCACACCTATTCCAGGCTCCCACCTCGGAGCTGCTGAAAGCAGATACTCCAGGAGGCTGAGCAAGAGCTCCCAGCTGGAGAGCTGTGCCTTCCTGTGGGAAGGGGAGCGGTGACCCCGGCAGCTGGTGCCTGCTGGGCTGGGGGTGGGCACTCCTCTGGCTGACTTGCCTTGGCTCACTGCCTTGCACAACTTGCTAGTGTGTTCCCACCACCCTGAGGGGTCGTTCTCATCTTTTGCCTGTTTCTCTCCCATTCTTTCACCCTCCTGTGCTGCTCCTGGATGATTCTGGGGCCAGGCCAGGACACAGGGCAGCCCTCTCAGCCTTTCTTAGCAGCCCATCCATTAATGAAGGTCTAGAGGAGTGTGGTGGCAGATCTCCATCGCCCAGGCCAGTGCTGTGCCACCCTGGCTGTGCCTACCAGCCAGCCCTGACAGCACTCAAGAATCACTTTATGCTCTCCCTCTTTGATTTCTTCTTCCCCATGTGAAGCACGGAGACTCCAGAAGGGAAACTGCCTCCTCTGCCTGATGCTCCCACCCATTGCTGCCCATCCTTGAGCAGGGGGGAGAAGGGTGGTTACTGCCAATGCCTGCACTCTGGGACTGGGTGGGGGAAGAGGAGGAGGAGGAGGGAGCAGATAGGGTGGAGAGGAGGGAGAGACAAACAAAAGGGCCCACAAATGCACACTGGACACAGGGGAAATGATGAGAGGAGGAAATGGGCACAAACGTGTTTGGCAAATTAAAGCTGCTCCCTTTGTTTTGCTGCTTTGCAGATAGCTACAGAAACAGTGCAGAGCCCACAGTCTGGATAAGAAACTCCTCTAGCAGCAGGAAAGGTTGTTAAATATTTATTTGTAAACCTGGAGTCTTTGTCTCTAAAATGTAGTGAAGTTCAATAAAATGTGATTTAGCTGGAGCAGCTTAGAGGAGAGAGGAGCATGGACTTGAGGAGCAGTGTCTCGTTGGCTTTGTATGAAGCCATCATGGCAAGATGGGGTGAGCCCATGGCTGAACTCACCCCTCCACTGCAGCCCAGTGAGGATGCCCAGCACTGCTGAGTCCAACTCACTCCTGTGCACAGCTGGGAGCAGGAGGTTGGCTCCTGCAGGGACAGGGTGGGGACACTGTGCCCCCAGAGCACTGTGGGCCCCCCCTCCCTGCTGGGGTATGGCTTGCTTTGTCCTAAATTGCCTGTTGTCGCTCGATGCTCTCAGAAGCATCTGGTTCAAGGGTGAACATCTCCCGCCCCGTAATTTATGGCTGCCAGGTGGGCTTAGAGCTGACTCGGGGATTTTTGCCTCTGCTTGCTCCCTGTCAGCACAGCAGATCGCTCCCTGCTCCGTGGGCTGGGGAGCAGGGGACAGCCCAGGGACAGCAGTGACAGTGGCCAGGCAGTTGCCCACCCCTTGGGGCATCCTCAGGAGCACACTCAGGGGCAGAGCCTGGGCTCCCTTTTGGGTCATCACCCAAGTTTGGCTTTCCTGGGGCTGCTCCTCCCGCACCAGGGCAGCCTGTGCCTGTCACACTGGAGCAAACCCCACGCACGTCAGCGCTTCAATCTGGCTCCAGGCTGCATTTCCAGGCACAGGCCCAGAATGGCATCTTTCCTCCCAGCACTGAGCCCAGGCAGGGACACTGGGCAGGTCCTGCTGTATTTAGCACCAAGGCAGCGCTCTGGTGCGTCCATCTGCGCTCTGGGGCCGAGGCCGGGACCTTCCCGCGGGAAGGGACTGTACTCGGAGCCCTCAGCCCGGGGTGGCAGGTGGTGAGGACAGGGGTCAGTGGCTGCCACAGCTCTGAGCATGAGTTTTCCTTTGGCTTGCACTGGGTTTGCTCGTCGCCTAAAGGCAGCGAGTCCGGCAGCTGCTGCTTTTTTTGTCGATTCTTTTTTTGTGATTGAGGAAGGAGAACCACGCTTATGCCAAGGGCTGTGGCTCTCACGGGCTGGGCTGTGCATCAGGGCGTGGCCTGATCCTCTGCTCCTGCCTGGCAGCTCCTGCTGGGCCATGGCCAGCACCCTGGAGGGGAGCTCGGGTATGTTTCAGGGTCTTGGAGTAAATCTGGGAGGGCTTTGTGGAAAGCAGTTGCGCAGGGGCTGTAAAGCCACGCATGCATTGTTGGCCCACAGCTCACACAAAAATCACAGTTTGAGTCGTTTTTAGAAGGGCATCTCTTAATATCCACATCACCTTGAGGCACAACTATTTCTCTCCGAATCAGGCAGAGGTAAATGGGAGCCAGAAGTGATTTAAAGCTCATCTTAGCTCAGAATTCTCCAGCTTATTTATTGTCTTTCTCCCAAAGCTCTTCTGTGACTCTGGCTATTAAGATTACGGATGTTTTTGTCAGGGATTGTATTTATCACAGATTTAAATTTAGCTAGAACTAATAACACGTGAGGTGTGTCTAGACTTTAATTCTGGGCTGTGCTCGTCGGTAACGCCACACAGATTCTGCTTCATTCAGCCATTGCCTCTTTGCCGATATTTGACTCACTGATACCGCGCAGCTCTGGCTGCGCCGAGGCTGCACTGGGGATGACAGCACTGGACAAGGTGCTTTGGAGGTGCAGTCCCCTTCCTGCTGGTGGAGAGGCAGGATTGAGCCTGGGGGAAGTTGGATTCAGCTCTGCCCGTTCCCCATGCCCAACAGGGACCAGAACAGAGCAGCACATGCAGGCAGAGTGGAGCGTTTGGCCCAGCACACAAACAAGGCTGGTGCCTGGCACTCTTAATGAGCTGAGTGTTTTCAGTCCTGCTGTAATTAAGCCCCTCAGACTGTATTTTGTTTTGCGTGCCGTGTTTTGCTGTCTTTGATGGCTTTCTCAGCACGGCTGTGAAGAGCAGGAATTGGTTTCTGAGAAAAAAGGCTGCAGGCGAGCCAGCGCTCAGTAACAAGCATGTGGGGGGAGAGCAGTGCCCAAGAGGCTCCTGGCCATGGGCACCCACTGGCAGCCCAGCCCCAGCCGGGGCTGCAGCATGAGCCTGGGGAACAAATCCATATCCAGCCTGGGCCATGCCAACCAGGGGGCCACCGGCCCCAGTCCCAACCCCAACCCAGCGGCATGGCAGTGGTAGCAGCAGCCCCGTTTGTATCTGTACTGCTGCCCAGCACCAGGGAGGTGACGACGTGGGAGATGATGGATTGTAAATACCCAGAAAATGGCTCCTTGCAGCCTGGCTGGGGCCCAGGCACTCCCACTGGAAATGTTTCCACTGGACTGGGACATGGCGGCCCAGGGCCAGCAGGAGGGAGCTCAGCATCACTGCCAGGGGAGCTCGGCAGGACCAGCTCCCATCCCTGCACCCCTTCACTTTGGGGTGGTGTGTTCAGCGTGATCCCCATTGAGCAGCCCCACTGCCGAGGGAGCAGGGAAAGGGCGGGGTGGAAGAGGACAGTGAAATGGGAGGAAACCACAGAGGGTTCCTCTGGGGACACTCCAGGCCCTCACAGCCCATCACTGGCTGTGATGAGGCTGGGGTTTTCCAAGATGGTGCTGTGGACAATTTTTATGACCAGTCCATCATCTCCCATCCTTGTATCTTACAAAGAAATTTTGAATAATTTTTTGGGAACAAAAGTGATCCTTGGGTCATATATCTGTATGAAATGATGAATATGAGCAGACGCAATGGCAGGAATGTGCAGAACGTGTACCAGCTCCATAAATAGTGCTAGAGCAGGGAAAGTAATGGACAGGATATACAGTGATGGATACAAACGGAGCCAATGGAAGTAATGGATTGGGTGTGTTTGGTGATAGCCATAAATAGCATTAGTGGGAGTAGTGCAGAGAGTAACATAACAATAGATATAAACAAGGGCTGGAGTAGCCAGAGATCTAATATGCAATATTGATATGATTTGATTCCTCATAACAGCCTGAACAAGGAAATAAATGCAACAAAGGCAGCGTGACAAGGAGCATCCGCTTCTGCTGGGCCAGGATGGCTCTGGGCTGGGGCACAAGCCAGACCATGAGCCCCCAGGGAGTTCTCCCAGCCCTCCCCAGGGACATCAGCAGGAGGCTGGGTCTTTCTCAGCTGACACCAGGCAGCTCCCTCATTATCCAGAGCCCCCCTGGACCTGACTTGAGGCTACAGCTTGCTCTTGTAGGCAGTGTCTGCCCAGTTGCTTTTTCTGTGGGGGGAATGGTTTGGGTCTGCCCTTGCAGGCTAGCATGCTGGGAGGCAAGGAACTGGCCCTGGGGATACACTGAGAGCAGCTGGGCCATGGGGGAGCACAGAAGGAGGGAGGGAGCTGGCTCCCACTGTGCTGTCAGTGTTGCTCGCCCCAAGTGGGGCTCCCCCAGATGCTCCATCCGGTGCTCAGCTCCTCTGTTTGCAAAGCAGCCTTTATATTCAGGCTCCATCTACAGGGAACAGAATAATTTCCAGAGCTTAAAATAGGATGTAGATAGATGTGTTTCGTATTAAATTATTTTTTTAAGAAGCAGAGGAATCTGTCTGTATGACACAGATTCCTCAAGGCCTTCCACTCAAAAGTCTGTGCACGTTCAGTCATCAAGTGGAAAGTCAGAGAGTGGGAAGGAGAGAGGGTCTTGAAGCCAAAGGGCTGCATTTCAGCTGGAAAATTAGACCCTCTGCTTGTGCATTGGTGGTGCCTTTTGCCTTACCGTCACCTCTGCCGGGACACCAAACCCTTCGCCGTGGCCGTGCCCGTTGTTTGCTCACGTGCCCCTTGCTCTTTCTCTCCCACTGTTACCTGCAGGTGAGAGATAGGATGGTAGCTGGGGAGGCGAGTATGCGCAGCCCAATCCTGGCCTGCTGGCAGCCAATTCTCCTTCTGATGCTGGGATCCATCCTGTCCGGCTCCGCCACGGGCTGCCCGCCGCGCTGCGAGTGCTCTGCCCAGGAGCGCGCCGTCCTGTGCCACCGCAAGCGATTCATGGTCGTGCCAGAGGGGATCCCCACCGAGACCAGGCTGCTGGACTTGGGCAAGAATCGCATCAAGACACTCAACCAGGATGAATTTGCCAACTACCCTCACCTGGAGGAGCTGGAGCTAAACGAGAACATTATCAGTGCCATTGAACCTGGGGCTTTCAACAACCTCTTCAACCTCAGGACGCTGGGGCTCAGGAGTAACAGACTCAAGCTGATCCCTTTGGGGGTGTTTACTGGACTCAGCAACCTTACCAAGCTAGACATTAGTGAGAATAAAATTGTGATCCTCCTAGATTACATGTTCCAGGACTTGTACAACCTGAAGTCTTTGGAGGTGGGTGACAACGACCTTGTCTACATCTCCCACCGGGCCTTCAGTGGCCTCAACAGCCTGGAGCAACTGACCCTGGAGAAATGCAACCTGACCTCCATCCCCACGGAGGCCCTGTCTCACCTTCACGGCTTGATCGTGCTGCGCCTGCGCCATCTGAACATCAACACCATCCGGGATTACTCGTTCAAGAGGCTGTACCGGCTCAAGGTCCTCGAGATCTCACACTGGCCCTACCTGGATACTATGACATCCAACTGCCTCTACGGGTTGAACCTGACCTCCTTATCCATCACCCACTGCAACCTGACGTCCATCCCGTACGTGTCGGTGAGGCACTTGGTTTACCTCCGGTTCCTGAACCTGTCCTACAACCCCATCGCCACCATCGAGGGCTCAATGCTCCATGACCTGCTCAGGCTCCAGGAGATCCAGCTGGTGGGAGGGCAGCTCACCACGGTCGAGCCCTTCGCCTTCCGCGGCCTCAATTACCTGCGCATCCTGAACGTGTCAGGGAACCTGCTGACCACCCTGGAGGAGTCAGCTTTCCACTCGGTGGGCAACCTGGAGACGCTCATCCTCGACAACAACCCCTTAGCCTGCGACTGTCGGCTGCTCTGGGTTTTCCGGCGGCGATGGAGGTTGAACTTCAACAAGCAGCAGCCCACCTGCTCCACCCCCGAGTTCGTCCAGGGCAAGGAGTTCAAGGACTTCCCTGACGTCCTCCTGCCCAACTACTTCACCTGCCGCCGAGCACGAATACGGGACCGCAAACCTCAGCAGATCTTCGTAGACGAAGGCCACACGGTGCATTTTGTCTGCCGGGCAGATGGGGACCCGCCGCCCACCATCATGTGGCTCTCTCCCCGGAAGCACCTCATCTCTACCAAAACCAACGGGCGGCTCACTGTCTTCCCTGACGGCACGCTGGAGGTGCGCTACGCCCAGATCCAGGACAATGGCACCTACCTATGCATCGCCAGCAACGCGGGTGGCAACGACACCATGCTGGCCCACCTGCACGTGCGCAGCTACTCCCCAGACTGGCCCCACCAGCCCAACAAGACCTTCGCGTTCATCTCCAACCAGCCCAACGAGAGCGATGCCAACAGCACGCGCGCCACCGTGCCTTTCCCCTTTGACATCAAGACTCTCATCATCGCCACCACCATGGGCTTCATCTCCTTCCTGGGCGTCGTGCTCTTCTGTCTGGTGCTCCTCTTCCTGTGGAGCCGTGGGAAAGGCAACACCAAGCACAATATTGAAATCGAGTACGTGCCACGGAAGTCCGACGCGGGCATCAGCTCTGCCGACGCGCCGCGCAAGTTTAATATGAAAATGATTTAACCAGGCAGCAATTTGCAAATAATAATGGTGTTGTTTGTTTTTTTTTAAAAAAAAAAAGAACAAATGAACAAATAAAAAATAATTAACAAACATTGTTACAAACATACCGACCTCTCTCCTTCCACCGTGCCCTCTGCCCCTGTCCAAACCCACTGCGCCCGCACTGTCACCACCTCCTCCTCCTCTTCTTTATACCAGGAAAACATTCAGCCGATGTCTTCAGGACTCCTGTGTTTGTAAGGACTTTGTCTGATGGACTCTGGTGTCAGATATAACTCTGAGAGGGGAAAAACAATTGGGGGGGGGGGGAAGAAAAAAAAAAGAAATAAAATCAATAAAAAAGTTACGAACTTTCTTCTGTAACTTTGATTTCAATAATTATGGATTTTTATGAAAACTTGAAATAATAAAAAAACCCTATTTCCTATAGATAGTTGGAATGAAAAATTTTGACTTCTTGATCTGTCCAGTTCTGTACCTGGCAAGTGCTTGCTTTCTTGCCTCAGAGGCACTTCCCAGATGCCTTGCCAAGAGCAACCCCAGGCCAGGGCGAGTCTCCTGCTGACATCACAGGCGCCTCCCGCGGTGCCCTGTGTGGCACCAAGATGGGTTTGACTATTTTTCCTCGTTTTATAGTCAGTTCCCCTGCCCATCCCCAAAGGTTGTGGAGCAGGGCCGTGACACTGATGTCCATAAGCAGTATGGAGCAGGGCTGTGCTTTCCTGCCCTCTGTGTGGGAGGAGGATGCAGAGCCCCATTGCAGGGCTGGCCCTGCCCATGGCCTCCAGGCTAGGAGCCAGGGGGGCCGGGCTTTGCCTGGGCAGGGCTGGTGATCTTACTGCTTCTTACATGGGGAGAGGATCTCCTGGCAGCCTTTGTAGCAGTACCAGGGTGTCTCCTCTCCTATAGGGGACGAGCTGGCTCCTGTGCTCTGCACAGCCGTCCTCATGGGCAGGGATGTGACACATCCATTGGCAGCAGCCACTTGGATGCCTCCAGCAACTGGTGCCTAGAGCAGCCCCAGCACTGCTCCCCACCTGCCTGTAATTCAGCACCTGATCACTGGCAGCCAGACTCTCAAGCACCCTCAGGCACATCCAAGGGAATTCAGCCTTCAGGCTCACAGGAGACCTCGTCTGACAATGGCATTCCATAGGTCTACAAACACGGGCATAGGCTGAGGCAGAGAATAGGCACAGGCTGTGGCACTGTCTGCCCTTGCCTAGCAGCAGTGTGCCCATCACCATGAGGTCTGGTCACAGCAACATCCTGCCTTCGCTCAGCTCTTGGACTTGGATCAGGTCTGGAAGGTCTGGGTTGCCTCACAGAACCATGGAATGGGTTGGGTTGGTTGAAAGAGACCTTATCTCATCTCCACAAGAAAAGGGGAGAGAAATAGGGATTAAATTGGCCACTGGGCTTCCAGGGCTGGACACACAAAACATCCCTGCAAATGGTGTCAGTATGGGCACTGAAGGTTTTATAATCCTTACTGAATCAGCAGGTGCTTCCCAACCTGCCCAGCTGCCACCAAGAGGGTGGCACCACACTGACCCCCCTGGCCCACCCAGCCTCAGTGACACTTCTTAGACAGATAAGCCCAGATTTTCATTCTTGATTTGTAAAGCACCTAAGGAGTCTCCAGGGATCAAAGTCACTACAAGATGGTAAAATCTAAGTGCCAGGAGCCTGGAGTCCTAATAGGGGAAAGAATGGATTTCCTTTTCTTTCAGCAGTGTGCCATCCTAGAAGAACCAACTTGAAGCATCTGTGCTGTGAGGAGGGGAGCTTTTGCTGATTTCAGCTTTCTGTTCATCTTCAAACAAAACATTTTATGTTTCTTTCTCCACAGCAAGTTTCAGAAGCTTTGATTTGTTCTTTCCTCATCTCTAACACATCCTTCCTTTGTAACTTTGAAACTAATACATTTTTAAAAAGCCTTTGGCTTTTGTTTTGCTTTTTAAAAGAGCCAAAGCAAAATGTTCTTCATGGGCTTCCCTCCCATCAGTGTTTAACCAATATTTCCAGCAAGCTAAGCACAAAACTGCCAACAGCAACTGACAAACCTAGGGGTGAAGCTGAAGGCAGGCTCCAGAGACTGCAGATCCTGCTCCAGGGACTCAGAGCAGCACTCCCCTGGGACAGGCAGGGATGCACAAGGGCCTCAGCCCTTGGAGGACGATGCCAACCAAGCAAGAAAGAACTTTAGGCACAGAAAGCTCAGTCTGAGCCTGGTTGCCAGGACTGGCACAAACTCAACCAGTGGCTCAGCAGAGAGGTGGAAGGGGGGTGTCTCCATGACCCTGGACAGCTACAGGCACTGGCCATCCAAAAGAGCTGCTTACTTGGCTCCAGTTATCACTTTTAATGCTGTAATGGAAAGAGTTAATTCAACACACATAGATTTAAAAAAATACTAATAACCAAGTCCAATGAGGAATTTGCAACACATTACAGATCCCCAGCAAAGGGGGAACCAAATCTTTCATTGTCAAAAAAGGTTTAAAAAAAAAAAAAAAAAAAAGAGAGCAAATTATTTCTTCTCTGTAGAACATCTCAGGAATTTTCCCAGCCCAGCCCTGTCACAGAGCCCCACAGCTGTACCCAGCCCCACCACCTCTGCTGCCCAAAACCCTCCTGGGGGAGGCCACACTGCTGCCTTAAATCCCAAGCTGCAGCTCAAATCCCTCATTGGTGAGTATGCCTGATGCTCTGTGGCACTGCCACACACTTTGTTACCCACACTGATTTTTTAATCTTCGATGCTTTGTGAACTAGATAATTTTTTTCCCAGTCACCATGTGATTGAAGCAGATGGATGGAGCAGAAGAAAAGCATCTCAGAGTAGCCAGCAACTAAGCTCAGCCATGTTCATAGCTGGTAAAAACAAGGAAAAAACCCAAACCCAAAGAATAGACTCTCTTTCTCTCCTTTGTTGAAATTTACAGTCTGTTTCTATTGCAGTTTAATCAGGAGTGAGAAAGCAGAGGCTGGGTTCCAGCACTGCTCTTCAGGAAACCATGGCCCATGTGTCAGAGCCAGACAACAGTTTCCACTTGCTTCTTTTGAATCACAATAAATACAAAGCACTTTATAAAACAGTTTAAAAGAGGTAGCCAAAAACCCCAGGGAGCTGTGCTTAGGGCATGGAGGGCAAACCTAAGCCTTACCTCCTCTGCTTCCTAGACTGGGAGTCCCATGGGGATCTTCATGACAGGCAGCGTGTGTGGGGACACAGCAGGGAGGAGGATGAGCAGTTCAACAGCACTTCCAGCCTGGGAACATCACCCAGCCCAGGCCCCTCCCTCCCCACCAGCTCCAAGTGTTCCCCCACTGCCCGGGGCCCATGGCTGGCAGGTGCCTGGCAGGCAGGAGCAGGGTTATGAGCACCCTGCAGGACACCCACCAACTCCCTGGCCCTCCCCATCGATCCCTGTGCCACTCAGCTCCTCTCCATGGATCACCAGAGGTATGCAGGGGTAAGGGTGGGCAAAGAAGAAGGTGTCAGGCTGGCCCTTTAGCTTCCTGTGCCCGCAGCTCCTCTGCTCTGCCTGCAGCCCCCCAGCTCTGCCCACAGCCCCTCTGCTCTGCCCACAGCCCCCCAGCTCTGCCCACAGCCCCCCAGCTCTGCCCACAGCCCCTCTGCTCTGCCTGCAGCCCCCCAGCTCTGCCCACAGCCTCCCAGCTCTGCCTGCAGCCCCCCAGCTCTGCCCACAGCCCCCCAGCTCTGCCTGCAGCCCCTCTGCTCTGCCTGCAGCCCCAGCTCTGCCCACAGCCCCTCTGCTCTGCCCACAGCCCCTCTGCTCTGCCTGCAGCCCCTCTGCTCTGCCTGCAGCCCCCCAGCTCTGCCCACAGCCCCCCAGCTCTGCCCACAGCCCCACAGCTCTGCCCACAGCCCCTCTGCTCTGCCTGCAGCCCCCCAGCTCTGCCCACAGCCCCCAGCTCTGCCTGCAGCCCCTCTGCTCTGCCCACAGCCCCTCTGCTCTGCCTGCAGCCCCTCTGCTCTGCCTGCAGCCCCCCAGCTCTGCCCACAGCCCCTCTGCTCTGCCCACAGCCCCTCTGCTCTGCCTGCAGCCCCTCTGCTCTGCCTGCAGCCCCCCAGCTCTGCCCACAGCCCCTCTGCTCTGCCCACAGCCCCTCTGCTCTGCCTGCAGCCCCCCAGCTCTGCCCACAGCCCCTCTGCTCTGCCCACAGTCCCTCTGCTCTGCCTGCAGCCCCCCAGATCTCTGCCCACAGCCCCCCAGCTCTCTGCCTGGGCTTGCTGCCTTCCCCTACTTCTATCAGGCCTTATCACACTTAATTTTACTCCTTCTCTCACTAACTGCCCTCTCTCTCTTATCTCAGCTTCAGAGCCAATATTTTACTCTCTCCCTTCTTCTTCCTTATCTCTTTTTTTTTTTTTTTTAAATACTTTCTGCCTTCTGTGCTGCTCCCTCGCTCTCCTGCCATTTCTCTCTGTCAAGAGCTCTCCTGAATCCACCACGGCTGTGCTTCCTGCAGTCCCCTCTGAACACAAGTTTCTCCCCCTCATTTCTGCCTCCCTCCTCCCCTGGCAGGGTCTCATCCTGCTTCCACCACAGTGAACAGCACACAGAGAGGTGGAGGGAAAAAAGATCTTTGGGCTTTGATTCCCTTTTCTCCTTTTTCCCTTCCCTCTCTTTCCCCATCTCCTGCCTTGTGCCTCTTTTTCCATCTCCACAGGGGCTCTCCAGCCCTGCCCAGCCAGTTTGCCAAGAGACAAGGCAGGGACTCTGCAATCCCTGCTTCCAGGCTTTTGCAGGACACAGCACAGGAGAAGGGATTTGAGGTGCAGGGGCTCAAAGCCCCAGAGGAGATGGCCCTGCCAAGGTACACATAGCTCCTCTAAGAAAAAGCCTATTGCTTTCCCCTCTTTTTCCTGGATCTGTATCTGCATGCTTATGATAGATTTACTGTGATTCTATCAGTTTATGATTAAAACTCATAAATTTTACTAGGCCTTTTTCTTATTTTCCATAATCCTCAGGATTCAAGGCAATCAGATTTTAACTGGAAAGCATGGGCTGTTCTGTTAGTCCCAGTGTAATGGGGAATGGTTCATTTCTCAATCCACCCCCGTTATTGGTGGTACTGAAGGAATACTGTCCTGTGAAAGAGATTTTTTTCTCAGCTCCCTTTAAAGCAATGTCCTTACCTGAGAAAAGGACTAGAGGAACAACACAAATTGTGACTAAAACACAGTTTGCCCTGCCACTGTGGTTTGTTCCCATGCTGATGTTTCCAAGCAGAGTTTCCCTGCAGATTTGGGTGGATGCTGAGGGTCTCAGGGTGACCAGCCTGCAATGAACAGGGTGGCAGGTGTGAGTCCCTGTCAGCTGCTCCATGTCAGCTTCTACCACCAGGCAGTGGGTAGCTCCAGCTCCTCTGGAGATTTCATCATGTGCCTGTTACGATCCAGGTAATAAGACATTTCATTCAAATGAGCAAATTTATTCCAGTGGCACTTTAATAACAAAATCAATTAAACTACACTTCCCAGCAGGGCTTTATCATATGCTACAGCTACAGCATATTGCCTGGATATACTAAATTCTCTCTCTGAAATAAAGTGCAAAGTTTAGAAGACAGATGACACCATTTGCAGCACTAGTAGAATAATACCCTAATAAATCTGTGGCCACCTGGGCACTTCAGAGTTGTCACACACTGCACTTGGTGGCCACTGGGAACTTCCCAAAGACAGTGAGAACTGGAATGAGACCTTTGTGCTCCTGGGGCTCGGAGTGCAGATGTAGGGAGCGTGGGCTCTGGAGCACAGCCCTGTGTCAGAGCAAGGAGGCATCCATGCACACAGACCAGCCAGAGGACAATGCCTATGGGAACACAAGACCTGGGTGTCAGTGCAGGCTACCTTATCTGTGGTGGCTCTCTCTGAAAGGAGTGGCTCTGACCAGGCAGAACGGCGAGCATCCAGCTTGGAGACCAGGCTGGCCTCTCCCAGCAAAGCTCTTTGGTGTCACCACCAAGCTAGAAAAATGACGGGACAGTCAGGAAAGGCTGCTGGTCCTGCAGGCAGCACCTGGGAAAGGCAGCTGCCCAAGGAAGTACCCAGGTAAGGGAGCAGCTGCTGCCCTGCCCAGTGCCGTGCTCCCCTCCACGCAGGATCCCAGCCCTGAACCCTGCCCTGGGCTTTGTGGCTGCCCTGCCCAGGGCCATCCTTCTCACTCCCTGCCCACCTCCAGCCCCCCCTCAATTACCCACTGCTGCTTCATCGCTATTTCCCCTATTGTCACACTGCAGCACCCTGCCTGAAGAGATTATGGCTCTTCCCTCCTCCATCATCCTCCCAGACCATCATCCATCAGCTCTCCAAACCCTGCCCTGCTCTCAGCCATTCCCATCTGCCAGTCAGCCATTTCCCACCAGCTCTCTCCTCCTCATCATCACTTCAGCTTGTGCTTCCCAAGCCTATCAGTGTTCCCCAGCCTTGAGTGCTGCGAAACTAATTAGCTGACTACAAAGACTGAGGAATAATTAGGGACTCCTCTGAAAGCCCAGAACTAGGGCATCTCGCCTTAAAGAAACGCCAGCGAATGTCTCTGTGCTCCGCTGAGGCCGCGATTGCTTCGGGCACACGATTACCGACTCACCGTCCCTCGGCTCCCGCTCCAGGCGTGTTCACCAGAGGTGCCTCTGCCTCCATCTCACCCTTTAGGCAGGTGCTTTCTGGGTTTTTTTGGCTCGTGTCCCTGCACCTAAAGCCAGCTCCTCCCCAGATCTCCACTGCTAGCCAGGCACGAAAGCAAGTAGGCAGCATTCCTGGAGATGCTGGTGCTGCCTCCTCAGCAGTGCACCATCTCCATCTCTCTCTCTGGGGGAAAGCTAGAGCCAAGCATGGAAAATAGCAGGAAAAACATTTGCAAATTTTTTCTTTCAGCTGCTTTTGCTGGGTAGAAGAGAGGCTAAAACAGTCTTTCCCCTGGGCAGCTCCACTGTGATGGGCAAGAGCCTGCCCTGCCCCATTTTGGAGCCTCTACAGAGCAGGGTGATACAAGAGGAGGATTTGGGGGCTGCACAGGTCCTTCTTCCTCACACACGGCCCATGCTGGGGACTCCCCATGTGAGCACACGGAAGTTCCTGGTGACACACACCCTCCAAGGAAATCTCCCTCCCTCCTGCCTCTACCAGCTAATGAGAGCTGAAGGCAGCCCAGACTGAGGTGTCCCTGACCTTCAGCATTCACTCATCTCCTGGCACTGTGAACCATCCCTCCTCCAAACACTGTCTGTGCCTGAGGAGCTACACACAGTTGTGGCACTTACTAATGATATTTAATAACAACCTGACACTCAGCCCCTGCATCTTACCCAGGGACTCGAGGCACCCTGATAATAGCCTCAGCCATTTGTGGAGGAGCAGGGGAAGGTGCAGCAGGGCATGGGGACACAAGCCTTGCTTTAAGCCCTTTGGAAGAGCCTCTCCAATTTCTGCTCCCTTTGAACCTGCTCAGTGCAAGCTGAGCAGCCCCTCCTGCCCTTGCCTGTGGTGAGGAATGCTGGTGGCCAAAAGGACAACTTCTCTCCTTAGGGACCAACCACCAAAGGACCTCACACAGAGCCACAACTCCTTCCATCAGAGGTCTTGTGGCCTCTTGGGTTTGGTTTGTTGTTCTTAGTGTTTTCTAGTGCCTCAGATCCACAGCCACAGAAGGGGCAGAGAAGGAGAAGTGGGAAGAGGGTTCTAACTTGGCAGCCTACATCAAACCAAGCCTCATCTGATTGCATTCTGTAATGTACTCATGCCCCTGCCTGCAGCAGGAATTGTGGCAGTGGGTGCCACCCCCAGATCCTGCTTGCTGCCACCAGCAAGGTGCATTTACTCAGCACACCCAGCACTGTGCATATAAAATTACACTGCAAATACAGCTCCCTTTCCTCCAGGCCTGAAGGGTTAAGGATTTGCAGAGAGCAGTGAAGCCAGGCAGTACAGGCAAGGTTGGATACGCTATATCTGCACCTTCAAATGGACTGGAGCAGCTGCTCCCTTCTCCTGGGTGGCTGCTTAAAGGGACAATGCCAAGGTCAACTAGACCCAACCCTGGACCTGCCTTTTCTTTCTCATTTCTTTTTCCCAGGGCTCACAAGTGTTGACTATTCATATGGATGAGAATTCAGGACAAAAAGTGAGAGAGATTCAAACACCTTCATCTAAGAACCCTTCCCAGGCTGGCTGGCAAGGCAGCATCACCTGCTCCACAGCAGCTCACTGGCCCACTGCAGTCTGCTCCACAACCACAGGGGAAGAGACCCAGAGCTTTTTTAATTCCCCTGCTTCTCTCTCTGTGTACCTGGATAGCATGTTTTCACACCCACTGAGTGCTCACAGCATGCAAATCCTCTGTGGCAGAGTCAGTTTCGGGATAAAACCTCCACCTAAGCCATCAGGCTGAGAACAGAGGCAGGGCCAGGCTGTTTGCTCTGGAGCAAACCCCCTTGGTTCTGCACCAGAGGAGTCCCTGGGCATTGCTCCAGCCTGGCAGAGGGCTGCCACAGGCAGAAAGATGCAGGAGTGCAGTGGCTGCAGGCCCTCCAGCCCCCTCTAGAGTAAACCCCTCTGACAGGATGCTCTTGAAGCCGACCTGCCAGTGTCTCCACGTTGCTGGTGGCTCCAGGTGCAGGTGACTGAGCATTCAGCAAGGTTGTGCTGTCAGGACCCCAGCAACAGCACCAAAGCTGAGAGCATTCTTCAAAAGCAGAAGTGTGATGAGGAAGAAGAGACATAAAATCACCTGAGACAACCTTGCCCAGTGACAGAGGATCCTGCTCTGGCATCTTTTAAGGAGGATGAGAAGTGCCCTGAAAGTCTGAGATGGGCTGGGATCTGTGTGGAACTGGAGGCTTCTTCTGGCACAAGGCCCTCACAGATGGATGCTCAAGGCAGCAAACAGACAGACATCTTTATCCTGCAGTGCAAGTGGAGCTGTTCTTGTCTTTCAAACACACACCTAATCATTTCTAAAATCTCTGCCTCAGAACTATCTTTTTGATAAAAACTAATCACAGGCTTAAATTACAGATAACTACCCGATATTAAAAGAACAGTTTTAAAGGGAGGAAAGTTTAACGGTGCTCATTTTCCCTGCTTTTCTACAGCACACATCCTGGGCTATTTAACTGTAGAGCTTATGGAGCTTCATTCTGACAGCTCTCCTTTCCTTCAGATGTGGCTTCCACAAATGTTTCCCCTGGTTTCTTTGCCCACTCTGCCTCTGTTAGGTGAATCATTGCAGCAGTCACTGTAGCTCCAGCTGAGCCTAAGAAGCAAGCATGCTAAGAGCTTTATGAACACACACAAAGGAATCAACCTGGTGCTTAGAAGGCTGGACCCAAAACCATCTACACAGGGAATGAGGGACTCACAGGTGCTTGCGAAGGATCGGGGCTATAACAGCTCAACAGAGACGAGAAGGTAAAAAAAATAAATCAAAGCTGCAAGAGGCTCAAGAGGCCGGCTGAGGACAGAGGTCTGTGTCCACAGCTCTGCCAGCCCCTGTGCTGCCAGCCAGAGGGATGGAGCTGCTGTTGGGCTGGCAGGAATGATCCAGCTCTAGGTGCTTTTAAGCACAGCACAATCCAGGCTCACGCTGGCTTCTTCTGCTCTGCAGGGAACAATGGCTTTGATCAACAGAAGATTGCCAAGTTAATTGTAATGATATTCTAATAAAGCTGGGGAGATTAATTACGGCTCTTTATCAGCGCTGGCCCTCTGCCAAGGGTTGGCAAAATTGTTTGCCTCTGTTTCTTGTCATTTGAATTTAGGAGAAGAAAGGAGGAAGTTGGGCGCCTTGTTTTCCTGCAGCAATCAGGAGCGTGGCCTTGTGCCCCGCTCACGCTCACAGCTCGCTGTGCTGACGGGGGGAGCGGGGGGCACACAGGGAAAGCAAATGGAGAGCGACAGAGCAAACCAATTAGACATGATGCAGCACAATTACACTCCGAGTCAATAAGTGGGCTGGTGCAGAGAAGGATGACGTGCAGACCACAGACGTTGCTCCACGGCGGGCACAGCCGAGGCACGCTGCACCTTCACAGGCTGGGGAAGACAAGACACACACGCAGTGCTTGCCAGGAGGGCTCACAGGAGCAGTGCTGACAGCAGGCAGAAAAGCCTCGTGGCCTTCATTCCTGCTCATGCCACTCCAGCACAGCAAAGAGAGTGTCCAGAGAGCAGCCAGAGCCCTGCTAAGTGGCCTTGGGGAACATGAGACTCAACCCTCCCTATTTCACTTGACAAATAGCTCTTCCTTCCAGGGAAGATTTAGCAGTGCCCAGGCAGGTGAGAGACAGACCTGCAGAGGAATGATCCGGGCTGGAAGGCAGCAGATCAATCAGGCAGAGCTGCCTGTCTCACTCATGGAGAAGGGTGAAGAGGCCTTTCCTGCATCTGGCCAGCAGGAGATATGCTGGTGGAAGAGACTGTGAGTGAAACCAGGGAAGGAAACGTGCTCCTCACACAAACCAAAGAGCTGAGGATGAAAATAATACCACTTGTTTTTCAGCAGGCAATATAGCAGTACCAGAAACTTCCTACCGATGGTCAGAGGTTGCAGCTTTTAGGAAGAAACATGCCACCATCTAACCCATGCCTTCTCCAAGGGCAGCTATGGGACACACAGCAAATCCAGAGGTATTTCCCTGGACAGCTCTAGGAATTGCTCCAGTAGCATTGCTACTGCTTGTGAACCATGACGACACACTGGAGTCTAGATTAAGATTTTAAGTATTATTCCTTCCAAACAGAATGCATCCAGGTTTTCTGCACCTCCTGCTCAGGCAGGAGCAGCCCTGCAGGGTCCCTGCTCTCCCTGGGCAGCGGGGCTGGCACGTGGCACAGTGCAAGCCCAAGTTATTCATCCAGGCTGAGAATATGGCAGGAGTAGGCAGGGAGCACCAACTTCCGTGTGCAACACGGCGCTGACAACCTCTGGCTGCTTTTCCAAGTGCACTGAGCCCTTCTTGCCTGTGGAAGGAGCAGAACATGACAGCAACATCCTCTCTGTGCTAAAGCAGAGGACTCAGAGCAAGGTCACAACAGGCTCTAAGAGCAGGGTCCGTGTTTTGTACCATCGCCCTGATAACAATCCAGATAATTCTGTAGGGTTTTCAATGACCCGTAAAACTCACACCCGAAATGTTTGCTCCGACTGAGAGGAAAAATTGCTGATCTAAATACTTTTTTCCTGGAACATGACAGAAACAATTACTCATTTAGGCTTTTGTAAAGACTATTGAGTTTGGCAAAATGTCGCTCCAGGGTGTAAAAAATGGGAAAAAAAGTTTAAAAAATATTTATAAACCCTACTTTTTTTTTTTTTTTTAAGATATAGAAACTCCAGCTTTCTATTTCAGAACAAATCCTTACCTTGAACTGGAGTTTATTTTAAATACAAAGAAACAGACAAAACATTAAGAGAACAATTACCAAGATGAACAACACCAGAAAGCAAAGTGCCGTAGAACCTTCCATCACAACCTTCCATCCCAAGAAAATCTGTCCTTTGATACAGATTCTCGGCTACCAAAGTATTTCAGCAGCTTAAGACATTCCTTAAGAAGAAAATCTAATTTCCAGGTGCCTGGAGCCATTCTCCCTGCCTGCAATGGGTCTAGTACGGGTCTCTCAGAGGGCCAGGGACAGCACCACCACTCCAGCACGCACTACCCAAGATTCCCCATAAATAAAATCATCTGCGTCGCCTCCCGTGTTCATTTCACAGGCGGCTGCTCTGCTGACAGGTTTCACACGCTGCTACTGTGTCTTGTCAGCTTTATACTCTGAGGCCAACGCCAGCTCACCAGCTCTGATGTATATACATAAAAATAAACGGCTCAGAAACCCCAATAAAGTGACAGATAACATAATGGGACCCGGCTTCAGAAAATAAGCTTGTTTATGGAACCTCTGTGCCTCCAAATTTGATTTATGCCATGCGGGCTGCCTCTCAGCAGGGGTTTGGGGAGCAGGGCTTGCTCGTGCTCACTTCCCATGGGCAGTGAGGGGAACGTCACTGGTTAAGAGCTGCCTTTAGGGCTCCTGCTCTAAGACTGGCAGCATTAGTGTCAGGGGCAGAGAGCAGAGCTTCCCGCAGGATTTGGTTGATGTGATCTTCCTCCAGCTCCAACAGGTGCTTTGCATTTTTCCCACAGGCTGTCTCCATCAGGTCCAGTACCTGCCCACATCAGGGAAGAAGCTCTCTGACCCTCTTAACTCCCCTCCTTGTGCTTTCTGGGCTTGCCCACACTGTCTGCAAGCTGGAGGAAGCTGCAAAGAGCTCAGGGCTCCAGCAGCTGTCAGAGCACATGAAGTTAAACCAGACAGTGCCTAAAGGAGACCATGTGGGCTTCAAAGGGGAGAGCTCCTGATGGCACAAGCAGGTTCTCCTGGTAGTCCCTTTGCTCTGGGCTGCAGATGGTCCTTATTCAATCTTTTTCTCAAAGAGCTTCCTTGCAAACAGGGATAATCCTTCATTTGATGTTTGCTCCCTTGGATATCACTGTTCACAGCAAGCACTGCAATTTGTGTTTATTCTTGCCAAGCCATGTTTATTCTTGAGCCGCTTTGATTGTTACAGTGAAGGCTGGGACGGCTCTTTCAGTCAAAGTGCCTGTTTCTAGGGGGCTAATAATGAGACACTGTCAGTCTGGAGGCACAAGGGAAAAGATTGCAGCCCCTCCTCTCTCAGCAGTCAGCCTCTGCCAGACCCCACGCTTTGCTCTTCCCAGTCTTTGAAATGCAGCTGGGAGATCCTTTGCTCCAGCCTTGGCTGGAGGTGCCAATGGGATGCGAGCCGCAGCACCATTCCTGCAGAGGGGCACGGAGACTCCCGGGAAAAGCCGCACACACGCAGTGTGTAAATGCCGTGAGACCTGGGCGTTCAGGCAGCCCTGTGCCACGTGCCTGCTGTGGGCTGAGCCCAGCAGAACCTGCCTGGTGCAGCTGCACTGCTGGGACAGACACAGCAGAGCTCCTGGCCCAGCAAAGCATTTCAGAGCAACCCACGGGCACAGAGCTCCCGCCGCAGGGCGTGGGTCACGGCAATTCACTTCCATGTCCTACCCCATGATGGTTCACCCTGTCCCTGCACTCCTGTCCAGCTCCCAGGCTCCCATGTAAAGAGCAAATCCCCGGCTAACTGCTGCCAAGCATGGCCCACACCTGGAGAGGAAGAATTCCCCTGCAAGATGCAGGACCACACAGACAGACCTGCCACGGCACAGCAAGGGGACCTCTGCCTCGTGTGATAACCACGTGGCTCCATATCTCCTTGTTCCAATCTCCAGGCCCTCATACCCATTCAGATTTTAATCACACCTTACATTATGCTGTCATTTGTCTGGGGCTTACTACTAAGGAGGGCTGTGGGGGAGGTTTCCCCTCAAATTAAATAATTAAAATGTTTTTCTCAGGCTAAATAATTTTAATTTTCCCCTCCCAGCAGACCAGTGGCTATAAATATTTAATACATTGCTTGCTTCACTGCATCCAGTGTGTTGCCATTTTAGAAATCATTTCATTGTGTGTATTTTTCTTCTTTTAATTACAGTCGCCTGGTAGCAGACCACTTCAATAAATAATTAAAGGCAGGGGGCAGCCAGGATGCTTCAGGAGAGGTGGGCTGTGCTACCTGCATGGAGAAGTAGGAATGGAAAGAAGGGATTCATCCCATCCTGGCAGCCACCCTTGCTCCTGCTTGGTGCTGACCCCCACCTCCATGCTGCAATCCTGGCAGCTGATTTGGGGTTACCGGAATGTCGCCTCTGGGAAGGGCACGGTGCTTATCCAGCTCCTGTGCAGAGATCCATCCTGCCAATCCCTCCCTGGCAGGGGCCAGCAGCGAATGCCAGGGGATGGGTGTGAAAGCTGGCCAAGCGTGCACTGATACCTCCCCAGGACACTCCTCCAGCCGCCGGCAATCTGCGGCTGACAGACTTCCTGAGTTAGGCATCCTATCTCTCCTTTAAAAGCCTTCAATGGATTTATTTTTATTTTCTTCCAGGAATTTCTCTAATTACAAGGATAGCCCGAGCACTTCTTAACTCCTCTCTGCCCAAACCAGCCACTGATTTTCAGGTAGAAGTGCCCTCCATGCCTGCAGTGATAGGTGGGCTCCTGGTGATGCAGGGTGCAGCAAGGGGGAGCAGAGGTCAGAAACTGACCCCCCATGCTATTATAAGCTGGAAACCTGGGAGCTCTGGCCCTTCACTGCATGGCCAGATCCTGCTGTCCCCACAGCCACCAGCTCACGGCCCCAGCAGCCTGGCAAGGAGAGAGTTATCAGCTCCTGCAGCCACCACCGCAGCCAGCCCGGTGAATGGCATTAGCAAAAATGAATAGGAATACAACATGAAGCTAATAGGATCTGAGGGGAGCTCCTTAGACAAGTTGATTTCCAAATTGGACTGACTTTAACCTCACATAAATAAAAATGAACGCTTATAAAAGATGGTGGAAAAATCCATAAGGGCAGATGAAGGCACTGATGCATTTTTCTCTCCCTCCTGCAGTTGCAGTACCGAGCGGGGCTCTCTGTGCTGCTCAGGATCACCCCGACCCTGCCCCTGCTCCAGATTAGTCCAGGTATGTTGTGTCTGGGGCCAGACTTGGTCTGCAACAGCAAATACTGCCCTGAGGTGTGCAGGGAGGTTCAGCAGCAAGGTTCAGGACCAGGAAAGCTCCCCTGGGCCACCCCCAAGCACAGTGGAGCAGGCACCAAGCAAGATGGGGCAGGGGCTCAGCCTGCTCCACATCAGCGCTGAGCTGTACAAACCCAGCACAAACCCAGCTTCCATAGCCTGGCTCCCAGAGAAGCTCCCTCTCCAGTATCCAGATATAACCCAGAAGGACACAACATCTCCAGCCAGCATTCCAAATTCAGCTTGAATTCACCACTGCTTCCACAAAGCATGGCAGCAGGACAGGCACACATCACACAGGCACAAAGCCAGAAGGGTCTTGCGAGCTTGCATGTCTTTAGGCAAACACTGCTAAAGAAAGGTCCTGCACCAAAGGTCTTCAGCCTAAGCAGGCAATGGAAGAACAGCAAAAAAAAACCAGGATCACTGCCTCCTAGACAGGTGGTTCCTACACCTGCACCCGAGCCATTGTCACCAATGTGGGACAGGAGCTGGCAAATGAGGGGCTCTTCTTGCTCAAAGAGGAGCTCCCAGAGGCACCAGAGCAGAAAGCAAAGAGCTGGGAGACAATGGCGAGTGCTGGCAGAGGCTGTCACCAGAGGGTGAGTGACAGTGAGAAACCACGTGTGGAAAGGGACTACAGGGTTAACAGCAAAAAAAAGCTGTGAAAGGGCTGGAGAGCAGATACAGGTAACTGCTGTTTGCCAGCAGGAATCAGCAAAAGCAAGTAAAGCATGGGTGACATGAGCAAAATGACAGGCGCAGAAAATGATCCTTGCAGCAGAGCTCTGAACAGGCAGGAGTGGGAGAAGATTGCATTTGTCAAGGCCAGAGAAAAGGATGTTGAAGGAATTGAGCCGTGAGATGATGACACTCTGGGTGAGAATTTTAGCTGTACCTCAGCAACCTGAGGTGAGGGAATGAGGCAGGCCAGCACAGGCCCCTCCACAGACAACACTTTGCTGGCCTTTGGGAGAGGAGTAACCCTCAGGTACCCATGGGGTGCTTGCACATGGGTGCTGAGATCCCAGTCCAGGCAGAGGAAGGGCACTGGGGAGCTATCCCTGTGACCCAAACCATCTTACCGGCATTATAAGGGTCCTCAGACAGACAAGGCAAATGAAGGGCTACGGAGAAAACCAGGAAAGATGATCTGAGTTACCAGGGGAGGACGGGTCTTCAAGAGGTCTGCAGGATGAGGGAAATGTTTTGCCAGTGTGGAGCTGTTGCCAAGGAGAGCTTATCAGTATCAGGGAAAGCAGGGCACAGGGCCAGCCCTGCACTGGAACCAGAGGACCAGAAATGGCCACCAGTCACCAACAGCACATTCAAAAACCTACAGGAACTGGGGGGAAGAAAGGGGTGTGTGAGAGCTGACAGGGTGCAAGGCAAAAGGGAAAAAAAAACCAAGCCTGTCTGGGAAGGAAAGATCAAAGGGGAAAGAGGTAGGAAATCCCAATGAATGGAAAAAGTCACTGCATCTCCTCTTCAAGCTCAGCCAGGCCTCCCACAGGCACCAGGTGAGAGGCATCAGCAGCTAAAGCCCTAAACCAGCCAGCTCTGAAATGCTGATCACAGCAGCATCTCCCCTACAAAAAGGGGTCTGGCATCCTGAAAATAATGTGGGCAATAACAAAGAGGAACAGCCTTAAATATCCATTTCCTCCACATAAATAACACGGTCTATAACTCTGGCTTTACATACAAATATTTACAGGGCAGAAAATCTGCCTGATAAACAACTTCTAGGCTGCTTGGGACAGAGACAAGGAGTTCCGAGAGCCCCTCTTACCCAGTGTAAGCAAGGTCTGGAAAAGAGGGATGTGTCCAGGGACTTGGGCAGCCAGCTGACACTGGGAGCCACGTGTCCCTCTGGAAGCACAGGCACTCGTTTGGTGCTTTTGAGATCTCTTCTCTGCTGCCACAGGCCAGCTCGGAGCGGGTTGCATGCAGGACTGATGTTCACAGTGGGCTTTGCTGACAGTCAGGGGCTGACCTCAGCTCTGCTTCTGCCAGGAGACAACCTTGGAGGAACCAAGGTGCAGCAGCTGGAGGTCTGTGCTCACCCATGAAGAAAGCCAGGCTTGGTCAACGCACCACCCTGCTGGTAAGCAGGAGGTGGTACTCAGCTTCAGCTGAAGGAGAGGGCAAACATCTCAGCCTCATGTGTGTTGTACTTGTTAGGAGTGTCCCTGCCTCCAGCCTCCCTGGCACTACTTGAACACATCTTTGAGAAACTCGTCGTTGCCAGACAACACCAACCCCAAGGAACCGGTCCCAAAGCTGTGAGCAGCCCTGGCAGCTGGGAAAGCACCAGGCACACAGCAGCTGCAGTGTTTCTGAGAGAATACACTGCGTGATTTTGGATCCATGAAAAAATGCAAAGCTTTTTGACCCATTTCAAGAGTGAACAAAAGCAACAAACCCAGACCCATGTATTAAATCCTCCAAGGTTTCTGTGGCACTGAAATTCAGGCTCAGAGCAACTTTCTAGGAGTAAGGAATTCCCGCTGTGTCCCTCCTCTGCACTCACCGCTCATTATCCTCCGTATGGAAATTTTTCCTAGCATTTCCAGGAGGTGCTTTGAGCTGTTTTCAGCTCAAAACGTTCTGTGCAGTGAATCCAGATAGGACTTGGTAGGCAAGGATAACAGGAGGCTGCAAGCAGGAACAAAAATCCCTCATGACACACATACAGCATAAAGACGCCTCCAGCCTCAAAGGATTTACCACTTTCAGTCCAGACCTTGCAGCCTTCTCCTGAGCTTTCCTGGTCAAGTCCTATTGAATCTGGCAGCGTGGGCCAGGGCATGATTAGGGCTCTGGGGAGGAACATGTAGACCCAGGAGCTGGGGAGCACTGCAGGACACGGCAGGCACCCAACTCACCTCCCCTGGTGTGTCGGGGCAGATCTAGCACAAACCCACAAATGGCTTCTTCTCTGAAAACACTTGTCATGGCCATTCCAGAAACAAAGGACAATTACGAGGGAAGGAGCCTCCCTCTGCCCAGGGGAAATCAGATCACTGCTTCCACATTTGGGCTGTGTCCATGTGCTGGGAGCCAGTGCCTCCCAAGTCAGCACGGCTGCAGCATGGCATGGATGGCTTGTCCCCAGCCCTCTTTTGGGCACGAGGTGCACGAGAAGGACTTACAGGGGTGTCTCAGCAGACTCAGGCAGGGACAGACACACAGGGCAGATTGGGATGAAGGCAAGGGAAATTGTTCATAAAAGTGACAGATTTACCTCTTCTCACCTCTCCACCTTAAAATGTAGGTTTCAAATCCAAAGACGTACAGGTCAAATTTGGGGACAAACTTCAGAAAAAAAGAAGTGAAAATGAAAATTTCAGCCCTGACTTATTTTTCCTGGATGTTTCTAAAATAGAGGACTTTTCACTGAGGAAGTGAGCCGACATGCACAAACAAGAAGGAAAATGAAATGACCCCAAACAAATGAAATGGATTTTCATGGTTTGTTTCTTCCTCAGGGTGTGTGTGAGGAGAAAGGGATCACTGTCAGTCTCACAGAGACATTCTTTTAACTGTTCTACTTCAGACATCACACTGAAAAACTGAATTATTCAGAGAGCTCTAATTGCAGCTCCGAGGTACTCTTCCCTTCCCTGGTACAGCACCACACTGGGTGCAAACTGCTGTTTTTCTACTGCTTTCCCAAGGGATACAGGCTCTACCAAACCCAGAGATCATCATGTACCTATTCCCAACAGCACATCACCCTGGGGCAAGAGGGTTTTACAGCAAGTGTGCGCAGGTCTGGACAAACACATAGGAACTGAAAGGGATGGAGGGAAGCACAAGAAATAATGATTCCCCCTGCACTCACTAAGTCCAAACAAATAGACTGAACTGGGAGCGTGATTTGCATTGGTTTGATTGAAGATGTAATTTGCTGCTGAATAAATGTGGTTGCATCCAAATCAAACCTTTAGTCCCTCAGACATTATAAGTCTTTCCTCTCTTCCCTCAGGCTTTGCCAACCTTTAAGGCTGACCAAGAATGATGCATTACAAAAAGGAATGAACTTAAATAAGAGAAGGACAAGAATAGATTATAAGGAAAGACTTTCTGTAAGGAAGAAGGAGATGTTTAAAAACACCTTAGAGGAAAGGTGCCATCACTAGAATAATCACAGCCAGCCCAGCCCCACATCCCACACAGCATCACCTCAGGATTATGGAGCTAGTAATACACACAGAGCTGGCCCTACATGCCAAGGGGCTGGGACTCTCTTTTTCCAGCAGCCTCCTGCTGGAAGCACTTTATATCTGCTGGAGCTCCCTTTAGTCTGTCCCACAGGTGCCCAGCAGTGCCAGCAGCTCTCCTGGTGCCACCACATCACCATGGCTGCTCAAAGCAGGGTACGTGACATCCTATCCTCAGGACAGGTGGGACATGTGCAGGTCTCAGTCAGCATGCATTGCCAGGATAGGCCTCTGATGAGAAATGCCAAACTTTAAGGCTATCCAAACTGGGGAGCATTTCCCAGAGCTTTTCAGGAACTTAAGAGCCTTGGCCCTGCTACCTCTGTTCCAGTAAAGCCTGGTGAGATTCAGAGCTTTCCTCCTCTGCTCGTATCTCCGTGGCTTATCACAGCTGCCCTGCTGCTGGAATTGACACTTGGACGCCTTCCTCAGGCTACTGCTGACAGGGTGAACCTGCTCCCTGCCACACACCCGCTACAAGCCGAGCTCCTTCACTTGTTCTTTCCTCCCAGTCCCATATTTATGAGATCACTCCACGGTCCCTATCAATTGCCTGGGCAGCCTTGGGCACACGGCAGCTATCAGAGCAGCGAGTCAGCCTCTCAGGCAGGGAGCAAAGGAGAGCCAGGGCCCAGGAAGGACAGATTTACTGGGGAGCAGTGGAGGGTGTGGCACTCACCCTCTCTAGCCCCATCCCCAGGGACACCACAGTCGTTCTCTGCCTGCCCCCAGCCCAGCTTCATGCAGCTATCAGGCAGCATGGTGCTGAGTAGAGAAAACAGAAGCTGGTACAAAAGAAAGGAGAATAACAGCACAAAGATGAAAAATTGGGCATTGTAGCCAGGGAGGAAGTTACTTACCTGTCACTGAGAAGGTTTTGGCTTTGCACTGTGCCTGAAGGTATGTTTTGAACACACACCAGGGACGAGCACCTCCTGGGCATGAATTCTAGCCCTGCACAGGCCTCACTGCTCCAACTGCAGCTTCCCAGTGGAATGCATCCCTGGGAAGAGCAAGGACGCTCACAGCCTCAATTTATGTGAGGGAAATCCATCACAAGGCATGAAAGCCTTTCATTGAGGACAATTTGTTGCAGGAGTTATAAACAGAGGTGCTGGGAAGCCAGTTGTCAGGGCAGGAGCGCTGCAGATTGGCAAGGCGGGGAGGACTGCCCCTGCCAAAGGGATGAGAGCTGCCTCATGAAGGCTCACTGGGCAGGTGGGGCTGCAAACAGCACGGCTGGGCACGGGGGGAGGAAGGAGGCAGGGGTGGGCAGCCTCGTCCCTGTTCGTAGCCTGGAGTCATCACTCAAAAGCAAGGACCATGGTGCAGGCAACGCCAAGGCCAGAGGAAGGGAGAGAGGCAAAGATTGATTATCCCATAAATCAATCGCCAGGCACTGATTACAAAATAAACCACCAGGGCAAAGGTCAAGTGCTTTGTTATATCACCCAGCCCACAAGATTTATTTACCCCTTGGGCCATCCGTCCCTCTGGCCATCTATTACAGGGAGCTGCAGCCTATGGACACAGCCAGCACAGCCCTGCAGGCAGCAGCACAGGGCTTAGAAATCAGATCCAGCTGCCAGGACCAGGCAGGTTCTACACCGAACTGTTCTGGCCCTGTAGAACCTACAGAGCCACATCTGCAACACTGGGAAAGGTGGAAACCAAGTGGTCCATCCCTGCTGCAGGCATCTGCAGTGGTGGCTGAGGGTGCTCACCAAGTCCTCCTCACCACCAGCCCCCTGGAAGCAAATCACTTCTCCCCAGTGGGAAGATCAGAAGGATGTGCTCTCCTCTGGAAAGAGCCACCAGGCCTGGCTGTGGCCACCATGAAGAGACTCTCATGGCCACTGGCCTCAGGGCGCAGTTGCCTTTTCTTTCTGAGCTCCAGGAAAGACCAAACACTTTGAGAAGACCAGCAACTTCCCAGCAGCCAAGGAGGGCCTCACTCCAAATCAGATCTGTACCCAGCCAAGCTTTCCATGCCCACTTCCATCATCTGAGATCCACATCCTTACAGGGAGAACTGCAGGGAACGTCTTGTAGCACTTGACTGGAATTCAGCCTAAAAAACTTTATTTTTTTCCTCCCTTCCCTCTCTAACTTTATGTTTTAAACACAGGCAGCAATAAGAGAAATTCCTGGGAGTATTGTTCATCTGTTTCCCATAAGCTGCTTGTCGCTGACCACGAAAAAAATTTTCAGTCTGGCTCCCAAAATATAAAAACCCTAAAATGGACATTTTTGAGTCCTTCGCAGCAACCCAAGGAGAATAACGTCAGAGCCATATGATGTGTGTGCATGTGTACTCGGAGGGTGGCAAGGAAACCTCGCGGGGCGGAGGCGAGGTGCCAGCCCGTGTGCCGTGGGCGGGCGCCTTCTCCCGCCTCCGCCCGCACAGCCGGGCGGGTGCGGGCACCCAGCCTGGGCCGGGCTGCTGCATTCCTCAGGGATGTTCCCAAGGACCCTGAGGCTGTCACCCCATCCCCCTGCACCACGGCTCTGCCAAAATGGCTGCTGCAGTTGGCACTTGCCTGGGAGTTTATTTTTCTTTCTAAAGCACTGAATGTTTTGACTCCTATTTTAGCCCATCTGCCGGCAGAGAGTGGAGGCTCCAGCTCACACGTCCCCACAAAGCACACGGGACACCAGCACGCAGGGAGACACCACTGCACAGAGGGGACAGCTGAGGTGATGAGCTGCAGCACACAACATCACAGACTGCTTTGGGCTGGAAAGGACCTAAAGCACCATCTCATTCCAATCCCCTGCCATGGGCAGGGACACCTTCCACTAGAGCAGCTGGCTCCAAGACCCGTCCAGCCTGGTCTTGGACATTGATGCCAGTCAGTGCTGGCACCAGACAGACCTCAGTGATTTACCATTGCTGGGAGCAGCCCCCACAGACACCTCCTACGCCAGGGTGGAACTCATCCACCTTTTGTAGGGCATCTCACAGCCCCACCAGTCCCTGCACTGCTCCTGCTGATGTCACCCTCCCAGTAAACTCAACCACCACTCAACCTCAACTGTCTCCAGCTTGAAAACACCAGGCATCCTCGTTCCCAAGAGCTAAAACTCCTATCTTGGCTTCTCCGAACTGCAAAAACCATCCCTAGCCCTCCAGGACAACCGTATGTCCCAGCAGAATCAGAAAAGCACAAGGGTCCATGGTCATTTCACTGGCCCCAGCTTCCCCGAGGAAAGCAGCACCCCATGGGAGAAGTTCCTGCAGGGCAGAGATGGGCATCTTTACCAGGAGTGGGCTCATCTTAGGAGTCACGTTTCCCCCTCCATAGGTGGGTTCCTCAGAGGATCTGAGGATTCCTCATCTCCAGAGCTCCATTCTCATCCACAAGCACCACCCTGACCTCAGTGGGAAGGGTGTTGGAGGTAGCCAGCCCCTCCTGCACTCAAGGAATCCAATAGCAAAAATATATTATTCCAAGCACTCATTCCTAGAGGCTTTTGTAAATCCCTTGAAGTCAACAGTATGTTACTTTTAGGGCTTGGTATGTGTCTCTCCTCTCCCTCGGGGGTTCTGACCTGCACGGACATCCATCACGCCTATCGCCAGGCCCAGCTCCTCGTTTCAGACAGCAGGAACAAACCCAGCTCAGGCCAGGCAGTTATATTCCCAATCCCTCCCTCTGCTCCCCCTGGCAGATTTAGAAGTTCAGATTCAATCTAAAAGAGGGAAGATAGAGAGGAGCCTCAGCAGTTGCAGTTTCTGTAAATGTCAGGATAAGGAGATCTTAACAAACCTTCATACACTATGCAAATCCTCAGAGCGTGACCGTGTGCTACCAGGGCTTTTTATGCCCCTCTGTGGTAATTGGAGAGACAGGGATTAAAAAGAGGAGTTGCCACAGAACTGGCTGGTCCCTCTGCTTTCCCAGCCACGGTTTATAAACAATATTGGGACACATGGGCCACAGGGTCTTTCAAGACTTCCAGGTAGAGGTGGGTGTTCTCCTAAAGGGCACTGGCCAAGGACTTTTGCCTGCATAAGGCTATTTAGAAGGTGTCCAAAGGAGAGCCACAAAGGTGGAGAAGGGTCTAAAGGGGGAAGCCATGAATGGAGCAGCTGAGGTCACTTGGTTTGTTCAGCCTGGAAAAAACTGAGGGGGGACCTCACTGGGGTCTGCAGCATTCTCACAAGGGGCAGGCACTGATCTCTGCTCTCTGTGACCAGTGACAGAAGCTGAGGGAAAGGCTGGAGCTGCGTCAAGGGAGGGGTAGGTTGGATATCAGGAAAAGGCTCTTCCCCCAGAGGGTTCTGGGGCACTGCCCAGGCTCCCAGGGCATGGGCACAGCCCCGAGGCTGCCAGAGCTCCAGGAGCCTTTGGACAGAGCTCTGAGGCACAGGGTGGGCTTGCTGGGGTGTCTGTGCAGGGCCAGGAGCTGGACTTTGAGGATCCTTGTGAATCCCTTCCAACTCAGAATATGCCTTGATCCCCTGCTTTGGAGTATATTTGGTGTATGTTCAAGAGGATGAGAGATGTGTGCATGCATTTGACTGAAAGTGAGACTGTGCTCCATGGAGACAGGGGGAGCAGGAGGCACTGCATGGTGTCCAGGTGTGAAGCTCTGTGCTCCTCCTTCTACAACTGCATGTTTACATTGCTTTTTTTCCTCTGCATGCTTTTTTCTTTTTTTTTTTTTTTTTTATGGATCACGAAAGCTCCATCACTTTCCTTTCCTGTAACAATGTTGACCTGATTAAAATTTTTATTGGATTTTACAAAATAATTTCATACATACTGTTCCCTGGAGCACTGCAGGGTGGATGGAGGCAGGGCAGAGAGAAAGAGAGAAGAGAGTATATTAAGAATGAGGTGGAAAAGGAAAATATTTTATTTTACACTGAAATTATGTTTCCTGAATGAATAATAGATTAGAAAGATTTATATTTTTTTTAAATAGTGCTCTTACAAGTACCCCTGCAACATGAAGGCATGAAAACATCACCAGTTGAGCATTTTCAACCTATTTCAGTAAAAAAGCCTTCCCTTCCTCCTAACCCTTTCCACCATCTCTCAGCAGTAAGCAAGCTGTGGTTAAGGGGTTGCCAGAACCTGGGAGACAGGCAGGACCACAAGGACAGACCCTCCTGGATATCTACAGCCCTACCATCAACCAGCCCAGAGCATCCCCTCTGATCTGACCCCTGCTTTGACTTGATGCTTTAATGGAAGTAAACTATGTGGAGGCACCCCAACGTCCCCCTCGTGGGGACAGTGGTGTGGGGTCGGTCCCAGGGACTCCCAAGAGCAGCTCATTGATGAAATCACAGGCAGGTCACAAACAGGACACCCACATCAGGCTCTTGCTCCCAGCCTTGGCCACTGAATGAGCCTGATGTACCCCAGGGAGCTCATGGGGCAGGGCAGACCCTGGGGAGCCTGAGACAAATGAAATGCCATTTACAAAGGAGGGTTTGAAAGCAGTGCTTGTCTTGCCATTTTAGCATTTTACTGCTGTTTTCCTTCCTTGCCAAGGCAATGCCCTAGCACTGATGCTTCGGGCATAGAATTCCCACTGGTGTTTCAGTCTGGTCCCTAGAAAGAAATCAGGTCTTTGCTGTATAAGGAATGTCATGAGGATGACTTAGTTACCCAGTTCCATTTTAATATATTTAAATTAGATAGGAACCCCCTGGCCCATGGACTCACTGTTGCCTTCCAGAGAAAAGTAGGCACTCCTGCCACAGGCAGCTTTGCACCCACCTCTGTCCCTGTAGGGACCATTTAATGGTCCCAATACCATTAAAAAAAAAATTGCTTTTCAGGGAGCTCAACATTTGCTTCGGTGTCCTTTGAAGAGTACCCCCACAGGGCTGGCTTGTTTGGAAATTTAGTTTTCCTGGTGGATTCTTATGAAATAAATATTTCAATGCTGCATCAATGGCTCACCAGAACCCCCCAAGCAGCAATAAGTCTCTGAGCTGAACCTGATGCCAGTTTAGTCTCAGATGACAGCAACAGAGTGAAGCCAAGGTGAGATACAGCATGTTACTCTGTGGCTACTGCTAGTGGCCAGCATCAGAGCCTGTCTGCAAGTCCCTTGTTCTCCGGGTGGCTCTCAAGGTCCCACTGCTGAAGGTATTAAGATAATTAATAATTAAGGTAACTTTTAATATGTGTTTTGGAATGAGTCTGCAGGGCAAGGGTTGAATTCTTTCCCAGCACCACATTCTCTAACAATTGCTCTTTGACATTTCCCCACGGGCTCTGGTTTTACCCCTGCAGTGAACGTTCTGACAGGCTCCAGGTGTGACCACCTCTGCAGCCCCTAAATCCTGCCCTCCTGGGACAGGACTGCTGCTTCTACACAAGGAGCAGTGCAAAGTGTCACCTCCCCTCAGAACACAGGCAATGCTCCTGACCTCCAGCACTACTATGGATCACACCTGGGATTTCAGAGTTGGGATTTCACCCAGGCTCTGCAGTCTGCCCTCAGAGCACCACCCCTTCTGCTCCTTCACCTGCTGCTGCACCGCTATCCCAAGGAAAACCGTCTATGGGATTTTGGGATCTGTCACCAGCACATCTTAATCTTGACTTCACCACTCTGTGCTACTCCATTCCCATCTGAGCACCTCCTGGGCAAGGGCTGGAGGCAGCAGTGGGGGCCACCACAATCTGTGAGGCTGTCCCAACCCAGAGATCTTGCAGCAGAAAGGGACTTGCAATATAGTGAATAGCCAACTGATAAATACTACATTGAGAAAATTCCAAGCTCGGGATAAAAATGGCTTATGGCACCGAGCTGTGCCCATTGTCCAAGAAATAGAGGGCATCTGTCACCATTCTAACATTGCCCCACACCCAGCACAAATCCCTCATTTGTTCCCAACTTTTATTTCAAGCCCTAGACAGTGACAAAGAAAAGAAGAATATAAAGCCTCCCCAAGAGAGTGAGCACAGAAATTCACCAACAGGCCAAGCAGGGCAAGATGTGAAATGGCAGCAGCAGGTCCTGAAAGCAGGCAGAGCCAGCTCCTGCCTCATGCTGCAGCAACGCTGGCTCAGCCCCAGCCCAGGAGGGAATGAGAAATCAGGGACATTAATTTCCACTCTGTGATGGGCAAAAAGACAAGCCCACAGGCTCTAATCAAACCTGAGTCTTTCTGGAACTCGGTCGTTCGTCTTTAGAAAGAAGAATAACTCTCTCCAAATATCCACATTTTCCTCTTGCTGGTTTACGAGGAGATACAAGGCAGACACCACCCCTCTTTGCTGGGTGACCAGATCGTGCAGAACCCACAGCTCTAGGAATCTCATACATGATCTGCAGGCCCACTTTCAGTCCTCACAGCCTCACCTCCTCCCGTGGGAGCTCCTGGGAAGCCTCCAGGCTTTGAAGCACACATCTGAATATCAGCAGCCTCCATCCAGGCTCCCAGGAGTGTCTGCGTCACAGCCAAGGGCAGCCAGCAGCGCCCAGGCCACTGCCTTGGCTCGTGTCTTGTCCCTAAATCACATGTGCAGATGGGTTTAAACACATCAATTGATTTCCTAACCTCACATCTCCCTGGGAGCAGGGGCTGGAGCTGTCACAGCCACGGCACGCAGGGCGAACAGGAGAGGCACGAATTTGGGAACTGCTCCCAGACCAGTGAGGAGGGACAGGTCAACATCAGCTCCCACCAACCCCGGCTGTTAAGAAACATCTTTTATGGGCAGAGATTTGGCAGCCAGTGTGTAAAAGGAGCCTGTAGCCCACACCACAAAACACCATCACCACAGGTAGAGTCTCTTGGCCTCTACCAAAGCAGCTGTGCATTAACTTGGTCCCTCAGCACACACGGGAGGCTTGTGCTGTTGCTGCTTCACCCTGCATAACGAGGGCTTTAATCTCCAGGTTTCTCAACTTAGCACCTTGCCAGAACTAGGGCTCATTTTTAGTATTAAAAAATAATGCATATTTATCAAACCTAGTCAGGCAGAGGGAGGGGGAAACAGCTGGCAGCAGCCTCCCTCTCCCCACATCTGACATGTGCTTGCCATTTTTTGCATTTTCAACAGCTCTCCAGCTCTAGTCCTTATAATTACTATAAAAACCCCTCACACTCGACCATAGCGCCTCACAGCCAAGATGCCAATGTGTTTCCACATAAAAGCCTCATTGCAAAAAATCTGAAATTTCTCAGTGTCTCTGCTTTATTCCCATCCTCCCCTACATCATTGTATTCACATGGCGTTCAATTATTTACAAGCATACAAAACACTCCAGCCTGGATTCTCAACTGGTATTAATCAGTGAAATGCCAACTAAATCAACAGAGCTACAAAGAATTGCTCCAGAGAAGGATCTGTCCTGCTGTCCCTGAAGATCCCTTCTTCCCTTCACAGCACACATTAGGAAGGAAAGGACAAAACACAGTTTTGGTAGGGTATTTTTTCCATTCCCTGAGTCACACAAACATATTAATGCCCGCACAAAGAGCTGCTCCCCAGTGCTGACCTACTTCCATTTATGTGCATGTGACACGCTCCCCTCCCAAGGCAGTGCCATGGCTCCCAAAGCAGCCATCCACCCCTTACCCAGAACCCTGGGGCAGCACCTGGAGCTCCGTGCAGGGGGCAGGCCCCTGGGTGTCAGGATAGCAGCCTTGACCTAAATGACATCATGCTCTCGGATTATTCAGCCAGGCCTGGCACTTCCTTGGAGTTGGTGCAGCATCATCTGTCTCCAGCCTGGCTTTTGGGGGCTTTTTCTCCATCCTTTTCAATGGCAACACTTCCAAAGAGGCCCAAAGGGAGGGACAACTTCCTGGGCTGGTGAGCACAGAGGGCTCACAGACAGGATGAGCTCCTTCAGTGAGGGTTTAATTTCTAGCATTACAGCCTCCATCACATTAATTCAATGAGACCAACAGAGCTGCAGGACACAGCACAAATCAGAGGCCAATACATGGAACAGGCATAGGACATTGCTTCTAAAGCTATGGGACAATCTTCAGTCAAATTATGGTTTTTAGGATCCCCATAGAAAACTAAGCCTTCCATAAGAGCAGGCCCAGCACAAGCAATCCTTTGGTAAGTCTCTTTTGTGATAACACAAAAATCAGAAACTGACTTCTGAAAGACATTTTGTTATTTGAACCTTCACTTTGAATCAGAAAGTGAAGAGTCCATGAAAACATAATATGAGTGTAAAGAACAGGTCTGGTCCCTCAAGAGCATTTTCACAGACAGACTGGAGAACCACGAGTGAAACCCTGAGGCGCTGGGCACCTCATTAGACGACAGGAGATAAATGTACTCCTGTTTCCAACACAGGTTCACGATCTGGGGCTGCTCCATTCAAAACCAGAACACCAAGGAAATGCAGGAGATGCACACCAGGCTGGGTCTCACTGCACTGAGCACAGCTTACTCATCCCTTGTGTACCACCACCACAGCAGAGAGATGTCACAAGGCCTTCATCATGACTGGAATCATAATATCCATGATTCACGTGGAATACTTTTTATACAAAGCACCAAGATAAAAATAAAATGAAGAGGGGAAAAAACTTAACAAGAAACTTGTTTCATTCCCTACAAGATGGATAAACCAAGATGAATGTAAACAGCTCAACTTGACCCAAATATTTCCTCGTTGCTGAGTAACCCTGCAAAAAATGTTGTTATCTCACCAGCATCTGGGGAGATGAGATGGTGGGGAATTTTAAACAAGCGTTCACTGTTGTGCCTTGTTTGAGGAATTTCAGAGTGGACATGAACCCTCAGGACTTGTAGCACCCCAACCCCTTCCAGGAGGGAGCACACAGCTGAGGAGGGCAGAGGAAGCATCTGTTACATTTCCAGCACATGGATATGTGGACATGCTGTTGACATGAAGGTTTACATGAAACATTTGGGCGTCCAACTTTCCAAACCCTTCCAAGGGAAGGATGCAGCTGCTCTGTGAAGGCTCCAAGCAGGAAACACAGGCTCAGGCCATGCCTCCAGCAGGAGGTGGGAGCAATCCCCAGCAGATGGCTGTGAGCCATTTTGGGTGGCAGCAGGCACCCGCTGAGGGGCTCAGACTTTACAGCCCACACTGGCTGCCATATGTTGTGACAGTGGCTCATCATCACACAGGACCCAATTTATAGCATCCTTTGTGGCTGCAAGCACCACACTACCTCACGCTGCTCCCCATTAGCACAATCATCTTTCCATCAAGCATCTTTTAGCAGCTGGCTATCATATTTACTGATTTTTTGCATGTTTCTGTAGGTGGAAGGAGATCTGAGATATCATCTGAGAGATTCGCGTATGAGGTTTTAGTCTCATTTGTGCTCTGGAGGTCAGGCCTGCTCACTCCTTCACTCTCTCAACAGATAAGTGCTATCTCAACAACACACAGATGCTTTTAGAGATCACCTTGGCCACTGCTAAGCTGTGCAGCATTCCTGCCAAGTGCATCCCAGCAAGCAAGGCTACGCCTGTGACGCTGGGAGCTCAGAACAGGGCAGGTGGGAGATTACAGCTCTGAAAATGGCAGTCCTTCCAGCAATAGCAGGCTTCCTTGGTGAATTTCTCCTGGAGAGACTCAGGGAAACGAGAGCAGCAAGGCGAGAAAGGCCTGGAGGTGGCAGGATGGAAATCAAGCTTCCATCATCCGGGGCTCAGAGGGAGGGGATGCCAGTGGCACTGGCAGCAGGCTGCAATGACACAACATAAATGAGGGGCAGAGCTGAGGCACAGCATCATTGTGCTCCTGTCATACAGCAGCAACATAAACCCCAGGGCTGTGGCATGACAACACCGCAGCCCCGTGAGCCCCAGAGATGGGCAAAGTGGGATGGGCAACCTGAGAGCTGGGCCTGCCACCCTGGCATGGCAAAGCTCTCACAGGTCTGTGGGACTCTTTGGGAAACAGGGCAGTCTGCCAAAACCACGTGGCACCAGCCACATGCAAGTCCATGGAGTGGACTTTCTGCCCTATGAGAGCAATGAATGAGGTCAGTTCACCCTGCCACCAGCAGGAGCAGAGCACCCTGAACCACTGCTCTGCATCACACCCGGGGCCAGCCCAGCTGCCCAGCTAAAGATTCAGGCAATTTACTCTGTAAGGGTCCTTAAAATATCAACTCAGCACAAGTACTGCAGCCCCCACCAGGGCTCTGAGGGAAGACAGTCATCCACACTTGTGCTAGGCAACTGTGGTTGCATCCCTTGGATTTATGAAGAATCTGGGATATTTTTAACATTTTGAAAAAAAACCCCAGCCACTCAGTGTTGGTTATTTTAACTCAGTACAGTCCATAAATTCAGACCAGCCCTACAAGTCCATTTCCTGGTGTCCAAGCCATCTCTCTCTCCATGGATGGCTCTGGCCCATTCTGGCCCTCCCAGATCATGGCAGTTACATTTTATGCCTCATCTTCTCACAGACACAGACAGGGAGCTTCCTGGAGGAAGCAATTACAGAAATTGAACTCACCTAAACAAAAAAAAAACAAAACAAAAAAAAAAAAAAAATAGAGCTGAGATATATGTCAAAGCCTCAGTTTTTCTCTCTACGACACCTAGAACCTGCATCAGACCAAAATGCATCAGTGGGAGCAGACTCTGCTCTTCTCCAGGTGCTGCCTGAGCCTCCACCAGTGCTGGCAGCTCTCTGGGCTAGCCCAGAGGCTCCAGCTCCCCAAGGAGGTCAGCACAGACCAGCTGTCCTATTTAGACTGAATCAACCAGTTCCATAAAGGAAGTGGTACTGGTTTCACCAGTGCAGACTGGAGCCTGGAAGCTCCACTTTCAGCCCTGGGAAGTAGAGGCCTCTGTCTGCTCAGAGCCTGCTAAAAAAGCTTTGTTTTTCCTGCCCTACCTGGCAGCATCACACACAGCAAGCTCCATAATCCCCAGCAAAGCACATCTCAGCTGCAACTTAATCTGAACTTCAGCTCTCACCGACAGCTCAAGTGAAAATGAAAAGCAACTGATAAAAGAAAACCCACAAAATGCAGCAGGTGGTGAGGGGGGCAGAGGCAGGGAATGCAACTGGAAAGAGCAATGCACTGCTAGATCTGTGGTGGCAAACATTAATTAGCTTTTAAGCATTCCAGTGCTTTCCTTCCCTGGTGGCTGGTAGCTGCAGAATTTCTGCTTGTTCTCCAGTGGCTAGGGAGGAGAGGGAAGCCAAGGGTGTGTCAGCCAAGCAAGCCCAGGGACCAAGCCCACAGTGACCCCACAGGACACAGCAGGAAGCCTCCGTGACCCTGAGGCTGCTGACATTTCTTTGGAGCACCATTGCAGGGCAGGTCTGCCAGGTCACCTCAGCCACCTCTGGGGGAATCTGAACCACGGGTGACACCTGTGTGAAGACACATCTTGAGCTTCTAGTCAAGTGCAAAATTTGCTTCTGATCAGAGATATGGGTAGGAAAAAGCATAATCAAAGCAAGCACAGCCCAGATGTTTTGCCCCAGATTCAGCTACATTTCTGAGACTCTAAAAAAACAGAGGAATGACTTTCTCCTCTGCCCTGCTGCCCACATGCCCCTGATCTAGTCACTTCCAGCTCTCAGAGATGGGCCCCACTGCCTGCCAGCGCTCCTCGTGCTATCAACACCCACGTAACAAAGCTAGCTTTGTGCATCCCTCTGCTGCTTTGTGACCTGGAGAGGCCAGGATGGGTAAAGCACAGAGACCACCAGGTCCCACCCATCAGCTGATCATGTACAAGTGCCCCCATCCCCTCCCTACAACAGTCCTGAGCCAGCAATGAGCCTTAGGTTCAGCCCCTCAAGCCTTCAGCAGATCCCCTCCATGGAAATCTCACCCAGCACCATGCATAAGATCCCACAGCAGCCACAGAAGAGTAAATAAATAACCTGTCTTAGCTAGACTTTCCTCCAAATAGACAAGAACTGGTGCTGCCATTTTTGCTGGCATTGTCAGGAGTCACTTTCTGGCACTGTAATGGCTTTGATGGGAACTCAGACAAAAGGGATGAAGGAAATCATGCCTCATCCTGCCTTTCCATAACCAAGCCTCTTCATGAGGGAGGGGGAAAAGCAGCATCCTTAACACAGGAGAAAGGAACTGCTGCTGCAAACAAGCTCACCTTCCACTTGGCACAGCTGGTCAGCACCCCAAGGGATGTTGTAGGTGGGATGATCTGGGGGCTGAACACTGTTAGTGCTCCCAAGCAGACAACCAAGCGTGTTGTGAGCAAGAGGGGACTGAATCCCAGACCACTCTTCCAAAGGAAGGAAGAAAAGCAAGTCCCCTTGAAGCCTGTGGCAGGGCCATGTCCATGGCCACTGTGCCATCAAGCCACTAGGGTGTGACAAAACACCACTGGGGGAGACACAGACAACCACTCACCCCGTCACCACGGGGGTGCTGAGGAGCACAAAGCCATCTGGGGCACAGGAGAAACACTTCAAGAGCAGTGGCCAACAACACAACACAGTACCGCAGAGAGGAAGCTCTTGTACCTTCACACACACTGCCCTGCTTCCTCAAAGACCCAATTCCAAGCCCTCCAAAAATCAATGAGATAACAAGGAGATGAGTTGCAGCCAATATGGACTTGTCAAGAGCAAATCACATCACTCCCATCTATCTCCCTCCCCCAAGAGCCTAACAGGCGTTGGGCACAGCACTCCCTGTCAGACACCTCCTCTCCAGTAAGGCTTCTGACAGTGCCCAGGCTGCCACTCCCATCAGCCAGGGGATCGTGGTCTTAAGAGAAACAGTCACAGGGCAGGCACAAAACTGCTCTGAGAGCCATGTGTAAAGAGCAGATATCAGCACTCTCCTCTGCTACAAAGGCAGAGCACACCGACAAACAGGATTTTGTAGGAACCTGTCACACACCTGCCTTCTTCAGAGCTTTTGCTACAGAGCTGGAGGAAGGAGCAAAAAGGAAACTCATTAAATTCACAGGTAGCATGGAGGTGGGAAGAACTGGCAGGTTCTTTTAGAAGACAGGATTAGAAAATGTTGGTATCTTAAGAAACCATCTTTTTTCCAGGGCCGATACAAGGGCCAGGTTTTTCTCTCCAGCAGGAATAATCAGCTGTCCAAGAACAAATGTCCAAACAGAAAGAACAAGTTTTCAGGGTCTTGCTTCACCACTCTTGCATATCAAGGGTTACTGATGCTGTAAGGAACTGAGACCTCTTGCTCTTAACCCTGTGACAGTACCATGTAGGGTTCAAGGCATGCTGCATTAGGCAGGCATCAGGGATCTCTTCCCTAGCAGCGTGCAAACAGAACCAGTATCAAGCTCAAAGGCCCAGAACAGGATCAGAAAACAAGAATTCCCACTCCCAGGCTGCTCTTTATCTCCTGCATCACTGTCACCTCGTTGCAGCTGGCACACTGAGTGCCTCTTGCTTCAGCAGGGAAGGCGTTGCTGTGCCAGCAGCACATCATGCTAGTCCTGACAGCCGAGCACAGGCTGCATCCGAGCGCCGTGCACGCCATACGCGTTTCGTAAAGTTGGCCCAACTGCCTTCCCAAGCCCTCCCCACAACCAGCTGCACCCAATTCTGCTGTCAAGTGTCCTTCCTCTTTCCCTGTGACAATTCACACCATTTTAACCCACAGACTCTGCAAGACAAGGACCTCCCATCTCCAGTTGCCATTGGATGCAAGCAAAGCACAACTGCCCCACAAGAATAATGAGCCAGCATTTCCAGATGTGGTCTTTTTATGGAAAACCATGGCCAAGGCCCTGCAATGAGCTACATTTTTAGCCTGAAGGGAAGATACGCTTGCAGCCATTCTCCACGTGGTCCTTGGGCTTTCACTTTGGCTGCACATTTGGTTTATCTCAGTGTGAGCTGGTGGGGAAGTGGACCTAGCAGCCTTGGGAACTCTGATGTTCCAGGAAAGTTCATCCACTGCCAGAATAAGAAAGCAGAGTTTCCAAATAAATGACATTTCCTTTCCTTTGGCAGCAATTGCAGGGAAGACTGCAAAGTAGCAGGGGATTGATCTGGCTCCTGTGGAGGTGACTAATGGGAATACGATCCCACAGCTACGGCAGAGGAGTCGATGGCATTGCCCCCCACAGCTGCCTTGGTACAGAGACACTTCCCTCACACGTAACGGAGGGAATCCTTGTGCACGTTCCCCACACATACATCTCCCAGGGACACAGTTTTCCAAGCCCTCCAAGAACCCAGAATGGGAAGCAAACACTTGAAATGAAGGCAGGAGAATCATGCCAGGGAAGTCACTTCAGGTTCAGAAGTACCCAGTCAGCTGGCAAAACCCTCTCCACTGGAGCATCACCCAGACCACGGGCTTTTAGCACCCTGTGGAGCATGACTGAATGCAGTCTTATCCCTCCAAAATGAAGACTGAAATAAAGCATTGCAGCAGAAATTATAGTGAGACTCAGGGTAATCCCAGGGCAGGTCTTTTCATGATGAGGTCAAGACAATCCATGCATCAGGAACTTGACCAAATTTAAAGAAAGGTCCAAAGAAGAGACAAAGTGGATGAAGTGGCTTGTATTTATTACCCACCACAAAAGACATCAACAAGATCAAGGTGTAAAAGCGAGGCATTAGCACCTCTATGGTCAGCATCAATCTGTGAGGATCTGCCATCTCTCCCACCAGTACTTATTGTGGTTTCTCTCCTGAAGGATGGGCTACACATGTACACATCTGTACACTCTCCTTCAGACTGAAGGCTCACAGCACCGACAACCTCGGCACAGGCTTGTGAGGCTCCACAGCCTGCCATTGCATTTCCTCCTTCAGAACAGACTGGGCATCATTAGCATTGCCAAAAAGCCTGTGAAGTTTAAAGCAGGATTATCATCACTTCTGTCATTCTCACAGATGCCAACACCACAAGGGTGCCCTAGAATTTACACAAGATCAGCTGGGAACTGAACGGAAGGTACAGGCTATGGCCCTGAGCACTGGAAGGCAGGCTTAGCATGCCACTGGCACAATCAGTGCAGCTCTTGGCTTCCTCACATCCCTTGCTGTCATTAAGCTCCATCAGAGCACCTGTGATCCACACTATTAACACCAGCATGTCAGCTCATTCCCGCCTGAGAACAGCAGCACAGCCACAGCTATTCGTGCCTTTTGCCACCTCTCAGCAAGACCACAGCAATCTGACAGCCCTAGAGTGTGTAAAGAGCTCTATCCAAAATATGCTCTGCACCCTGAGTGCTCTGTAATCCCATTTCCACACCGTGCTGGTCAGCTGCCTCGCAGGTCCTGATCCAGAGATCCAGGAGAAATCTGACCCAAGGCCTTGGCCCTCATGTCCCTGTGGCCTCAGCAGCAGAGGCAAGGCTGCTTCCCAGGATGGAGACAGCATGGAACACCACAGAGTGTTCCACAAGATCCCAAGGGCCGATCCCGTCCATATGCAGCAGAACCTCCTCAGTCCCTGCTGAGCTGCTGCTGCTGCCTGGGGAGCACAGGTTATCAGACATCTGCTGCAAACACACTGGGTTTCTTTGTGCTACCTGGTGTGACAGAAATGCACCGTGGCATGCATTTAAAAGAAATATCCTAGAACTTGACTTTCCACTGCAGGCACTTAACCCCTGAGATGACACTGAAATACCCAGACCCTGACAGATGCAGACACGTTCACTGTCATGCACAACTCAAATACCTCAGATAGACATCCTCAGAGCACAGGAAGCTCTGTCTGCAGCCCACACTAACAGTGAAGAGCTTATAAATTCTTAGCCTGTTCAGTCATATCAAATTAGCATGGGAGTTGTTGAGTTCCTTTGGAACAGGACTGGGACAGGTTATTTGGAACAGGACAGGTATTAGAGACATGGGAGGGAGAGGTGGGCTCTCCAGTGCAAGCAATGACTATCATGGCATGAAGTGACAGAAAGATATAGTGTCTGTGCCTCTTCTGAGCTCAAACAATTCCCCTATGGCTTCGCTCCCTCATCTGTAAAGCCAAGGAAAACTTGGCTCACCTATCCAATTCCTGTTTGCATCAGCTAAAAAGAATAAAGGTCTGGTCCCATGAGGTTCTGATTCACTCTGCTGAAGGTGCCTTATCCTTTTACAACAAGTTAATGGGAGCTGTGGTACAAAGCAATCCACCTTGTTTGGATGTGTTGGAACAGATGACTTATGAAGAAAGGCAGCCTCAACACCTCACCCTGCAGACTCCCAAACATTGCTACAGACCTTTTCTTTACCTGCCTCAGCCAATTTTCACCATGAGCTATATTGCTTTATTATCACCTCTCTAAGGCTCCTCTGCATGCTCCACGCTCATCCCAGACTACCTAAACACGAGCCAGGGCAGGCAGAGAGCCATTAGCACTGCAGTGCTGTTATTGCTGCTGCCTGGGCTGGAATTAATGCTGCTCAGCCACGGCACAGCAAAAATATTGACTTTCCAGCTAATCAAACCAAATTCCATGAAAGCTACAACTTCAAACTTCAAAAAAATCCATCAATGATTCATAAATATTTGAAAGTGCCAGATTGATTGCATCTGGATTACTGCAGCAGAGGGAGCTGAGGTCTGGCTGAGGAGGAGATGGACGAGGCAGCTGCACAGACCTTGATGTCGTGGCTCCCAGGACTGCATGGACCTCCCCAGCCTCGGTGAGAGGACGAGCACTATACCCCAGTGCTGTGTTATCTGTGCTGCTGCAGCCCCACTTGAGCCAGAGTGCCAAGCCTGCTGGTAAGGATGTACCAATCCAGCTGTTGGCACCATGAAAATGAGAAGCCTAATAACCTGGTTGTTTAATAAAAAAGTATCAAATACTTTATAAAAAAGTAAAATATATATATATATATAGATATTCCAACCTCCTCCACCCGTTGCTGCCCACTAACGAGGTTGTTGGTATTCCCAGAACATGCCAACCTTCAGCTGGTCTTCAGGAGAGCAAGGGGATTTGTTAGCCAGGTCTTCTCTCCACCCAGCCCAGCCCTTCCATCTTCATGCCATTCAGCCAGCCAAGGAGGGGTGGTTTTTTTTCCCAACAACCTTTCCAAGGGGAACAAATTCCAGGAAATTATGCAAGATGCAACAAGTCAAAATAATCTATTTTTACTTCACCCCACAGAGAAGCTCCAACTTTTCCCACATAAAAGAAAATTAATCTAATTCAAACTTGGATGGGGCAAACTTTTTGGAAAGAAACACAATAAATAGCTTTGGTTCACTGCAGTCTTTGCTGCACAGAAGTTGGTTTGCAAAGCCACTGCAGGCTGCCTTTGTCTTCCAAGTCTCTGGAGCTACATTTGTACACAAAAGAAGCCAGCACAAAGTCCTTGCCTGTGAAACCATATATCCAGCTCTTGAAATCCAGAGGGGAAACAGAGGCCTACAAATCTTACTCTGAAACACAAAACTCTCCTTCATTAGCAGCTGATGTGAGAGAGAGTCCTTCAGGGCAGGGCAGACAGGTAAGAGAAGAGGACCAAGGCAGGTTCAGGGCACCGTGCTCAGCCCCATCTCCTGTGACCGCCTCATTCCTCAGTGACTGCCCTGGCAGGAAGCACAAATGCTGACTGAAGTGCTCCTGTGATTTCAGCATTCAGAGTGTCCCCTCCATAATCCTCTCTGTAATCCTGTAAGCTAACACAGTACAGCTTCCAGCTTCCCACTGCAGCCTCTCCCCTGGCGGGAGCACTCTCAGCTCCAAGGCTCTGCGGAGAGAGCCGGGCGAGCGTGGCCTCTGCACCTGCACAAGGCTGGGCTTTGTACCAGACAAGCAGTAATCCCCAGAGGCTGGCAGGACTGGCTGACACTCCAAGAGACCCAGCATTCCCAGGAGCAGTGTATCTACCCCCACGTGGAAAGGCACGGGCACGAAAACCTCACTTCCCCGAGTCAGGTGCCTCAGGTCCATGGTGTGCACAGAGTGCAGCGCAGGCATGCACTGGGGCTGTCCCCCACCACAAGGGAGAAATCTGCTCCTGATCCTTTATGAAGATCAAGCTCCCAGAGTCTGCCAGCTGCTTGACCACAGACCCTGACAAGAAGGAAAACATTTACCTGCCAGCCTTCTCCAATTTCCAATCCCCACCAAGCTCACGATCTGGGCAAAGGGCCTCTCCCTCCCTGGCATTAAACCACTGGCCAGGGCATCTTGGTACTCAAAACACTGCTTACACTGGTTGCTTGCTGGCTGGGGTTAAACCACAACACACTGAAATAAGGCAATTAAACCACTCATTTCTTTCTCATCACCGAAAATAAACAGAGGCCCTAAGATAGTGGTTCTAAACACAAGATTAGAAAACATTCCTTGCCCATAAGCTTCCTGGAGCAAAGCTTCCTGTCTTCATTCCAGTTAAAGATACCTTTAACACAACTCACTCTACAGCACTGTTGGTTCCTCCCCAAACATCTAAGAATAGTCTCGTGCATTTAAAGATTTTTTCCCTAATCAGGAAAGAAACAGAATAATCACTTGAAGTAGTTTAGTGAACTAGTTAAGAGTCATGAAAACCTCAGTTTTATTTGGCAGCCATGGTACATACATTGGTCTGACCCTCAGTGCTCACATAGGGAGCTTGAGGGCAGGGCTGAACCTCGGGTTTTTGTGCCACTGCAGTGCTGGAGATTGGGCTTCCCACAGCACAAATGAGCATCACAGCTACCACAACAGCCAGCAAGGCAGCCAACACACCCTTACTGCTCTGTCTGGGTTATCTGCCGCAGCTGCCTCGGCCTGTGACACTGCCTTGTAAGAGACTGCATGAGGAGGAAGAGGAGAAGAGGTCCCTGATAGTGCCCCACAACCAACAGGTCCAGCTGCTTCTCCAGCCCTGCTGCTGCACGCACATGTCATTTCTTGCCACCCTCCACATCCTCGCTCCCCAGAGTGAAATTGTTTCTTATGAAAATCAGAGGATCTCCTGTTTAAGAATTGGGCTCCAGTTTAAGTAAAAGCTATTTAAAAAGAAACCTGTCCTCATGAGTTTGCTCATGGAAATCAATGGCATGCTAGCAGATGTACCAAATATCCCCAAAGTGCACGTGTCAGTACATTTCTTCCTTCAGAGATCATTAATGGCTCATGACCAAGGTCAGGAGTCAAGTCCAAGACTTTGCTGCTGATACAGAGGAAAGCGTCTTAGCAGTGACACAGGGCACAACCTGCCCAGCTAATAGACTCACAGGAACTCGACTCCCAGACCTCATCCATCCCCTCATTTATAAATAATAAATTGCCATTTCAAAGCTCCTGTCTAGGAAGAGTATCCTAAGCCTTTGCCACCCCTTGGAGAGTGCAAACACAGTGACAAGACAAGAAACACACAGCAGATTAAAACCGCTGTAAGTAAAATCAGCTTCAAAGTCAGAATAATAGCCAAGCACACCACCAAAATCTTCTGGACGAAGAAAGGTTTTTTAGCAGATAAGGCCTAAAATGGGCAGGCCTGGGACCAGCCCCCCCTGCCTCCACAAGGGAGAGCACTCAGTCACCATAGAGACAAAGCACAGGCACGACTGCTCTTGTCCCCACTCTGCAACCTCTGTCTCCTGCGAGGCTCCGGAGCGGATGGCAAGCTTCGAGCGAGGGAAGGAGGGACCGGTGAAATGCTGCACGTAAATAAGACAGCCCAACACTTTTGCTGTGCCTCGGCAGCAGCCGAGCAGGGCTATTAAGGGGCTGCTGCAGGCGAGCGGCTCGGCAGCAGTAATGAGCTGGCCACGAGTGGCTGGTTCCGTGTCAAGGCTGGGCGGTACCGATCAGATGTGCGGCTGATGATCGCCTGCAAGGCCCCGGCACCGCGGGACGGCGAGGGAGCACCGCGTCCCGAGAGGAGCCAGGGCAGCGCCGGGACTCCGCGCTGGAGCTATCCCGAGCGCTGAGCTTCTGCCTGCTTTCAGAGGCAAATGGAGATGTTCCTGTTGCTGCTGTCCTGATACCCTCAGGAGTATCTTTTCAGCACAAATTCCTATCTGGGTCTGGAAGAAGGAACAGGGATAGCTTTGCTTCCTTGGAGAAATGTATGATTTGCAGCACAGCAGCCACAGTCCTGCTGGAGACTCCTCCCCATGGGAAGGGAATGTGAAGAGGCAGAAGAATGCTGCCATGCATTGACACAGGACACACTGCAGCTTTGACTGTCCAGGAAAGAGGTGTTTTTTCAGGAGCCTCACCTTGTTTCCCAGGCATTCAGAGTATCTGGTACTTTGTTTTTTCCCTTTATACCTGATTAATTTTTCCACCTTCAAATTATCTCGGGCAAGAAACCTGTGTATCTCTTGGGCTTAGCCCTCTGTTCCAAGAGAAGGGAACAGCTCTGCACCTCTGAGATGGACTGATGCAGCTTCTCAGGGCATGTTTGGTACTCAAAGCAGTATCAGTGGGTCCCTCCACACACATCAGCACACCCCTGCCCAGGGTGAGAGAAGCAGGAACAACATCCTCTTGGATTGCATTATCACAGCAAGGCCTTGATGGATCTGAGCTGCAAAGGGCAGATTTACAGCATGTGGAGACTCCCCCTTGGAAGAGAGGAGTATTCCCATGCCTGGTGCCAAATAGTGCACCGCACCTCAGCTCAGCTTGCAGGGCCCGAGGGTTTGAGATGAAGGGACTGCCCACGATCAGTCATTAGACCAACCAGTCACCAGCAGTTAAAGATTTCTCCAGGTTTACACTCTTCCACTCTCCCTTACACAGCCTAAAAAGACTAGCAATAGTCACAGCTCAGATACTCTATTTAAAGGCTGCCTTGAGGACTAGAAGTTAATTTTAAAACCAACTGACCTAAGCTCTTTGCCACAGTACCTCAGGAGGAGTCTGGAAGGGTGGGGTTACTGCTAATGCCTGTCTAGAGAGTGTGTGTTTTACCTCCCAGCTCTTATTTCGCATTATTAATGTCAAGGTTTTTTAACAAAATTTGTCTTGGTCAATTAACTCAGACGGGGATGCTTGTAACATTCCAAATAAAGCCAACCACATCCTGTGCTCAGAAAGATGAGCGAGCGTGGCGCAGGAAACAAGGGAATGACAAGGGCAAGGCATGACTCACACCTACCCCACTCCCACATCCCGGAAAACAACCCACCCCATCAGCCTGGCAAGGACACAGACACCAACAGCCTCCTGCTCTCCCCACAAGAGTTCTCTCTGCTGTCCTGCACACCAAGGCTAACAGCTGCCTGTAGCACAGAAGATAAAAGCCTGTTTTGAAGTGTATTTGCCCAGTGGATCTATCACAACAAAAGCATCACAAAGACACTTGCAATGACACTGTTGCACACTAAAACAGAAAAAGGGATTCCTTTTCATAGAAAGGTGCTACTTGTGCATCAAAATATCTCTTGGTTTGACTTGCATCACATTCAATTACAGTGCATTGAAATTTAAGGTACAGTTCTTACATGACCAGGGCCATGAGGGGCCACCCAGCATCTCTGCAGCCAGGTAAGAATCACACTGGGGAAGCTGAGGCCAATTCCCTTGGATTTCAGTAGTTGCACTCTGCAGCGGAGACAAAAAATCTTCACTTTTTTTTTTTTTTTTTTTTTTTTTTTTTTTTTTTTTTTTGCCTTGTCTGGATGACCACTGCTGTGGAACTGGAAGGCAGTGACTGGTTGGCACAGAAGAGGGATGAAGGTAGAGCTATATTAATCCTTGACTGCTGAATGAGTATGCTTCCCTTCCCAAAAACACCTCAGGCTGTTCCCAATCGAAAAATGTTTGTGTATCAAAACATCCAAGTATTTCCCCAAACTATGTCATATCCAAGAGAAAGGAGTAGTTCCAGGGAAATCTGGACAAAAAAAGGTAATTTAGAACTTCTTCATAGATCTGAAACAAAGTGTTTTGACTATCAGAAATTCATCTCTTGGCAGAAAAAACCTTTTACCAAACCCCTCTCGAATTTAAGGTCCTCACAGAAGCTGTACTTTCACATAAATAGAAGTCATTGTACAAATAGCGAGGAAGGATTTCTGAAAGTCGTCGTCATCTGAACTCACTACTTTTTCTGAGGAACACGTTCACAAGTATATTTTTGCTACAGGAATTATAGCACATGTCATTTCCAACCAGAACATGCACTACCCATCTCAAATCTGTGATATGGTCAGAGCAGGCACAAAACCGTGGGTGCCTGGGGCGAGAATTGCCTCCGGCTCCCCCCAGGCCTTCCTCATCAAGTCAACTGCTAATGAAGAGCTTGTAAGCACCCATCTGAGGGGGGCAGCCCCCACGGCCAGCCGTGTGGGCAGGGCAGACCTTCCCTCAGACTCACCTGGCGTGACAGGCACAAGGGGACAGGAGAGCAAGGACTCCAGCAAGCACCGAGATCTGCGAGGGATGAGGCTCACGTGGAGAAAAGCAATCTTCTGGTGACAACGACGAGAGCACAGGTAAATGGTTGGTTCAGGTGACTGTGTATTCACACTGCCCCCACAATTTCATATTCCAATCAACAGAAATAAGGACTGCTCTACACATTCGGTTTTTAGGCCAGATATCACCTAAAAGGTCTCAGCACATGTCAGCTCTTGCCAGCCACAGGCTACAAATCCCAGAGTGCAGGTGCAGACCATACCACTTCTGGCCATGCAAAGCCCACTGAAATTCCCCCCACATCCTCCTGTTCAATCACAGCCCCCACAGAAGCTCATTCCAGCCCTCATGTGCAGCTGTCTGTGCTGCAGCTACCAGCTTTCAGTGGAACCAAGGCAACCTTCTCGAGCTGCCTTCACAACAAACCACCCCAGGCACACATCCCTGCTCAAACACTTCCGTACGTGCTCCCTGGTTCAGGATTACCAATCCCAGCAGTATTCCAGCTTTGCACTGCTCACTCCTGCACAGACCTGTGCTGGCTTCTGGGGTGTCTCTCTGCCACAACACACCTCAGCCAGTCCCTTGCAGGGCCACCTCTGTGACACCCCGTCCCAAGAAGCAGCCTGCTCACAACTGAACTGCAAACCGTGTCATTCCATTATCTGCACCAGAACACATGAGGAACTGTAGCTAACAAAACAAACAAATGCCAAACCCCAGTTCAGGAGTGCAGAAAGGTAATTGCTTTGATTTGCAGTACAAACTAGAACTTGAAGGAAAGCAAGACCAATTTCTACTAATTAGAATCATAGAATCCCAGACTGGTTTGGGTTGGAAGAGACCTTCAAGATCCTATCATTCCACACATCCTACTACAGGTAGGGACGCCTTCCTCAGGTTGCTCCAAGCCCCCTCTAACCTAGCCTTAAACACTTCCAGGGATGGGGCAGCCACATCTTCCCTGGGCAACCTGTGCCATGGCCTCACCAAAATTCTCACCCTTTTAGTTCATTCAGCATGGATGTGGAAATGACACAGAGCAGAAGAGGAGCTGTAGCTGCTGCCCAGCTGTGACAGGTGAGTCAGGAAGCAGCTGAAACAGGTTACTGTGCTCATCCTGCAGCCCAAGAAAGGAGTTTTCAGGATAACCTTCCATTAGTGAATCCTGCTTTGGGTAACTGAGGGCACAGCATCACATCCTGCAGATCCCCAGTGCACTTCCAAGGGAGAGCACAGCCCACCTGACCCAGCACACACAGGCACTGCCTGCGTCCTTCTGGCTGCTGATGCCCAATGCTGCAGATCAGAGGTGGGATCAATATCACACTCCTGCTAAAACCAGCGTTGAGGGCAACGACTGGACACTGACTAGAAACAGAAGTAAAACTGACCTCATTGACTATCATTTTCCAAGCAAAGGCAGTGAGTAAGGAGCAGACTAGCAGTGCCAAGAGCAAAAGACTAATTTGGTGGGGGCTTTCTATTTAATACCTATGCTCTTGATCCTACAGAGATTTAAGGTTTCTTTGGGCCTACACACTTGCATAAAGTTGTGTGTGCATTTAAGAGACTGTAGGATCTAAGCCCAACTTTTTACTAAGTACTAGAAAAGCAAATTTGCCTAACAGGAATTTTAATTTGCCATTACCCCTTTAAAAATGTGTTTGTTCTCTGCTAAATAGTAATAAATTAGCCTAACAGCAATCATTTATGTTTCTTTAGCATCTTGGAAGCATCTCAATACATTTTTACCAACCACAGCAGCCCAATGAAGCTAAATCAACTGCCACATGTACATCTCACAGGGCCTGGTTTGAAGATGGGGTCTTTACAGTAGAAAGCTTGAATTTTTCACTAACTCGCTGAAAAAACATATTTATAATTTCAAGTAGGAGGGAAGACGCACAGGGGCTCTGCAAGAAGAGTTTAATCTGGTGAAAGGAAGAATTTTTTTCAGCAGATTTTGTACCCTGCCCACCTACCCACCCTCCCTGCCACCACACATCAGGAGATTCACACACAGCAAGCCCAGCCCTTCCAAGGAGGCTGACACAGCCTCCTGCACACCTGGGCTTTGCACACAGGTACCAGTGCCTGCCCCTGCCCTACGCCAGACCATCCCAGCTCCAGAGGTGGGCACTTCTTCCAGTGCAGAGATGGGAGCAGACCCAGCCCAGGCCTGCCTGTAGCCCTTGGTGCTGGTTTCATCAGACAAGGACCAATCTTGGAGAAATCTGTGTTTCACAAGTACTACAAAGCTTTTTTTGGGGGGGCTTGCCCACTTCCCGAGCTCCCTCCCCAAATGCAGAAGGGTGTTATCCCCTGAGAAGAGGCTGGGGAGGTGACAGACACTAACAAGGCAGGCATCTCCAAACTGGAGCCCTAAAATGTCTGTATTTTTGGCATTCCTCCTCTCCACCATAACCTGCAGCACATATCACAACTCGTTTCACTCCCAACACCATCCCTGAAGCAACACCACTGCAAAGGCAGGGAGGGGAAAGAACAGCAATGCCTAAAGAGGAGTTGAGGCTGACCCAGGGTAGCACAGGAAAAACCACGCTACCTCTCCTGAAAACAGCCATGCTGTTATCTCCTCTCCCCACCAAACGAGCTGATCACTCGAGTGCGGCTGGATAGTAGTGAAGGACTGGGTGCAAATAGATTTTTTTTGTTCTGCCTGGCCGTGGACTACCGGAGCCAGGGTCATTAGCTATGCACGGCAAGCAGGCAGCACTCCCTCATTAGCAGGCCACTCGTCAGCTCCAGCCACCTTCATTATTGGTTCAAAGGAGTGTGCCCAGCCATTACTGCCCTCTCCAGAAACTCAGCCTAATTGGCTTAGGGAACATACAGGTTAAGAGCACGAGCAGCTCTGCAGCTAGCACAGTTTTGCCAAGTCATGATTTTATGAGTTCAGGGAATTGCATATCCTCAGGTCCTGGAGTCTTCGGCAGTGCACTTAACCTCACTTTCTGCATCAACTGAAGGGGACAGGATGCTTCTAATCCTCATGGCTACAGGGGGAAAGAGTGACCCTTAAAGGACTGCAAGACAGATGGAACAACTTTTCAAGTTTTTTTTCTTTATTCTTTGAATTTGCAGGCCATTTCCCAGGGAAAAGCTGGGAATGTCACTTCCACAAACATGGAAAAACAGGCATGTTTGCTCTGAGCCAAGGAAGCAGCCAGCCCCAGAGCCCACTGCCCTGAGCAGTGAAGCTCTCTTTGTCCTCTGAAGACACAGCACAGGCAGAGCCTCTGTTTCCCAAGGCCAGGGAACCTCTGTTCCCAGGCACCAGGCAGCACTTGCAGCCCCCAGCCCACACCCAGCCCTACCTACAGGGCTGGTGTCGCTCCATCCATCATCACAATCCAACACAAGAGAGAGGGAAGGAACAAGGGCTAGGAGAGCCCTTTTTCCAGCCACAACCACCACCAAGCAAAGCGTACCTTCAGTTCCCGAGCCATTCCTCTTCAAATGATCAAACATCCATACTTGTCCTAAGGCTTTTGCAGAGGTTTCTCTCCTCTAAAGCTGAAGCAACACATCAGAACCATTCCCCCAGTTCCTCCTTGCTTACACACCTCTCCCCGGTTGTCCTTCAGACTGAAGGACTCCTATCTTCTTCTGAAGATAGTGCTTCAGACCATCTCAGCTCCTCTGCTCAGCATGGTCTGTTACCTCGTTACAAGTCCCAGGTGCAGCAATGCTCACCTGGCCAGCCCCCCTGTTGCTGCCACCTGTTTGCAATTACCAGGGATGAGCCAGGGACATCACTGGTGGGCTACCCCCACCCTGGCCTTGCTACAGCCTGAAACGTGGGCCCTAACACATCCCAGCTGCTTGCTCCTTTCCAAACCTCTTGAAATCCTGACTGGATTGCAACCTTGCAGCCCAGTTTCCTGGGGGCTGTGCTGTAGGCAGACATTTGCCTTGGTGTTTGTTACAGGTTAGGATTTTTCCTTTTGTTTTTTCTCTCATGGAATTTTGTCCCATTTGTTGCTAAGAAACAATAACAAGCAGTAGGTAAGAGCAACAAAAGATGTACCTACGAAGGAGGAAAGGAGAGGAGTGTACCTGGCTACTCTCTTATCTGAGGAGTTTCTCTTGGAGGGGCAGAGAAGCTGCGAGATTTGCCCGGGGGAGGTGGATTGGGTGCAGCTCCTCGCTCTCGTGCTCTCCTCCGTCCGAGGAGAAGCCGCTGTGCTCACTGTGGGGACAGCTCGGCAGCGCTGCGAGGCTCCGTCTCCTGCCGCCTTCTCCCACCGGCAGCGAAGCCGTGCTTGTGGAAGCGGCTGTTGCACTGGAGTCCTACCAACACCCTCAGCGAAGAAGGACCCTTGGCCATCTGCTCGGGTGCCTCAGGGGAAACCCCGGAACCCCGGGCCCTTTCCCCCTCCAGGGGAGCTCTCCCGGCCGCGTTCCGGAGCCGGGCCGCGCCGCTCCTCTGTCGCTGCTCCGCGTTTTTGCTACGCTGCGGCCGCACGGCCCCTGCCTGGGGGACGCCCCGCGGCTCCTGGCACAGCCGCCCGGTCCCTGCTGCCTCCCGCTCGCTGCCCGCCGCTCCCGCCGCCCCGTCCCGGCCGCGCGGCCGCCGCCATCGCGGCGTGAGGGAGCCGCGGCCGAGCCCGCGGCACAGCGCCCCCTGCCGGCGGGGAGCCGCGCCCGCCCTGCCCGGCCGGGAGCCAGCGGCGCCCCCTGCGGCCGTGCCGGGAACTGCAGCGCCGCCGGGGCCTCGGGCGCGGCTCCTCCCGGGCTGTGGGGCCACAGCTGTCCCCTTCTCAAAGCCATCTCTGCCCGAAAGCCCCTTCATTGCAAAGTTACAATAATTCAGAGGGAAGGGGGGGTCATATTCTCCATTCCAAGCGAGGTTCCTGCTCCATTGGCAGACACCTGTCTTTCAAACCAAGACAGAGTTAGGGCTCTGTTTGAACCTTCACAAGTCCAGGCTGAGCTGATCTGCTGAGAACTCAAGCAAACTGAAATGGATGGGAGAGTTAGTACTGTTAAGCTCATCTTGCAGCCTATTTCTCTCTTGCATAATTCTGATAAAATTTCCTGTAAGCTGCTGGAAGAAATTTAATATTTTACATTGACATATGATGCAGAGGAGTGTGTTTAGGGATTTTTTGATAGTAATGGTCACAAAACCTTCCCTTTGCTTCTTGGAATAGCTAATGTCTCATTCTATAGATAGAGACCAATATATAATACAGGCCTTGTCCATCTTTCTAGAGCAGATCAGAAATTTTTCATCAACAATTGCTTATCACCAAAATAAAATAATCAATTGTATTTAAATCAACACATCTCAGAAAATACTAATATCACACAGTCTGTTCAATAGCTTTTCCATAAAAAAAAAAAAATGAAACAAAGAATTTTGAGAGGTCTAAAACGCCTTGTTCAAAATGATTTTTCCAAACAAAATCATTTAGTTTGAATTTTAAAAATAGTGGCAAGCTGCAAAGGCTGAAATAGAAATGAAATGTTTAATTTTGGAAGAACATATGCTTCATCAGAATTTTTAACATCCATTTTGGAGTCAAGAGAAAAACTGATGCCACAGACTTTCCTGTCAAAAGGAAAACTCACTTCTTTGCTAGTCCTAATATTTACGACTTCTGCTCAGTGTTAACAAAATGCAGGAATACTTTTCACTTGCCACGTGAATGAGGGGAGCTCCGTTTCAGAGCTGCCACACTCCAGCCCAGAGCGGCTGCACTCCAGCCCTCTGCCAATGGCTCATTCCACGGCAAAGCCGCGGCGCTGGAGGTGACAGCAGCTCCCTGTCACGACTGGCCAGAGCAGCAGCAATAGATCAGCATTGCTGTCACACTGCTGTCAGTGCCTGGCCCTTGGCAGGCAAAGCGATGGATCCGCTGGGGCTGAATTAATTGGATCCCAATCCTCCAGGCATCCTCCAGAGACAGGAGCTGGACACAGCTACCCATGCCTCGGGCACAGGAGTGCTGCTTTTGTTTGAAAGCACCTCTTTCCCAGAATACGTTTAAAAGTGATTAGCAATTGGAAGGTAGACAAGTGACTGAGAGCTCTAGGCATTGTAATTCAAATCTGGGGTTAGCACATCTCTGCTTTCCCTTTGCACAGACCGGGGAAAGGCGACAGGAATGCCGGGGTGGGTGTGAAGCTGCTCTGCGGTGACAGGGCAAGAGCAAACAACAGGAGCAGCACATGTCTTCCCCATCTCCCCTCCAAAATACAGCCCCTGGAATGAGCTGGCAAAACCAGCTCTGGCTGCTGTGCACCACAAGGTCCTTCAGCCTGGAGAAGCACTGATGGGTGGTTAGTGCCTGCCTACAGGAGCAGGAGGCACCCACCAACCTGCCACAGCCGGGGCATGGAGAAGGGGACGAGGAGACAACAAAAGCTGTGCCTCATGATGTACAAGCAGCTCCAGCTGTCTCACCAGAGAGGTAACGAGCTGGTTGTTCATGTCCCAGTGAGCACCAGAGTTAAAGGACTTTTTGGGAAAGGCATGTAGAAAGGGGAATGCTTCAAATGAAGCATGGATAAGAAATCCATCCCCATCCCTATCACGATCTTATTGATGATGAAAATGCTAAATTAATAGAATCATGGAATGGTTTGGGTTGGAAGGTGATGGGGCTCACCCCCAGACTGGGGTGACCCCGAGAGGTGGAAAAGTCTCTCCTCCAACCCGAGCCTTCAAAGAAAGACTCAGCAGTCTTCAGCCATCCTGTCTCAAGGCAGTTTGTTGCATGTTATCTAAAAGATTTTCTTCCTGAGCTGCTGTGGTCCATTCAGCAGGTCAGACAGAGGCACACACACACGCTGACACTGTCTCTGCCACCCTCTGACTGCCCCGGGGGCTGGTGCCATCTTTTATATCACACAGTACCTGTCAAATGTTTATGGTTTTTCCCCAATGCCTATCACCTATATTGAACAGTGGCTTTCTACTCTGAACCAATCTGGGAGTGCCAACATCACCAAGAACATGGGGGTTAGGAAGGAGAAAGAAGGAGGACGCCCAAATCCCTCCATCTCAGAACCTCTGACCCCCATGTACAAAACTCAGACCCCTCTGTACAAGGCCTAAACCCCCCCTGTACAGCACTCAAAGATTCTTCCTTTCACTTTGTGGCTACCTCTGCTATAATATCTAAACTTTTGTGATTTCTTGTTCTCCCTGCAAGGCTGGTAAATTGTTCCATGGATCAGATTCAAAGCCACAGGGGCTTCTGGCTGCATGCCAGGGTCTCAAATGCTTCTGACCTGGGCCCAGAACATCCAAGAGTGTCTGAGGGACACTTTGAGTTCCGACAGGAAGGGACCTTAAAGATCATCCAGTCCCACCCCCCTGCCATGGGCAGGGACATCTTCCACTAGACCAGGTTGCTCCAAGCCCACTCCAACTTGACCTTGAAGTTGTTCCAGGATAGAGGGGTGGGTAAGTGTGCGCTCCCCACCCCCTCTTTCAAGGGCTCCTGTCTCGAAGAAGTGTGTTTGAGGTGTGGGCCCTGCAGAAAGAGGCAGCTCCTTCCAGAAAAAGAGGAGTGTTCAGTCACCTAATAGTCTAACTAGTCACCTCATAGTCTAATCATAGTCTAATTAGTCACCTCATAGTCCAATCATAGTCTAATTAGTCACCTAATATAGACACCTAATAGTCAGATGTAGAGTTGACACAACCAGAGTTGACTCACAAGAGCTTGGCATGTACACCGCTTTCCTCACACCCCAAGAGGCTGCAGGGCAGGAAAGGACTGACAGTGTTTGTCTCCTGTGATATTTGCAATTTTCCCTTTTCCTACCATTTCAGAGAAGAGTCATGTTCCAATCCTTATACAACCATCCCCAAGCAGTGCCCACTGAGACCTGAGTGTTTCTGTCTCCTTTGATAGTGCCTGTATCCCTCAGAAAGACAAAATGCCCCCAGCACAAAGCAGGCTCTGCAGCACAGAGAGCCTGGTAGCAGACACCAGCCCCTGAAATTCCGAGCCTGTCTGCAGGCACAGGCACTCACATGCCTTGGAGCAGTGGGGGTCCCCCAATGCTCTCAGGGGACAAACAGCTCCTGAGTCACTGCACAGCCTTCAAACACGGGCTTTGTGCACTGGGTTATAAAAAGATGGGGAAAGAAGTCTTGAAAACATTGGGTTTTTTCATCTTTTAGTGAGGTGGCACGGGAAGGGGTGGGGATCGTGTGTCTCAGTAGTGGAGCAATTCATGAGGCCCACAAGCTTCCCTGAAAGGAGGCAAGGCAGCCCTAGAGAGATCAATCGCAATTTTATCTACCCTTTTCAAGTTCTCATTTCTTTTTATCCCGTACTGCCAGATAAAAATCTCTGCCTCAAACATGGGTAAGGAGATAGAGCTTTATTATACCATTCCAGAAACATTAGATGCTGTAGGCTTTGCCCTTTTATGAGTTCACTTTGCTAGCACTTTCCTCTCTGCCCCCCCAAATCTCTTCCCTTTAATATTTTTTCTCTCCAAATCAGAACAACAGGCACAAAACTAATTATGTGATATTTCAGATCCATGTTGTGTTAATGGCACCCGATCGCGTGTGACATTTCCGACTTGTTAGACTATTATTCTCGCTTATTGTTATCTCTGCTGCTCTGAATACTGGCTCAGGGCTTTATATCCCCCCCATGCACCAGGCTCTCATCCCCCCCTTCCCTCTCTTGTTCTCATTTATCAGTGTGTGAGGATCTGTGGAATATTAAACTGGGCCATGCTGGATTGCTCACGCTGCTCATTGTGGGCAATGGTGGAAGGGAAAGTAGAGATGGCAGAGCAGAGAAGGTCGGGAAAAGCAAATTCCAGAGGGGATTTGTGGGGAGAAGCCACCATAGCAAGAGTCAGTCCAGGGGAGTCACTGACTTTAGGCAGAGCTGTGTCAGGCTGTGAGATGTCCATTCCTCAGGTGACCTTCCAGTGATGGCTGCCCATCTCGCCTGCCTTGTATTCTCCAAGGGTGGAGCAGAATCCATGGGAGACCCTTCTGATGTGGCTTCATTTCCCACAGGCCTTGTTTGAAGAGACAAAATTGTTCCTTCTGCTTAGACCTGTGGGTGGGGCCTTAGGCAGCAGAGGCAGCAGACTGACCCTGGCCTTGAGCCCCTGGGCTGGCTCTCAGGGTGACAGCTGGTGGGGCATGTCCCACCTACAGCCTCTGCTGCTGACCATAAACCCAGAGAGGGCCTTGAACCCTGGGCATAGAGAGGGAGGCCGAGGTCCAGAAGCACCAACAGCCCAGTGAACATCAGCTGCTTTGCAGCTGCAGCACGAGGCAGAACAAATGGCAAGAGCTAATCGAGGGGTGCTGCTGCCACCACATGCCTGCCAGGCAAATATCTGTGATGCCACCTCAGGGACTGGACTTCTTAAGGGAATGTCATGGTGCAGCTGTGGCCCCTTTAGGGCCAGTTCACGATCCCAGGGGTTCAGGGCAGCATGCAATCATTACACATAGTTCTAGCTGCTGCTTCACCTGCCTGCAGAGCTCCCATATCCCGAGGACTCCTGAAGGTATTGGCCTGAATGCTGCCAGCCTTTTGTTTCACTTCCTGACTGATTGTGCTCCTGGGTCTCTTTAGTCACACAAACCCAGCAGCTGATTTGTCTCCATGCAGCACTCAGTGAGATGGTGGCTGCCAAGTCCTTCCTGCTGGTACAGGCAGTGTGATCATGCCAGCACTGAGACTACACGGAAAACACTGGGAGGGTCCTCTTGCCTCCACTCCTGCTTGCTGAGGCTTCCCAGTGTGCCACAAATGGCTTTTCCCTCCCCATCCAAATCCCCCTGCTCCCTTCCAACCCCACCCTGGCTCCTGCTTCACATGTGGTAACCCTGTGCTGCCAGTGAGCAGCACTCCAGACAGCCCACATACCTGCCTCCAACCAGCAGGTCCTTCTACCCTGTGAAACTGTGTCAGGAGAGATCTATATTGGCAACTAAGCTGGGGCCAGAGCCCAGGCTTCAGACACTGCCATGGCTATCCAAGCCAGGACATGCTTCCCTGGCCCGCTCCGGCCAACACTGTCCCAGAGGATCCTGGACACAGTTCAGGGGATGGCATGAGCCAGGGACTGTCACCAATGAACTGCATGGGAGAGGCCAGAGTTTAGTTGTATCAGCACGAACCACACCACATCACACCCCCACAGGACCAGACTGGATCCCGGCTCCTTACATTTACTAGAATAGATACAGCTTTGGTACAAATGAGTTTTAGAGAGGGCTCTTTGCCAGGAATATAATCTCCAGCTTCATTCCTTGGGGCTCAATCCTAGGAGAGTTTGCAATCATATACTGCTCCCTCTGTGCCAAGGAGCTGGGAGGGGGTGCAATACCAAAACCCGAACATTTGAGCTAAATTGTTTTATATAACTCTGAGTCTCTGTCTCAGTCTCTAATGCCACTGGCACGGCTGGAAGTCACCTGGGCTTCCGACCATGGGAACCCTTGTAAGGGCCAGTAGCGAGGCCACAGACACAGGCAGGGCTCTGCGAGCTGCCAGACAGGACTCGCTTGTCCCTGTGAGCCTGTAGGCTGGCAGCTATTTAGCAGACACATGGAGACCTGAAATAAACTTCAGCTGGGAATAGGCTGCTTCCAGTAGCATCTGCAGGGATCTGCTGCAGGAACAGCTTGGCAGGCTCTGCTCACGGGAACGGAGCTGTGCCCTGCGTTGTGCACGCAGGGGCCCCAGGCAAGCAGCAGTTTTTGGGATTTCTGTGCAACAATTCCTGTCCAGAGACACTCTGTCAGCCCTCCTGGTTCATAACTCACTGAAACTCTCACTCTGAGCAGCTCCAGGTCCAGCTCCGTGACCGCATTCTCATGGGCTCTTTACCCCTGTCTTGAAAAGAAGGACTAGGAGACAAAAGAAGTGGACAAGCTGCCTCACTGCATCCCCAGCCCCTTCACAGTGGGGTCCATTGCCCTCCTGCTGCAGCCCCTTGCACCCCCTGCCCAAACACCCATCTGTGCTCTCTGCCTGCTCCCAGACCCCTCCCTGGTCTCCATGTCCTGCACCATGCCCTGGTCTCCATGTCACCCCTTGTCCCTGGAACAGCTGCAGCACAATATGCTCCACAGCTTGTCAAGGGGGATGGGAGGAGGAGCAGCAAGATATAAATAAATAAAATAAATTACGTCTCACTTAATCCTTTTATCACTCTACTTCTTTCAGTCATTTACAGAGATAATAATCACCCAGACTCTGCAGGAAGCACTGATGGAAGCAAGCACAGGAATCTTGTGGCAGCACCCTACTCTCTCATCTGCTGTCACTTGGGTGAGAGGCAAGAAAACAAATCTTAACAGAGGGCAGCCCAAGAGTTAGTCCCAATGGGGCTGGCTGGCAGGTGAGCAGGATCAGGGTCAGCGGGACCTGGGAAAGAGAAAAAAATGGGAAGCAGAAGAGAATCAGAAACAAAGCTATAGAAGGAGAGGAAATGCAGAGAGAGGGAGCAAGCTCAAACAACACCCAGGCATCAAGGAACTGAGCGAGAGAGGGAAGAGATGACAGAGCACGTGTCACTCTAAAGCCTATCAGTGAAATGCTGCTTTCCTTGGAGATGGACCAGAGGTCAAACCACTGCTCCATGCCAGGGCTCCTGCCTGCTCTGCCCCGGGGTATAGGAATGGATGCCCTGCTGTGCCTCCAGCAGGGCCAACACTGCCCAGGGATGGACCAGGCATCCTGATGGCCACCAGGGTCTGCTGCATTCAGCAAGGAAGTGGGAGAGAAGAATGTCCCTCTGGGCAAGGGCAAGAGAATCACAGCAGGTTCCTCCTGGGGAAAGTGGGCTTTGAGCTGGCCTAAAGCCACCCAATCCTGGCAGCAGGAAGAGCTCAGAATGTCACCTCTCTGCACGTGGTGACTCAATGCTCCCACATAATATGGCAGCTGTCTCTTCCAGTAAACAGATGCCTTTGTGGCTTTAAAGGGCACTGGATCAAGGTCATCTTTTCCCAAGGTTTAGCCATCTCTTTCCTTTCCCTTCACATTTGCTAATATGGTACATCAGTCAGCTGGCTCTTCAACACATCTCCTCCAGTCACATCGATTCACACATTGATTTGTTTAAGTGCAGCACCAAATGCAATCCCATTCTTCATGTGTTCTTCCCACCTCGGGGAGTCCCCAGCAGACCCCAAGGGTGCCTGTCCTCATGAAGAGTCCCCACCCTCTGGGTGCCAGCCAGGCCTGCAGCCTGCAGCACCCAGGGAAAGGAGCCTCTATCCAGGAAACAGCAGGTACCTCTGGGTGTGATTTTTAATTTCCTGCAGTACTAAGATCCACAGTGCAATACCAGGAAAACAAGTTATTTTATCTGCCTTGGCTTTATCCTGCCATAAACTGTCACCATGGGAAGGCTTAGGGAGCTGTGTGTACAAGGACTGCTCGTGCTTTGAAGGAAGATCCCTGTATGCAGATCACTGGCTCCTGCCCAGGCTTCCCAAGCATCAGCTGGGCCATGGGGAAGCTGCCTCTGGCTTCTCTCCAAGGGGAACACCTTCCCAGGAGGGCCAGGCTGAGATTTCCCAGGCAATCCTTGCTGAACACGTGGGTTTCAGCCTCTTCACTTCCTTCAGGGCCCTTCCATGAGCCCAGTCAACTGCAAGCCTGCAGTGGCCCCTCCACATGTCCTGAACAGATCTTTGTGCATCAACAGTGTTTTCTAAGCAAAAATTGGCAGTGGTTCCTTCTGCCTGTCCCCATAGAGAGAGGCAGTGCCCCAGGAGAGTGACAGGAGAAAACAGAGCTGCTTATTCCAGTGTGCTCCTGCATGAGAGCATTGTCAGCACTGAGAACATTCCGTGGAACCAAAGAACAGCTGAAAACAAAGCAAAAAACAAATCCCCAGAGAACAGCTTTCCTTCTCCTGACAAGGCCATTCAGTTCATCTCCAAATGTCACCTCTGCCTCAGCCCTCAGGTCCCTTGGGCTCCTGATTTTATTCCCTAACTTGGTGAGGAGGCCATCCAGATGAGCTGGGGGAGGAAGAGACAGGGGAAGGCTGCCCTGGCTGGCTCTGTCCCCTGCCCAGCACACTGCCTGCCCTGGCTTTAGGTCCCGTGCCAGGGGAAGAGACACACAGCCATGCTGTGCTTCCCCCATGCATTTCCAGGGGACCCTCATAAAATCTGACCTTCATGCTGTAAACCTGGGACTGATTGCTGAGTAAGTAATTCCTCCTGGGTGATTTAGCAGGGACTGTCCACAGAGCTGCAGTTTGTATGGATTAGAAGAAGATTCATCAGGCAGCAGCATGGCCCACCTGCCTGTCTGCCCTCATTCCCATCTCCAGAGCCATTCCTGCTCCCTGCCCCCAGCAGTCCCACCCTCCTTCTCCCCAAAGAGAGCTGTGAGGAGGGGGAGAAATCAAGCAGGGAAAGAGGTGCTGGGGCTGCCTCTGCTCTTTCCCTGTCATAAAGCTCTCAGGGCCAGCTCTGCAGTCAGGGGAATATTATCTCTCCATGCTGCTGTTAATCTCTTTATGGCATCATTTGACCCTTTCTAACATCCATTGATTTTTGAACTACCCTTTGTGGCAACGCTTTAGATCCCTTTGGTCTAAATTACTAAACATCAGTGCCCCAGGGCAAAACACGGGAACAAATAAAGCAGTGGGGAAGAGTCCATTCAGTAACTGTGACTTCCTTGGTGCTTTTGGGGCCCCTTCTCCCTCCTTTGCTGCCCCTCAGCCTCCTGTCTGCGGGCACCCTAGGGATCCTCCCTCCCTGCCAGCACCCAGAGGCACCTAGAGGCACCTCCCCCTGCCCAGCTGTGCTCTGGCAACAGGCAGGGTGGTGCCTCCTGTGGCACACCTGGCAGCAGGTGCTGAGCCCACCCGGCTCCATCCCAGATTCTCCAGCTCTGCACTTCCCCAGGCACTGTCACTCTCAGGTTCTGCCTTTTGCCACCTGTCTCCAAACTCACACTGCCTGAAGTCACACAGGCCAAGCCTCGCTAAGGCAGCCTAATAGGGCAACTCAACAAGAGGTGAAGGCTTCTGCTTTTAATTTCCTGGATAAACGACTTTTTATTCCAGATTAATATGTTTTAATTTATTTCTGTTTTCCTGCACTCAGCCCTGGTCCAGCAGTGACTGTCTCCTTGCCTCATACTTGCTACTTGTCCAAATGAAATACTGAGGTATATTGTCTACTATTATGGTAAAATACATAATATATCACACTGATGCATTCTGTGAATATGACATAAAAATGACAAATGTGCTCTGGTCAAACACTAAAATGTATTCATCCTGCATTAGTGCAAAATTAATATTAATACACTAGAAAATGGCTTGGATGATGAGGGTTTTGTGTCATATTAGAGAGGACACTTCATTCCTTCCTCATTTTTTAGACAGCATCAGCCCTTAGTGCTGACAGGAGCCCCAGGATATCTACCACAGGCATATTTTCACAGAACTCCAGCCAGGACCACAGAGGATGAAATGCTTGGACACGACACAGACCTGAATCCCACAGAACAGGTTTGGAAGGCCAAAGTGGTACCAAAATTAAAATGGTCCCCACCCTTTCTCTGCTGCAGATGCTGCATGATTTATCCCTTGTATATTATCATCCCCTCCCTCAATGTCTTAGGTCACTGACCATGTCTTAAACCACCATGAGGGAGGAGTGGGATCCATCCCCACGGGTGGTGGGATCAGTTAATCACATTTGGATTTGGCTGGATTCACCTGCTGAGTACAAGTCTGTGTCAGATTTGCATAATTACTGCCCTCCTCTATGAGGTGTGGTAGAATAGCTGGTGAGTGCAATGCTGAAGATAATATACTTTACAATTAGGCCATTTAATTATTCCATTGTGTGATTTCCATAACTACAGGCATATCTCTGCAGATTTATTGACCACGTACAACAAAATATACCAAGTGAAGTGGAAAATACAGTTTTAATGTATCAAACATAAATATTCTTTCCTCAACTCTCATCTGAAAGTCTCAAGCCCTGACAGTGGCTCCAGCTCAGGTCTGCACACTGTGATTAATTGCCCTGCCAGTACCATACACATACATACTATATGCATATTATGTAAGCAAGACAAAGTGGGGAGAGCTGAGGGACATTTTCACTTATCTAACCATATCTTAGGTGATGTTTTCTTACACAACAGCTTCGTTGCTGCATCTTTGCCAGATTTCCTGGAATCAACGCTCCCCCAAGCCAGGCTTTCCCAATGCCAGCAGCTGAGCACAGTTCACCTTGGCTTCATTTGCTGTCAGAGGATGAGCAATCCCAGGCCAGGTCTACCACATCCATTTCTCTCCCTCTGGCCAGGGCTGCAAGGGAAGATGAAACAAATGAGCGCTTCATCATTATGGGCACAAACTTGCAAAGCCAGGACGGCTCCAGAAACGCAGACTTTCAACTGCACGGGCCCCCAGCGCAGTCCCCTGTGCCCCCCTGCCCACAAACCCTCCCCCACAGCCACGAGTTCCTGAGCACAAAAGCCTCCAGAGCAGCCCCAGAGGAGCAGTCTGTACCCTGCCTTTCATCTGCAGAGCACAGGCCTTTCTACAGCACCATCAATACAGGATGGAGGAGGAATCGTTAGATGAGGCCCTTCCATCAATATCTCTGAGAGGAACAGGTGACATGAAAAAAGGTGAACCTGAGACCTCTTCAGACTGGAGACAAAGAAATTACAAGGTTCTTTTCTTTTCCACGGGTTAGCATTTCGGTTTATATCTATATCTATACCTAATTTATACACCTAGAAATGGAGCATCCATTTTTCCTTTGTAAATGGGAAGTGGAGGCTGAAAGCTACAACCTTTGCCTAGAAGACTAAATGGCCTTTTGAACAGGCTGATAAGTGATAAAAACAACCTGCAAAAGCATGCATCCTTGCATCATTTAAGATGACCTTTTAGAAGGGAGATACAGGAAAAGGGGAAGAAAACGAACAGAGAAAAGGAAAAAATGCTGGAGGAAACAAAATTTTAAAACCAAACATCCGCTGCTGGCATTTGAAGCAGCTGCTACTAGAACAAGAAAATAAAAATAAAAATAAAATGAGATTCGACGTTTTATTTCCCCCATCAAACAATATATTCCAGCTAATGGCAGCAGAATAAAAATTTACCCAATGCAGCCTGGGAGAGAGGCAAGAGAGGAAGAGGAGAGAACAAGGTAGAGGAGGGGAGAAAGGTTATTATAAATGTGTCGAGCTTGTTTATGGCCCTTTATCAGCAAGTGCAGTGGGAAGAGAGAGGCACCGTTAGCGCATTTTAAAAGCGTTTGGCAGCTTTGGTTGGCAATGTAAATAATCTTTATAGTCAGGAGCATTTATGTTTCACGGAACAGGCAGGCACGTGCCACCTGTACCGACAGATTTTTGAAGGACCTTCTGACAGCCCTGCTGGGCTCTGCCTCCTGGCTCTGCGACATGGGTGCTTCATCTGCAGGTCTGAAACCACGTATGAAGGAAAAGGCTGCACTGGGAATATCAGGGGACTGAGGGGAGGACTTGAGAATCACAGAGAACGCATCCATCAGGGTCAGATGCTGGGCTGCTTCACCTCGTCCCTGAGCCAGGGCAGTTAGGTTCCACTTCCAGTGATGTTGGTACAGATCTGCAGGACAGCAGCTCTGATGCTCCATGCAGAAGAGCACAGCTCTGCCCAAACTGCAGCCCCCTGGGAGCAGGGTGCAGCAGTGGGGAGTCAGTCCAGCAGAGGATCTGGTCACCCCTTCTCCTGCTTCTCCCAGTTTCTACTACAATTAATGTAAGTGATAGGCAAATCGCTGCCATTTATTTACATGGAAAATATATTATGAGGAATATCCACGCCCTGAAGGGAGCTGACATCTCATTTTTCACAGGCAGGACCGGGGAGGGAGAGCCCCGAAGAGCAGCAGTGGCAGAGATAAACCAGGAGACTGCCATGAACACGGAGACAAAGGAGGACACCGTGGTGCCTCTCCCCGCTGCTGCAAGGGAGATTCACGCTCCGCAGATTAATTCTGAAGCAGTGTTTAACACATCTCCCTTTGGGGATGAAGGATTTGCCCTGCGTTTCAATGAGACATTCAAAATCACACTCATCACTCTCGGAAATGGCTCTTAGTTAAATTGTCACCTCTCAAGCAGGAAGGCACAGCCCGGAGCTGCTCAGCCTGGCAGGAGAATGGTGCTGTGGGGCCGTGGCAGGGCTGGGCTGGGCTGGCAGCAGCACAGGGCCTTGAATCACAAAGTTGAGCAGCTTGAGTCAAGGACTTGAAGTACAGGCAGCTCGTGGGAGGGCTGGCAGGGAGCTGGGGGATGAAGTGGGTGTGTGGCTGCCAGCATATGGAGCAGAGGAAAAGAGAAACATCTGGAAAGGGGTAATGGCCAGAGGGCAAGGTTTTCCTTCTTGTGTGGGAAATGCTGAGTGGTCATGCTAAGCCTTCTCTTTCTCTGATCTCATCTTGTATTCCTTCACCTTTCCTGTTTGTTTCCTGTCCTTCCTGATAGACAAAAAGAAGTCAAAATTCAGAGGGAACGTGCAGTTTGGCTGCTCTTGCGCATCCTGGACTCCCAGAGCCAGCAAAGTGGAACAGACCAGAAGGGTCAGCAGATGAGTGGAACCCAAACACCCAAACCTAGCACGTACCTTAGCACATGCTGCAGTGTCCAGCACACATCCAAAGGGTGCCATGAACAGCCTCGGGAGCGTCTCCACCAGCACAGAAGGGCAGAGCAGATGCACTGACAGCACTGGCTGTGCTGCTCTTGCTGTAAATTCACTTTGAGCAGCAGGGGTGGATCCAACTCCAAGGCTGGGGGCCTCCATTCCAGTACACCTGGCTGTGGGACAGTAATCAGAGCAATTCCTCTCCCACGGGTCTCCAGAACTGCCAACTGATGAGTGACAACTTCAATTGCTACTGACCCGAGGACACCTGAACAGAAGTCCAAAAGGCCTCCTTTACCCTCTTATTGATCTTGAGAGTATTCACATCTGCTTTATGGAAAGGTGTAACTGCATTAAATCTAAGGAATAAGAGGAAAAGGTGGATTTTTATGAACTCAGCACACCAGCACTTTGCAGGAGGTCCTGGAATACTGTCAAACCTGCGTTCCCCTCCTGATAAGGAGCCAGCAAATTCACTTTCCCATGTGCAGCCAGGTACCTGGAAATCGTCATATAAAGGAATTTAAATGTAAATGTGTGATATTTACTGCAAAACACGGCCTGCATGCAGACAGGGGAAGGAATGCTTGAGCAGGAGGAGTAAATGACTATTGCAGGTAGAAAACCCACTGCAATTCATGCATCACACAAATGGTTGTGTATATTAAAGCAATGAGGACAAAGAGTATTGATTTAGCACAAGTATCAAGAGTCCCAGGTGCTAAAACCTGAAGAAATACAAACTGTGCTGGGCAGAATAACAACAAACGAAATGATAAAAGGATATGAGTGTTTGAAAAGACGCTTTGGACGGGCTATAAATTCTAATAATCCATATTTCTCGAAAGCAGCAGCTATTGACTCAAAAACAAAAGAGCAGGCATTGTAATGTAACAAATGTCAGACGGGATAGCAGCAGGAATTCAATTTGCTCTGGCCATAGATCAACTTGAAACTTAATGTAATGGCACATAGTTAAAGCTGCACCCTCACTTAATGGCTATTACCAGTCCTGGGTGGGTTTTCCAGCCAGCATAAAGCAGTGAGTAATTGGCCCCGCTCTGCCTGCATCACTGCTAATGAAAAAAACCATGCTCAAGCCTGGCAGCAGCGGGATAAGGGGAAAGCAGGGAACCCTGGCAGAAGCAGGCAGCACCAGAGCTGCCAAGAGCCTGTCCTGGCAGGATCCCTTGAAAGAGTTTCAGGAGAGACCTCCCGGACTTCAGCTGACCAGCATCTCTTTTGTAGAAGGGTCAGATCCTCGAGGCAGCAGTCTGACATCCTTGTTAGCCTCCTAAATGAGCAGCATTCGGCCTGCTGGAAGAAGAGCAGGAGAGACCCTGGCAGTGATCCCTCCCCTGCCCTAAGCATGGAGTATTTAGGTCTGCTCGGGCAGGGGCTCTGCAGTCGGCCAATTAGAGCCACTGTAATTACTCCTCTTCCTTGACTGACTGCAAACGGCGGAGTTAAACACAGATTTCCCGTCCCACAGCTCCTTGTGGCTGCTGGAGTGAAGAAGCAGAAGTGTCAGCATCGCTGAGAATATGCTCTGGCCATATGTTAGAGGCAAGAGACACCAAATGGAGGGGGAGGCAGTGGGGAAGAGGGAGGTGGGATGGATGCGGGACACAAACCGTTGTAGCAAGGAACTGCAGAATTGCAGAATGGTTTGGGTTGGAAGGGACCTTTAAGATCATCCAATTCCAACCCCCTGCCATAGGGGGTTTGGGTTAGAAGGAACCTTAAAGACCATCCAATTCCAACCCCCTGTCATGGTCAGGGACACTTTTCACTAGATCAGGTTGCTCAGAGCTCCATTCAGCCTAGCCTTGAACGCTTCAAGGGATGGGACATCCACAACTTCTCTGGGGAGCCTGTTCCAATGCCTCACCACACCCACAGGGAAGAATTTTTTCCTGATATCTAATCTAAACCTGCTCTCTTTTAGTTTCGATCCATTCCTCCTTGTCCTGTCACTCCAGGCTCTTGTAACAAAGTTCCTTTCTGAGTTTCTTGGAGCTCCTTCAGGTAATGGATGGCTGCAATTAGGTCACTCCTGAGCCTTCTCTTCTTCAGGCTCAGCAATCCCAATTCTCTCAGCTTTTTCACACGGAGGGTGCTCCATCCCTCTGATCATGTGGAGGCCTCCTGTGGAGTCACTCCAACAAGTTGATGCCCTTCCTGTGCAGGGAACCCCAATGTGAAGCATCCAAAGCAATCTGGGAGGGCAAAGATGTAAAATTGTCCTGATCACTCCACTGCAGATAGGCAGGGCTGCTCCCAGTAGGCACATCAGACTTCTAACCAAGAGTAAAGCTTGCAAAATGTTAACTTTCCTGGGATATGCCACTCCAAATATCAGGACGCAGTTTTGGAACAATCAAAAATAAATCAGCCCCTGGGAGAAACTCTCAGGTTTGTCATTGAGCCTCACACATGGCAGAAAGGAGCTCTGGAAGGTCAGGGCTGTGCGAAGCTCCCTGCAGCACAAACACAACCAATTTCATTCCGTATCATTAAATATGGAATTGCGGCCTTTGACTTAGCTCTTTGAATGCTCCTCAGGAGGCCATTTAAATACCTTCCACAGGCTTTTATTAAAGCAGTAAAGATACTCAGAGCTTGTGACTCAGCTCTGCCTCCTCACTTACCACGAACCGTACCTAGAACTTGCCGAGATGCCCAAGGGTGGACGGATTGCCCCAGGCAAAGGTTGGCAAGCCGTGCTTTGGGAGGCACGACTGGTGTTCCTCGTGCTGCAACACCATGAGGTGTTGGTGGGGTTTCAGCACAGAAGAGCTGCTGAGCTGTGGGAAGCCCGGCACAGGCTCCCTGGGAGCCCAGCTGCTCTCCCCAGGAGCAGGAGGCGCCTGTTTTGCTGAGAAGTTCCCAGCTTCTATCCCTGGGTGAGGACAGAGCCCAAATGCCACACCCCAGCAAAGAACAAGGTCAGGCAAGAGCCCAGCTCTCGGTCTACCCTTGCCCTCGGTGTTCAGTGCACACAGGAGGTCAGGAGCAGGTCTGGTGTTGACCAGACAGCTGATGAGTGCAAATGGAGCACTGGAAGCTGAGTGTGCTCATGGAAACCAGACCTTCTGAGTGAGAAGCTGGAAGGGGGAAGGGATGTTGTACAAATCCACAGTCCAGATTAAATCTCATCTTTAAGCCCTGAGTTCCAGTAACATTATCTGCTTTAATGCCCACAGGCCTTGCTTTCCTCAGTAATCTCAGCCATCAGTCTCCCGTGACTGACAACAGCAGGAATGAATCTCTATTGAAGCTGACAAAACTCACTCTGAACTGATTTTCTCTTGAGCTCTGTTTATCTGAGACTGAAGAAAGCAGCTCTGAAGCAATCAGAGCCTACATTCACCCCTCAGATCTGCACTGATGCAGCAACAGCCACCAAGTGTGGCCAAGGCCAGTCTTGTCAAGTGCAACACCCGCCAGAAGCAGTCCTGTTCATTTTCTGTCCCCCAGTCCCCTTCCCCTCTGGAAGCCAAGGCTGCGTTGACACATCTTGGCTGATTCCCAAGGGACCTGGGGCAGGCTGCCTGGCAGAGAGGGAACCCCAGCCTGACTCACAACAAAACAGTTGAAAATATTCTGGGCGTCTGTTTACAGCCCCATAAAGATTTTATGCAGTGCATTTAGCCTCGTATCTCTGCATTCATCGTGTTAAATGCTGAACATTTTACTTTAATACCACACTGGCTACAAGCAGGAATACTTAATGTCAATAAGAAGTAATCACATTTTCCCAGTGAATGGATCAAAAATGGCCATTGGGAGAGTTAACCTTCTGAAGTCAAAAGCCAGGAGCTTTTGGTGGAGTTTCCAGCAAACTGTAGACCCCGTGGGGCATCTCTAGGAAAACAAAACAATTAGAAAAATAATGGCATAAATAATAAAGCTTATGCATCTTTTAATTGAGGAACTGGTCTGTAAATTGGGCACAGCACACTCGTGCCCAAAAGCCAATATTATACATTCAAATGCAGGCAATGGAGGGAAGAGGGACAGAAGCAGACAGACTAAGACTGTGCATTTGTGAATAAAATCTCCCGGAAAAGCACATTAGAGCTCCTTGGAAACTGGAGCATTTCATGGAGAAACACACACACACACAGAAGAGGGGCTTCTCAAGTGAGCCCAGATTATCACAACAGACTCTCAGGCACAGTTCCTGCAGACCTCTAACCAGCCCTGTCTGGGCTTTGGGCACACTTCTATCTACCAGGAAACTCCAGGCTCCAGCAGCAGCTAAATTCCCCTGGATGCAATCACTCCTTCCTTGACGTGGGGCTCAATGTCTCACCAGATAACAGCTTCAGTGTGGCAGCAGCTTAGCAATATATTAATTATATTTGAACTATCTCAACTGAAATGATGCTTAACAAGTCATCCCGATGAAGAAGGTCAAAATCTAACTGAATGTCTCGTGGCTTTACCTTTACTCACCTTGCCATGTTGACAGGCTGCCCAGAGCAGCTGTGGCTGCCCCATTCCTGGAAGTATCCAAGGCCAAGTTGGACAGGGCTTGGAGCAACCTGGGCTAGAGGGACGGGGGTTGGACTGGATGATCTTTAACGTCCCTCCCATCCAAACCATCCTATGATAGGTTCACATTAGGTATCTATATTATGTGATTTTCTGAACACACCTCTCCTCCACTCCCTGCCTCTGAGCTTCTCTCTATTTCAACCTTCTCATGTAAAATTGCCCCTCCTTTGTTTCTCTCCAATATTTTGTCATTATTCTACCAACCAGAAGACCAGTTTAACTCATTTGCATCTCAATTTAACTGCACTCTCAATCTGTCACTCAACTGTCAGCAGTAATGTTAGGAAACAACACTTCAACACCTTTCACACATCACTCCTAAATAAGCTCTCCTAAGTCTGAACTGTTGGCTTCTCTTGGTACCTGGGTGCATCACTCTGGTCTAAATCTAGTCCTTGGCTATGGAAAAGGCCCCCTTAAAGAGGTCTGATCTCCAGGTTACTCCTTCAAGGGCACAGGTGGTGCTGATACCAGCAAGCCTGATGCACATTACGACAGAACTTCTTTTCCAGCAGATGAGAAGGGTGGGCTAGGCAGAGACGATGCCTAGTAGAGGATAATGCATGTCCCTATCCAAAACATCCTTCCCAGCTTGCTAGATCCTAAAAACACAAAGATGCTGACATAGAGCTTCTTCAAGGCTCAAACTATCAGCTCCACTGAATTGTTCCTGAAAACTTCACTGTGCAGCTCTGGAAGCACAGGCTGACGCGGTTGATTCACAGCTGTGTTCTACAGCTTTCCCAGTCACAGAGGGGCTGGGAATTTGGTTGTAGGGATAGAAGTTGGGAAGCTCATTTGCTTTTTTTCTCATTTTTTTTCTCATTTTCTTTTCCTCTCTTGATAAGCTGTCTACAGGAAAACAGCAACTTTGAAGTTGAGAGCCAGACACCAGCGCTGTCCCACAACTGGTGGGCCACCACAGAACATGACAAGATGTTCAGTTTCCTTCAGCAAGCGCAGAACTTCCAGGAGACCCTTGATGAGAGCACCTCAAGTCTACAGGATGATCCAGGAGGTTTCTAACTGCTGCTTGCACAACATCCCCCACAGTACCTCGCGTGTCTCCCTTTGAAGTTGTGACCTGATTACCAAAAGCAACGTGCTGCAGATGTACCTCTGCAAGCCCAGAAGCACCAGGGGAAATGAATATATTAGTATTTATCATATTAATGCAGATCAAGCTGGGTATTTGTTCTGACATTTCAATAATAGCTTTTTCTATTTTTTTTTTTTAAGCAGCAGCTTGTATTTTCTTCTCCTTTAAATAATTCATTGTTACATTAAACTTATTTTAAATTGGGGTCCTTTTTTGATCAAACTGAAACCTTATTTGGATAGCCAAAGGGGAAAAAAGGTATAAATGAAAACTCCCTCTTTTCTCTCCTCCATTCTTTCACTCCTCCTTTTTTGTCTCTTGTTAAAATCTCTTAATCAAAGTGACAATCTGTCTTTCCCGGGAAGGAAGCTGGCGCCTTTGAACAGTGCTGCTCTGTGCTTTGATGTGGGATTTAACTTCTGCCTTTAGCAATCTCCAGAGTCTGTGCATCATGCACTGTGCCAGCGTGTGCCCATGGTGTATTCTCGTGTGTCCTTGTGCCCAGACACAGCCTGACCACCCATGTGGGCCACAGAAATGAATCAAATGGCAAGGGGAAACACAGCAAATGGCACCACCACGCAGCAGTGACGTGACCCACGTGGAGTTACTGCTGAGCACAGCTCAGAGGGGACCTTGTTCTTTGCCTTCCCCCACGGTGACATCGTCAAGCACTTCATCTGTGAACGTCAGTGCACACAGAGCAGCCTGTGACAGGGCTGACGCCCTGCACAAGCTCAGCTGTGTCCTGGGAGCACTGTTCCTGCAGGTCATAGTCCCTGGGCCATGGCTGCACCCTTCTGGGTGATGGGACACAGTCTGGGGCTGTCCTGCTACTTGCTGTCCTTTCCCTTCCCTCCCTCAGCTGTGCTCCAGGCACTGTCAGCACTGTCTCTCTTCTGCTCTGGAAATTGTTCCCCTCATCCTTTCTCTAGGCCCAGCTGACCTCAGTAGTGGCTCTGGGGGACAGTGAGGTCTTCACCTTGTGCCTTCTTTGAGGACACAGCACAATCAGCAGATTTGACCTCAGGAAGCACAAACCCAGGCTTGGGCAAATGGGCCACCTCAAGAGCCTGGGCCCACCTTGCTTCCATGGGTCACTACTGTCCTGGTGCTCTGGTCACACATTCTTGTGGGATGAATGTCACAGGAAGCAAAACCAGAGCAGAACTGCTGGCATCTTCCCATTCCATTGCAGGAAAGCTCCCTCTCTATCACATAAGGAAGCACCAACACTGGCTGCTATGATTTTACAGCAGCTGCTCATCACGTAATTCCTGAAGACCTCCACTCTACTCCTGGCAAGTGCCTCTGGGATTTCACCCAATCCTTCAGGGATCACCTTTCCCATCAGTGTTGGTACCTTTGTCATCCTTAAGAGAAGTTCTTTGTCTGAGCCAGCAGAGCTCTTGGTTTTGTGTACACTGAAGATTTTACAGGTGCTTCTACCTGTCATCCCCAGTGGTTTTCTGCAGCAGCAGGCCGAGTGCACAAATGCTTTACAAAATATTGAACAACACAAACCTCAGAACTACAAATCTCCAAAGCAGCTTCCAGTCAGAGAAAACAAAACCTTGACAACAACAGAATCCAGCACCGCCTCAAGTTTCTTGTACCAAAAGACAATCTTTAGAGCAAAACTGGTATCAGTTCATAATGCCATCTGTCAAGAGTCTGAGGGATTTTTGGAAGTTTAATGTTTCAAGTTTTTCCCACTTTTCTGCTCCTTTAAAAGCTTATACATAAAAATACACACACAGAACTTCTTTCTGCTTTAAGAACAAACACACATAAAAACACATACACAGGAACACATTAATTTTTCCAGGATCTTTTCCTTCTTTTATGTGTGTCCCACTGCTCACCTCTTCTAAGTAATAGTAGAGTTTTTGTTGGAATTCTGTCTCACATTTCTATAAGCTGTGGGGATAGCATGGCAGGAAATCAAACTGATCTTCTCCCTGTTTGCCTGCTCTGGGAACCTTTGCTGAGATACTGCAAATTCCTGCACTGCTGGGAAGAGCTCACACCTTGCCCATGGTGACCCAAGAGAGAGATGCCAGGAGAGATCTATCCAATTTCCAGTGTCTGCATTGCAAAGGATGGATTACAATCAGGACAGAAAATGATGATAGTTACAGAGTAGGAGGACACAATTTCCCAGACTCCATCTAAGCAATTGCTGCCCCTTTTTGGTTTTTGACAGAGACTCTCTGGTCAATCTGATCTCTGCTGCAGGCCTGCTTTTCTCGTCTCCTTGGTACTCTTAGGTTCATCTCCCTCTGTTTTGAGGATCTGTGCTCTCCTTGGCTTGGATACTTTCAGGGCCCTCCCAAGGGCATTATATCCCAAGAGCATATATTGCTTCCAGAATTTTTTTTGTTCCCCCACTCCAGATCCCCTTCACTGAATATCTATTTCCAGCCAAAACCAAGGGTGATATCATTTCAGTGGAGGAGTGAGGGAACACAGCAGCTGACACTTAAAAACCATGGGAGTCTGGAGAGGCCAGTGATGGGCTGCCTACATCCAGGGATTGTGGTAAAGGACACAAGATAGGCTTGAGCTGGAGACCAAGGTCAGGCTGCCTGGGGAAGGAAACATAGAAGAGGAATAGAAGAGACAAAAGGTGAAGAGATAGTGACAGAAAACGGAAAGATGTTTTACAGTGGACAGGAAGCATTTGTTTCATGTGAACCAGGAAGCAGGGAAATCTCCAGGGAGGTTTCCCAGGCATTTGTTGTAACTAGAACACACAGAGGAAATTTCCACCCCCAACTTCTGTAATGTTTGATGTGGGAGGTAAAGTCTGACAGAGGTACAGCTCTGAGCAACCACATTACCACTTCCCTGTCTGTCCTGACCACTGCTGCATGGACAGCTCAGTCCATCCCAATACACCTCCCCTCTCAGCCCCTGCCTTCCAGAAGCACAGAGCATCCACAGCCCCCCTGAGAACCAGCACGCCTGCTCAGAGCCTCAGACCCAGCTGTCTGTGCACAGCTTCGGGGGATGGGGCTCAGGCTGGGGCTGTGCCTCTTGCTGCCGGTGCCAAGCCCATTCCCCGGCGCTGTCTCGGGTACCGCTGATGCCGCCCTGCAGAGCTCAGTGCCCACGTGCTGCCCAAGAACAGAGGCAGGAACCTCTGCAGAATCCCCGCGCCATTTCTAGCAGGCGAGCAAAGCAAAAGGGCAGGAGGAGCAGAGAGCCCCGCCAGTCCAAGGGCACCTCTGCTCCTGCTGGTGCTGCTCCCTAAAGCCGAGCCTAAAGCCGAGCCTAAAGCCGAGCCTGCTGGCTGCAGCCACTGCGCTGCACTCGCCCGCGCTCCACACGCCGCGTGTTCCTCCCGAGATTTGCCAGCAGCTTAACTGAGTGCACGCTGGAGAAGGTCCCCCCGCCCCTACCCTCATGCATACCCAATCAGACCTCCTGATTATGCAAATTAAATACAGCAACATCATCACCACCAACACACACTCCACCACCACCCTCCCCCCCCCCCCCGCGCTTCTACCCCGCCCCATTCCAGCACAAAAAGGGAGGGGGGTGAAGAAGAGTAACAAACCCTTCATTCATAACCAGAAACATTAATTATAGGTAATGATGGGCAGTCAACTCCCTGAAGTATTTGCATAATTACTAATGCTAATGGATTCAGAGTGCCTCTCTCCTTCTCGTGGAAGAAATTTAATTGGAAAATGCATAAAAGCATGAGGAGGGAGGAGGGTGCTCTGAGCGGTCTGAAGTGGCACAGCACAGCACAGGAGCTCTCTGAAAATGGAGGAGGAAACCTGGTCACTCCCTCCCGGCTCCACTGGCCAACCTGCCTTTTCCTCCCTTGCCTGCTCCAGCATCACCCCCATTTCTGGGGAGCAGGCACGGGGGAGATCGAGGGGTAGGATCAGAGAGCATCCAGGTCAGTCACCTTGATCCCGAGGGGATTATAAAAACAAGATTTTATGAAATTAGGGAATTCTTACCTAGGTGCTCCAAAGACAGCATGTAATAATGCATGCCACTTGCCCAGCAGGAGGATTCCTTGGGCCCTCTGGCCCCACAGATCTCCAGTAGCTGTGTCCTTCTCTGTTCCCCTACACCTGCTGGTGGCTGCTGAGGGTCCCTGAAGCAGAACTTGCTGCTTTCTTGCTTTCTCCCCACTGCCTCCAGTTATGCTGCCACAGGCCTCGGCTCCCTTCCCAAGCAAAAGCAACATCACAGCAACTGCAGCACAACAGCCAGAGCCAGAACCTCTCCATGCCCTCGGGGAATGTCTTTTCCTCCTTCCTGGCTACCTAATAATGGCTAAAGGGGTGTCAAATCTGGGACTGGACCACCTCCTGAGGTCTTCTCAGTCCCCAGACTCACTCCCACAGTTCTCCAGGCCAGTGTATCTCCATGGCCAGGATTTGGGAAGGGGTGAACAAGAGTTCATGCAGCCATATGTTTGTTCTTCCACCTTTCCCTTGCATTCATCCCCCATCTCTCTGGAGTTTGGCACCGGCTCTGGGTCTGTCCTGCAGACAGTGCACAGGAGGTCAGCTGTGCACCCATCGCCCTTGCCCTCCTCAAGGGGCTGAGCTCCTGAATGGAGATAAGTTTTGCATTGCACTGTGAGCAGCTGGTGAGGCAGCAGATGGCCGGGAATCTGAAAAAGTTAAAAAAAAAAAATGTTTAAAGTGGCGCTGTCCCAGCCCCAGGTATTGTTCACTCATTCCCAGTGCCACCAGACTCGGAGTGCATATCAAACAGGGAACGTGCCCTTGGAATCGTCATCAGAGGCAACTGTGCAAAGCAGCGACAGAGCCACTGGAATGTCCCCAGCCAGGCAGCTGAGGAGGACACTCCGTGACAGTGACAAAGCTCTGCCTCATCACAGAGGGACAATCAACCCTTCATCCTGCCCCTGTGCCATCCTTCAGCAGTGGCGCAGCGCCCCGAGGGACCGGACACCAGTCATTGCTTTATTGCACTATAAAGCACTGTGCACACCTTTGGCAGTGCATAAATAACAGCAATAATGTGGTCCCTTGAGCAAAGCGGCATTTCATCAGCAAGAAAATTGTCCTCTCTCTCCCTCTGAACGTTCCACTGGGTACCACTGGCAGTCCCTGCCTCTGGGAGGGCTTTGCACATCTGCTTCCCATTGCAACCCCCTGTAATGCAGGGGAGGGCTTGGCTGGCTTTCATCTTTCTCTTGTCAAAAAATTTTGGTTAACTTTTAATACTTGTGAGGACCAGAGCCAGGCAAAAGGCAGCTTTGGCAATGAATGTCTCTCCTTCCAACTCCTGACTTGCCTCAGCAGCTACTCCAAGCCTGGGTCCCCATTTCAAAACCAGCAGTAAGACAGAAAATCCAACTAGCACCTCCACACTCCAGAACCAGTGCCTTAGGCAAGCCTGAGATGGAAAAATGTTTCAACTACCCTTGTCCTCTTTTGTCAGCTCACCAGGGACCCCACTGGACACCTGCTGAATTCGGTAGGAGCTGCAAGTTTCCAGCACGTCCACAAAACAAATGAACAAAACCCCTCAAGGAGTCCAGCTCATGACATGGACAGCTGAAGGGCTGGTGCACACAGGGACAGTATTTCCTACTCAGGCATGTTTCAGTGAGTGATTCTTTCTCAGAATATTGTTTTAGCTTTAAGTGGTTCAATGATAAGAAATTCTGAATTTCACTGGTATACTTTGTTCACTCTAGACCCCCCAAACTTGGGGAGGGGTTAAACTATTTTCCTGAGGAGAAATCTAAAGTTTAAGCTCTCAGCCTACATTTCCCTTTACTTTGTGGTCTTTTTGTTTTGTTTTGTTTTGTTTTTGCTTGGTTTTTTTTTGTTTTTTTTTTTTTTAATAATGGTACATTTAGATATATAGATATATTTTGCCTGAATTACAGAACACTTTGAAATCTAGTGCACATTTGATCCATTTTCCCAATACAGCAGAAATGGACAGAAACCACAGGGTACATTTTCACTCCCTCCAGCTAATCTCAATGCAAAGAGTAGCCCAGCATCCCTTCTTTTAGAAAATATCCCATTTTTATTCATTTATCAGTAGAGAAAGAAGAAGATTGAAACAAAGGAAAACTGCAAAAAACCCCACAAAGCAGTATAACTGCTGATTAAACCTTGTCTCAGTCGAGAGTTCAACCTGAACGTATCTAAAATTTTAGCAAAGTTAATCTACGCATTTCCATGGAGAGAAAGCCAAAGCTTTTCAGTTGTTGTGTGAAGCCTGCACCAGAGCAGAAATGAGAACCATGAAGGTGGTTTTGCTCCATGCTACCCGAGAGCTCTGCTCCTGGCTCTGTAACACCGCTAAAGGCGAGGAAGAACAGTCCTGCAGGAGCTCACTGAGACAATAAGAAAAGCAAACAACTGCCACAGCAAGTATAATTTCATTTTCTTGCACGGATGTAACACTGTCATGTGCAAAATGGCTTTGGGGGCCCTCAGACTTTTTAAATGGAGGCTGCTCCAGAGTCCTGTGACAATATTTGCCCAGTCTCAGCTGCCTGTGCGTGGAGGGAAGCTCCATCCCTGTGCTGGGAATTCCTGCCTGTTCCCAGAACTCCTACCTGCTCCTGCTGCAGCACAGCAGAAATAATGAGCTCCCTTACAGCTCAGGATGAGAAACGGACAGGAGTTTTGGGGACAAAAGGGAGGAAGATTTCCTCAAAAGCCAGCACAGGCCCTCCCTCCAATCCTGCAGCGAGGTTAGAGCTTGGGAATGGAGAAAATCAATGAGTACAAGTTGAAGGACTGGAACTGACTGAGAAAGGTACTTCAAATGCTCACTCCCCCAGAGACTGTGAGCAGTGACTCAGGCTTTCTTGCAAAGCCTGCTTCATTTCCCCAGACTTCCTTGTTGTTTGAGATCAAGGGTTGGGTAAGTGATCTCAAACAGCAGTAGTTCATATTTGTACAATATCCTTGAGACTAATGGACCCTAAAAATCTTCACAGATTTCATACAGAAATCACCTCAACTATCACAGCAAGATTTTTTAAAAGGTAAATTCACCTGGATTATCACATTTTCTGAACCCGTTGATCTCTAAATATCATCTTCCCCCCTTTATTTACCATGGCCTGAATCCAAAGCCCCACTATCTGGAGGGCTGCTGGCCCATGAACCAGAATGACTTGGAACAAAATAATAGAGATCTATAATAAAAAAAATTAATCTGACAATTATTTACTTCCCTTTATCTTGCTCAGGTAACAACCTCATGGCACTGCCAGCAGCACTACAGCAATAACTCAAGACAGATCTCCTGAAGATTTGGTGTTTTCTAACCTGAGTAGAGAAATTATTTTGCATGAATCATTGAAAGTACCTATAATTGTCGCAAGATTCATGATAGGTTTTGCAGAAGTTTCTTTGTTGCTTGTGGTAGACTCAGATGAGAGACAGTCCACAAACAAAACCTTGTAAAGGCTAGTACAGAACATTTCTGAAATGGATTATTGCCTGCAAATACAGAGTAACAAAGCGGCTTCTGTGAAACCACAAAGGCACACAACACCACTATTTAGTTGTTTGCAGAGATCTCTTGAATCAGTAGCAAATTAAATAATGTTGTTTCTACAAGATTAACTTGTAGCTAAAATGCTGCATCTTCATAAGGCAAGATCTTTGTTTATTGACAAAAATATATTAACTTCTTTTTCAGTACAGGAAATAAAGACATCCTAGAAAAGGACAATCTTATTTGCTCTCTCTACACTACAACCTTTGGAAATATAAAAATATTTTCAATAATCATTATAACCCCAAAGCTGAATAGGAAGCAACCCATTGTCTTCATGATGACTTTGAAAGCAGTGCTGAAACTCCATTTGGAATATTTTTAAAAGTTAAAGATTTACTGTAATGCAATTATTTCAATATTGGCAAAGTGTCTCCACTTGTAACTGGTAATGTTCATTTGTGCACAGAGTTGTAATTCCCAAGGCCAATGGAGTACAGGAATATATCATACAGCAAGTTTCCCATGGATATATCATCCTTTGATCAAGGAGGCTGCATTGCAAAGTTTTAAATCTTTTTAAACATCTCCCAAAGTGATTCAGCTTTCCCACAGGGCCCTTGCATATACTACATTTGAAAAGGTTTCTTTTTTTAAATGTTCTTAAGCTGCTGGATGTGACTTTGGTGCAGGGGAAGAGGATCAGATTGTTAAGCAGCAATTTTTAAGCTCTTTCAGGCTGTTCAACACAGGAAGGCCCTTCCAGTACTCCACACTAAGGGTCCTTTCACAGCATGCTAAAAGCTTTTTAATGGTAGAGTTTTTTTAAATTAAAACAATGGCAAAACACATTACAGCTAAGTTACAAAACGGAGTTGAAGAGAAATTACTTGACCGTAACGGCAACTTTAATCCCAGAACACATTGTATCCAAAAGAAAGGAAAGCATTCAGCATTATGCATTAGCTCTCAAATATATGCCTTCACATGTCAATTAATTCTAGTGCCTCATTCCAATTCAGCCACTGATAAAAACTGTTTACTTCTCAGGAAACCATGAGCATTACTACTCCAAGGCCAAAATGTCACAAAAAGCTCTGTGGAGGTGTACCTTGACCACAGCACATGCTGAGAGCAAGCTGAAAACACGAGCACAGGCTTCAGAAATCCTACACTCACAGCTGGCCAAGGTCCCTGAAACTCTGAGTCTGCAGCTCTAGCAGTGTACTCTGTTAAGGCAGAGTTTCAAATTAAAGTCAAGTTCAATTATACATGTGAAGAGTTTTGTGAAATCATTTCAAAAAACAAAGTTACATTGAAATGCATTGAGACTGCTAATGAGTATTTTATTTTGGATAAAAATTGACCCTTAAGAAAATTGAATTTTGTACTTGCAGACAATAGAAAAGCAAACTAGAAATGTTAAGGAAAACAGTTCTTTAAAATCTCACTTAAAACAATTATCTAAGCAAGGTAGATGTGCTAATTCTGTGATATTAGGGCCCCAACTGTGTCTAGTTTCCAATCAATGACAGACAAAACTGTTGTACAGCCGAACAGAACAGAGGACCTCGACACTGCCCAGGCTTTCAGCTCCAGAGAGTCATTTCCACACCTCAGATACAGCACAGACACAGCCCAGGGAACCTTCCTGACCTGGCACGAGGGAATTGGTGGGAAGGTCACCTTTCCTCCAGACCATTCTGGCAGAAGGAAGCTCTGCAGGACAGTTGTTTTCCTAGGTGGCCTCTACTTCCAGCTCTCACCATGCCTGGCTCCCATCACACATGAACCTGTGCATCTCAGAGTGCTTTTAAAAGTGTGTTTTGTCATAACATTTCAACATGTTGCAACAGCACTTCAAACACTAGCTTTGATGCAAAATGTGAGGCTCTTAGCTGCTTCTGAACATCAAGGCCCACACAACAAAGCACACCAGCCACAGGACTGTGCTCTTCATCAGCCTGAAACCAGAGCAATCCCCACCCTTTGTGCTTCGCTGCTCGGGTTTGTGTAACACTCACACCCAGGGAGAGCCCAAGTATGAGCACCAACCTCTGCCCCTTGTTGAAGGCTCTGTCCTTGAGCTGCTCAGAGCTCTGCAATCCAGGGCAGCTGCACCTTGGAGCTGCTGTTTGCTCGCCGTGCCTTTATTCCAGCACCCAAAGCTCCTCGCTCAGACCAGGAGGTCCCCTGCAAATCCCACAACTGCAGCAGGCTCACACACACAGGCAGCATTCTCACACTGCCTTCCTGAACGAGGAGCCTGGGTTAGATGTGTAAATAAACCCTGGGAAATCTGTATGCCAGGTGAGTCCACCACAGGCTCCTGTGTGACCCCTCTGGCAGGTCATTTAAGCTCTCAGTAAAAGTAAGACTGATAACACTTCTATCTGCCCTGCCTATTTAGACCTTCAGCTTCCCAGACAGAGACTCTCTCTGACTGCACTGAGCCTGGAACAGTTGGGACCTCTTAGGATAATTATCTGCCTTGCAATAGTTAACAGCAGCAGTGCACACAACAGTGCCTTGCACAGGGATGCACCACCCCAGAACCACTGCAAAGGGAAACAGGTACAAAGCAGGAAGTTGTGGATGAGCACAACAGGAATATTATCGAATGCAAACTTATTTTTGAGCTCTGTGATCGAACTGGAAGGCAGGTTTTGGGCTGTAACGAAAGAAATCATGTTATTACCCACTTGCACAGCCTGACAGCACAGCCCCATGCAGAATGCATGAAAGCTTTCCCTTTCTATTATGCTTAGGGGCTGTGATGGAAACTCATTTTTTCTTCTTTTCATAAATAAAACCATAAATGACTAGCAGTCTGGAAAGGCAAAATCTTACAAGGGGGGAGCTGCTCTCATGTTTTATCAATGAGGAAGCAGAGTTCTGGGCATCATGATTTGTCTGTTTGCCTGTTTTCATTATCTTTTTAATGTTAACATTAAAGCCTTCTGGAGGCTGTATTTAAAAATCCGGTGTCGAATGACTATTTGAGTAGAGATGAAATGCACCTTTGAGAATAGCAGGTAACAGCAAGGCTTTGCTTCTGCCTGTGAGCTGAGAAATGTGCCGTGGTGCCAATGCTGGGTGTTGCTGAAAAATTCTTTCCTGTTCCAGGTTCTCTGGGTTGTCTTGTCTCCTTAGGCCTTTGCTCCACAGCAGCCAAAGGAGAGCTGGGGGCCACAGGATCCCAAGGTGCAGCACCTCCTGGGAAGAGTGACCAAAGATGCAGCTGCTCTGACTCACTTCAGGCTCTGAGTGCTGCCCCGAGCACTCACAGGCTGCTTCCAGGTTACAATCCCAGCCCGCCCACTGGGAGCTCAGGGATGCTCTGAATAAAAGGGCGGTGCAGAGGTAAAAACAGCTCTACTTTTATAGCCCTTTCTTGTGCCATACACAGTAGAGCCTGAAACCCTTAAGACAGCTTTTGTTTTGTTGATTTTTTTTTTTACTTTACTTGGTTGTTTTCGTTCCTGCTCGGGGTTTTTTTATTAGACATTCAGGTCTTGTCAATTCTGTTTCTCTGGAAGGTTCTGTGGATGGGTAGAGAACTAATAGGTTTAGGATATCAGAGGAAGCAATAAATTGCAAGAGCCCTAAAAAATCACAAACAGATTTTTATCTAAAATGAGGCAGTTGCTTAAAGGGTACCACAAAGATGCATTTTACTAACATAACAAATGTTCAGGCCAACTTTTGCTTAGCAGGAGGTGCAGACTGCTTAGGAAATTTGCTTCACAGCCCACCCAGAAATGCTGAGGCAAGTGCAAAACCCATACACACAGTGCTTATGTGCACATACACACAGAGATTTTCAACAAGGAGTAAGCAACTTCCCTGTGAATTCCTCTGCTCCTCTTACTGGTTTCTGACAGACTCCCCCTGATTTCACCAGTGCATTCTGTGCAAGAGCAGCTGATAATTATCCTCTATTGGGCATCAAAGCCAGAAATGATGGGTGAGATCATTTATGTCACATTCCCATTTTTCATACACACATATATGTTGCTTATGGCACAATTCAGTCCTTCTGTCACTGCTCTGCTACAGAAATACTGGCAATGGGGAACAATTATCTGCTTGTTCCCTTCTGTCCCTCCTGATGGAGATGGAAAAAACCATGGAGAAGAGCGAAAAAGATGTACCAAATTCTCTGAAGCAAACCTGCCACCTCTGAGCCTCCTGGAGCAGTTATTCCCACATGTGCAGTGTACAGATGAAGGAAACTATTTGATTCCAAAGTCAAAAACCTGATAAACTCTAAGGAAAAGTGAAAACACAAGGACCCAGGAAGTGGATCATTAGGAGCATCTGAGTGACAAGATGACTGCATTCCTGTGTTTCTTCCTTGCCTTCTTTACCAAGGCCCATCTACAGACCCAATTCCTATCCAGGAGCAAGGGTGCAGGCTGGACTCCCACCTGACCCCACAGAGGAGCCAGCTGGTAATGGGGGAGCCAGATTCCTTATGGAATCAGTGATTAAAGATGCTGTACCCCAACTGCACTCAGGCAGGTGCTAATCTGCCCAGAGAACTCATTAAGTTGATAGTAAAACTGAAAAGGAAATCATTGGGATCTAAAGTGCAGGCCTAAAGATGAGCACAGTCCCCAGTGTGCTCCTGAATCAGGGCCAGGGTAAGCAAAGAGCAGAGAAAAGGGCATTATTTCAGTTTTTTTCCCTTCTGGATGCTCCATATGCTCCAGCCAGCTGTTCTGGGTTTGTTCATACTCATTACAGTGGGTATGTGTGACAGACTCTACCTCCCTTCAGAGTGACTCAATCAAACAGAGTCTCAGCTGGTTTGCTTGAGGCTTTAAGGCAGGTTGTGTCCCCCCAGAGCTGCACACCCCAGCTCTCCTCCTGTCCAAACCCAATGGCTCTAAGGAGTCCCACCTTGGCAGGTGTGGTTAGAGGAAGGTTTGGTGACTGTTCTGTCTGTTCAGCCAGCCTTTCCTGCTTCACCCACTGCACACCTGCCATCTTGCACACATTTTGGCTACCAGAGGGAACGTCCTTCACTAAAACAACAAGCAAACTTGTTTTGGGCAAGTCAGATTTCTAGCTGAGAAGCTATTTGAAGGAACAAATTCACAGGCTTGGAGCTTTCTGGCCCCAGAGCCTGACATGCTCACCAATGTCAGAGAAGCATCCCTAGGTAGCTCTGCCTCTGCCACTGCAGCCATGTCACTGTCCCCTGGGAGTCCCCAGCTCCCCAAGGGGAGCAGAGGCTCCACCAATACCCCAGCACAAGCTTTGCACAGCTGGCATGGTTTGACATGGAAGTGAATTTTCTCAGAAAGTTGGGTCAAACCCATCAGTGCTCAGGTTTGGATATTGGCACCTGGAGTGACCACTGAGGGCAGGACACCCCTCTGAGCACACAGGGGGTTAAAAGCAGGAACTCCCAGGGGAACTGTCTCTTTGGTTCCAGTCAGAGTGCAGTGCAGGCTCTCCCCTGCCCGGGCACTGTCGGAACCCAAGGTGTCCCTCAGACACTCTTGGATGTTCCGGGTCTAGGGCAGAAGCCTCTGAGACCCTGGCAGGTAGCCAGAAACCCCTGTGGTCTTGAGTCTGACCCATGGAACAATTTACCAACCTTGCAGGAAGAACAAGAAATCACAAAAGTTTAGATATTATAATAGAAGTAGTCACAAAGTGAAAGGTAGGATTTTTGAGTGCTGTACAGGGGGGTTTTAGGCCTTGTACAGAGGGGTCTGAGTTTTGTACATGGGGGTCAGAGGTTCTAAGATGGAGGGATTTGGGCATGCCCTGTCCTCCTTCTTTCTTCTTCCTATTCCCCATGTTCTTGGTGGTGTTGGCACTCACAGATTGGTTTAGAGTAGAAAGTCACTGTTCAACATAGGTAATAGGCATTGGGGAAAAACTATAAACATCTAATACGTAATGTGTGATATAAAAGATGGCACCAGCCCCTCGGGAGGGAGAGACAGAGACGGAGACGGAGACAGAGAAGAAGACGAAGGGAGAAGAAAACGAAGGGAGATGAAGACGAAGGGAGACGAAGACGGAGGGAGACGGAGAGAGACGCAGAGGGAGAAGGAGTCAGGGACAATGTCAGGGAGTCTGTGTGCCTTGAGATAACATGCAATAAACTGCCTTGAGACCAGACAACTGAAGACTACTGAGTCTTTCTTTGAAGGCACGGGTTGGAAGAGAGACTTTACCACCACCCGGAGTCACCCCAATCTGGGGGAAGGCTCCGGCAGGGCACGGGCTGGGTGCGGGAGGGGAAGCCCTGTGGCCTGAGGGAGGTAGGCCAGGGGCTGAAGGACTGGAACCGGGCGGGCCCCTGCGGAGGGAAGGGTGCAGAGAAATGGAGATACCTTTGTTCCCCCCCAAAAGGGAAAGAGGCAGAGAGCCTGATGGCACCTGGAACTTGCTGGCAGAGGAGAAGGAGAAGGAGAAGGAGAAGGAGAAGGAGAAGGAGAAGGAGAAGGAGAAGGAGAAGGAGAAGGAGGAGAAGGAGAAGGAGAAGGAGAAGGAGAAGGAGAAGGAGAAGGAGAAGGAGAAGGAGAAGGAGAAGGAGAAGGAGAAGGAGAAGGAGAAGGAGAAGGAGAAGGAGAAGGAGAAGGAGAAGGAGGAGAAGGAGAAGGAGAAGGAGAAGGAGAAGGAGAAGGAGAAGGACGAGAAGGAGAAGGAGAAGGAGAAGGAGAAGGAGAAGGAGAAGGAGAAGGAGAAGGACGAGAAGGAGAAGGAGAAGGAGAAGGGAGGGAAGGTGCCCAGCCGTGGGAGTTGGAGTTCTGGGCAGAGATTTCAGCCATCCGCGGAGTCTGAACTTTTAACCCTTTCCTGGGAAATGAAGGCTTTGTAAAATATTACTCCTCCTTGATTTGAAAGAGAAGAGAGACAGTGTGGGACCTGAGATGTTAGAAGAAATTCTAGGTGGGAGGAGATGATGGAGTGGCTTTTGGCTGGACTTTTCTTGTTAGCCATAGACTGAACCAAATTCTCCTGCAACAGAGACTGCATTTTTAGGGGGATGCAATGGTGAGCCAAGAGACCTGCTTCAGCAACTACCAGCACAGGAATGGCAAGAACAGAGGAAAGCTGAGGAGGGAATGGCGATGCCCTCTGTCTTCAGCAAGAAGATGATCTCTGTTCTTGGACCCTTGGCCCCAGGGGAAAATGGGGGGGACTGTAGTCCCAGGATGAGAAGCTGAACTGTTGTATCTTCGGGTCTGTGGCAAAGCATCCTTACAGGAGCCCTATGGGCAGTCTGTCCATGCACGGTGGTGGAAAGGAGAGTGTCACACTGGCAGATTTTCTCCATGTGTGACATGGAAACACAAGAGGTGGCCACTGTGTTTCCTGCGGGGTCTGTGGTGCAAGAGAAGACTCCTCTCTCCTTTAAGGGACTGAGTACTGATTGAAGGGTGATGACTTGATTAAGGGTCCAAGTTGTGTCTCACTGTGGTTTGTTGGAGTTTGGGTGGGGGGAGGAGGAGTGTTTTGGAGGGTTTTCATTCTGGATTTAGTGTGTGTCTTTTATCATAGTAGTAGCTTAATAAAGTTCTTTCTCCTTTATTTCTAAGCTTGGGCCTGCTCTGTTCTGTTCCTGATCGCATCTCACAGCATTTATTTGGGGAAGGTGCATTTTCATGGGGGCCCTGGCATTGCACCAGTGTCAAACCACGACAACAGCACAGGGCCAAACCCTGGCTCTGGGCTGAGGAGGACCTTAGACATCCAACAGTGCTTGGCACATCCCAGGATCAGACCCCACCTTTACTCCCCATGTCTCCCCAGGGAGAGGGGCCCTCTGCTAGGAAAGGTCTTTGGGGTTTGGTATTCTGTCATTTCTTCCAAAAACTGCCATGCCACTTGCCCACAGTGGGTCTGAAACACGATGACAGGAGAATTTGGCTGTTTTCCTGCTACTGTCCCAAACAATCATATCTCCAAAACATTTGCAGCCTTCTCTGAGCCTTTCTTTTCTTATTATTTCATCCATTCAAACCCCAGAAATCCTTCCCCAGCACATTTTCCTGTAGATTTCCCTTCCAGTGGCTCAGAGTGGGTCCTCCCACTGTTCCCCCACATGTTGTCTCTCAGCTTTAATCAAAGTCACTTCCTTATTTCCCATCTGATTACCCAAGTGCTGCCTGGCCCTCAGCCACCCTCAGAGCTGGCATAAGCAGGTGCAGCTCTGACAAAGTGACATCAATCTGTGTGCACCCTGAATTGGAGTTGTCTTCCTGATGGAGACCTCTGGATCCCAAGCATTTCTGAAAGCACGGTCGCATGGTTTGCACATGTGACTGAAGCACAGGAGAGGAGAGGGTTCTTGCCTCTTTAACCTACCCAAGGATCACCAAATGAAGAATCCGCCTCATTCTGCATACCTTCTCCCTCTCTTTGAAATGTAAATGCACTCTTTTCAGCTTGGCTGTTGGGTCAGAGGGATTGATGAGCCTGCTGAGAGCTCCTGTGGAATCATCAGAGCCTTCATTTACATTTCTCACAACCAAATCACTCTCTGTGCTCTCCCTCGTTGTTCGGTGTGAGTCCCATCCCAGCCAAAAGGCTGCGGTGCTCCCTTCAGCTTCCTGCAAAGGTGTAGCACACAATGAATGTCTGGCTGTTCTGCCCCAGCATTGCTACAGCACCACAGGCAGTGGAGAGGGCAGACACAGCCTGTCCCTCGCACCCACAGCTCGTACCTGCAGAAGGCACCTGTGCCTGCACTGCTGCAGTAGCTGGGACCCGATGAGAAGAGGAAATGACTGCCTCTCCTTTCCAGCCTGGCTCCCAGCTGACTGAAGAAACGCCTGTCTGCAGATTCATCCTCTGGGAACTCCCAGCGTCCTGGAGCCCACGCTGACACAAACCAGAGCCTGGTTTTCAGAAGACATATTTGTGCCAGAAGCCTTGAAAGTATTTCTAAGCTACAAGCAACACTCTGCTGACTCACACTTCCACAGAAAGCCATTCAGGTTTAAGAAGCATCAAAGATATCTGCCCAGGGACCTTCATCTCTTTGAGTTGTTAGGTTTGCTTTACTAGAAAAGCCAACACAAAATCCTGTGTTTTGGGCACCAACAGTATTTGAGCAGTGGAACTCCTTGTTTCAGGGGGCTGGATGCTATAAATTTTTGTAAGCTGAAAGAGCGACTGAACAAATTCTGGAAAGGCAAAATGTTCTCCCTGGAAAGGGAGAAAACTCCATCTAGAGCTACTGATTGCAGGAAATGTCATTTGGCTAAGAATGTCATATCTCTGGAGATGGAGAGAATATATTAAGAGGTGTCACTACATGCTTATCCAGTTCCTACATTCATCTTCTATTGTAGGTATCCACTATTTACCACTGCAGGAGAAGGTACACTTGGCTGGCTGGATGCTCTTATTTAGGCTAAGGCAAGCAAATCACCCTCGAATACACCTGTACACCTAAACCACCTGAACAAACCTTCACAAGGCTGCCCACCACCACCACATTGCACCAGGAGCTACAGCAAAGAGCCACAGTATCATGATGAATGGTTTGCCTCTGGAAACACTTCAGAGAGAGCTCCTGTCTAGGGTCAGAGACCTGCTTTTACCTCTATTACCTTCAACACCCAAGGGAGGAGTGGAGAATAGTCATCCCAAGCTCATTTTACAACCTGCAAGTTGGAGAGCATGGCCAGAAGGCAAGTGGCCTCAGATGAGCTGATCTCCCTCTCTCCCCGAGAGCCGTGACTGTGATCCCAACAAACAGAGCTGCACTCACAGTTTATCTGCATTCCTCAGCTTGGATGGGATGAATCCCAACTTCAGCAATATACACAGAGAACAGAACCTGCACCTCATTGCCCTGTGTGATGAAGTAATGCACTGCTGGAGGCTCAGTCTCCCATCAAAACTGTTTTTGAGGAATGACAGGACAGCACCTCTGTGAACACCCTGAGAAGGGCTGTTCTCAAAGACTCCTGTGTCTTGGGCCACTGCAGGCAAGTTCCTGGTCAAAATAAGCCCTGCATTTGGCAAAAGGAAAAGCAAACATGATCAGAGTCCCACTGTGTGATTCTAGGGAGAAGGGTGTGCAAAGAAAGCCTCCCAAGGTCATGGCTGAGAAACCACATCCACAGCTGCACCAGCAGCTGTCAGGCTCTGCTGAGATGCCTTTGCTCAGGAGGGCTCTGGGACAGAGGACATCACTGAGCACAGGGACTAGGCATGGACAGCATGTTTCAGGCTCCTGTGACCTGGGCACAGAGAATAAAGCCCACCTGCTCATTCTCTAAAGACAGAGCTGAGCACCAGCCCTTCAGATACAATTCAGCCTCATTCTGGAAAAAACTAAGGAAAGTGCTAAAGGCCAGGGCTTCTCCTTTTTTCCTTGACAGCTCTGAAACACCAAATATACCACAGCATCTGGCTAAGCAGCCTGGCACATGCTGTCGCTCCCTTGCCAGGGAGACTGACTGACAGATTAGATCAGACACACAGATAATGGGCTGGGACATCTTGAAGCCCCATCTCAAGCTGATTCCTGTTTTGCAGCATTAATCTCCAGTGACAGAGAGCCCCCCAACATGCAGCTGTGCAGCACTGTAAGTAGGACATCATGTCATACATGCTAAGGGGAGCATGAGGGACTTCTGAGGTGCCTTGGTGTGTGCTAGAGCAGAACATCCCAATAAGAAACTCTGCCACTGATACAAGGAAAGGCTGAAATGGCTGTTGTGAACAGTGAAGTAGAACAGAGAAGTCCCAGGATGCAGATGGGAGGGCTGAAGTCTCCCTAAAGACAGACTGTATGTAACCCATCGCTAAGCTTCCTACCATTAGATGTACAAAGCACTTTCCTGTCACTGGGAGATCTCAGATATCTTTAAATGAATGCTTTAGCAGCCACAAATTAAACCCTGATCAGGGAGGGTTGTTCCCCACTGCCTGCATTGCACGTGCA